>NC_134354.1:262860041-263460041 GCF_048569485.1 Anomaloglossus baeobatrachus | reverse complement strand
CTCCAAAGGCTTAGAGAGAACCGTCTGTACGCCAAGTACGAGAAGTGCGTCTTTGCAAAGTCGTCCCTTCCCTTCCTGGGTTATGTAATCTCGGACACTGGCCTGCAGATGGACCCAGAGAAAGTGTCTTCCATCCTCAACTGGCCTCCTCCTTCCGGACTGAAGGCTATCCAACGCTTCCTTGGCTTTGCTAACTATTATCGTCAATTCATCCCGCACTTCTCTGCCCTGACTGCGCCTCTCTCTGCTTTGACTAAAAAGGGAGCTAATCCTAAGGACTGGCCACCGGCGGCCAATGCCGCGTTCTGCTCTTTGAAACAGGCGTTTGCTTCTTCCCAGGTTCTCCATCGCCCTGAATTGAACCGACAGTTCACCTTAGAGGTGGATGCCTCTTCCTCAGGGGCCGGGGCAGTGTTGATGCAGAAATCCTCCTCCGGGAAGATGGTCACTTGCGGATTCTTCTCCAAGAGCTTCTCGGCACCCGAACGCAACTACACCATTGGGGATCGGGAGCTACTAGCCATCAAGCTGGCCTTGGAGGAATGGCGCTACCTCTTGGAGGGAGCAGTATACCCTGTGATCATCTACACGGACCACAAGAATCTGGAGTACCTGCGGTCAGCCCAAAGACTGAACCCGCGACAAGCCCGCTGGTCCTTGTTTTTTGCTCGTTTTGATTTCCAACTCCATTTTCGGCCCGCGGATAAGAACGTGCAGGCAGACGCCTTGTCTAGGTCCTTTGGGCCCGTAGAGCTGGAGGAGGAGACGTTCCAGCCCATCATCAGCCCCAGTAAAGTCATTCCGGTGGCTCCTGTCGCTCTGACTCAGATACCCCCTGGGAAAACCTATGTCTCAGATACTGACAGACAGAGAGTCCTGCAATGGGGCCATGCCTCAAAGATCGCCGGCCATGCTGGTCAGAAGAAGACTTGGAGTACGATTGTCCGTCACTATTGGTGGCCGTCTCTCCGTAAAGACGTCGCAACCTTAGTCTCAGCCTGTCCGTCCTGTGCCCGGAACAAGACACCCAAGCACCTACCATATGGACGTCTTCTGCCTCTGCCCATTCCTTCCGTTCCGTGGCAACATATTGCAATGGACTTCATTACGGACTTACCCTTATCCTCCGGACACACAGTCATATGGGTTGTGGTGGACCGTTTCTCAAAAATGGCTCACTTCGTTCCCATGGCCGGGCTGCCCTCTGCCCAGGAACTAGCTGACTCCTTCATACAACACATATTCCGATTGCATGGCTTTCCCGCACACATTGTGTCCGACAGAGGAACTCAGTTTACCTCGCGCTTCTGGAGGGCTCTCTGCAACCATCTTGGAGTATCCTTGGACTTTTCTTCGGCCTACCATCCTCAGTCGAATGGCCAAGTGGAACGGGTCAATCAGATCCTGACCTCCTTCCTGCGCCACTACGTTAATACCCATCACGATGACTGGTCCACGCTTCTTCCTTGAGCTGAGTTCTCCCACAACCACCACATCAGCGAGTCCACCTCCAGCTCTCCCTTCCAAGTCGTTTACGGACTTCAGCCTTCTGTCCCATTGCCAGTATCCTCTGCTTCCGATGTCCCCGCAGCAGATGCTCTGGTCCAGGACTTCTCAGCCATATGGAGCTCTGTCAAGACTTCCCTAGAGCGTGCTTCTTTGCGGATGAAGAGACATGTGGACAAAAGGCGCCTGGATCCCCCGTGTTTCTCCCCAGGTGATCTGGTCTGGCTTGCATCCAAATATGTCCGATTAAAGTTACCATCATACAAGTTGGGCCCTCGTTGCATCGGGCCGTTTAAAGTCATCAGCAAGATTAATGCAGTCTCCTACAAGCTGCAGCTCCCGGCCACGATGCGGATACCCAACTCCTTCCATGTCTCCTTGCTCAAGCCTGTTGTCCTTGGTCCCTTCTCCGCTGATGCCGGTACTGCTCCTCCTCCCATCGCTGATGATGACATCTATGCGGTAAGGGATATCGTGGCCATGAAGACCGTGCGAGGTCGGCAATACTTCCTGGTGGACTGGGCGGGTTATGGTCCCGAGGATAGGTCCTGGGAGCCCCGGGAGAATGTTGGCACTCCTCTGATTCGTGCTTTCCTGTCCCGGTTGCGGGGAGGGGGTCGTGGGGGAGGGGGTACTGTCACGCTTCCCGGTCCCCGTGCCCCGCTCTCCGGTCCCCGTGGCCCGCTCCCCGCTTCCCGGCGGCATCCCCGGCTCACCGCTCCGGTCCTGGCCTCCTCTTCCTCGCCTACGCCCTCCATGCGTCCAGCTCCCCGCTCCCGGCACTCCTCAGCAACGTGGGACACCTTGCCGGGCACCCCTGCTTCCTCTGCACCGCTCCCTGGACTGGCTTCTGGCACACGGGCCTCGCGCATGCGCATTAGGGCGCGCGCGCGGTCATTGACCCTTTCTTAAAGGGCCAGCACCTTGAAACAGGAAATTGCATAGACAGGTACAGGGTATATTAGGATTCTCTTTCCTGGTGGGTGGGGCCTGTTCTACATGTTTAGTAAGCTAGGAGTTCAGGTCCCTGTATTGCTTTGCCCTGTATTAACCCTGTCTGTCTCGCAGAGCCTGTCCTGCCACGCCAGCCGCTCCGAACCACGTCCATTCCAGTACCCTGTCGGTGACTTCGGCGGATGTTCCACCACCTCTGCAGCTCCGCCAGTCTCCAATCCCTGGCTCCGTTTGGTGACCCGTCCCATCGCTCAGCAGGTTCCGGATCCCTCCTGACCCTACAACCCGGCCTCGGACCCTGAGCCTCGTCACCCGGACTACCGTCCAGAACTCCGTGTGCTCAGCGACATCCACCTTTCCAGCTCCCCTACGGACTGTCTGGCTACCAACAGTGCTTTGGCTGCCGTGCATCAAGACCCTCTGGCGGGGTGACCGGCCTGGCTGCCTCCTCAGGGGAAACCGGTGTACGGTCCAGTGTTTCCACCACCCGGACGTAACAATATGCCAGGAAATTTCCTCACAGCCTCATAACAACACAAATTGTATGCCCTCCTACACTTCATCTAGCTCACTCTCACTCTTTAATCCAGTCACAGAAGAAGAAGTTACTAGGCTCCTCGCATCTTCTCGCCCTACTACCTGTCACCCCAGCTGTCACCACTAACCTAACTAAAATATTCACTCTCTCTCCTCTGGTGTCTTTCCCTCCTCCTTCAAACATGCCAGCATATACTCATTACTTAAAAAACCATCCCTGGACCAAAATTGTGCCGCTAACTACAGACCTGTCTATAATCTCCCCTTCACCTCCAAACTTCTGGAAAGCCTGGTGCACTCCCGTTTAATCCACTATCTGTCATATAACTCTCTCCTTGACCCTCTACAATCTGGTTTCCGCTCCTTGCACTCTACTGAAACTGCTTACTAAAGTCTCTAATGATCTACTAACAGCTAAATCTAACGGTCACTACTTCCTGCTGATTCTCCTGGATCTCTCTGCTGCATTTGATACTGTGGATCACCAGCTCCTCCTCACCATGCTCCGCTCTATTGGACTCAAGGACACTCTTCATACGATAATCATATGTTAAATAGTTGCAAGTCAAATTTATGTATGAGATAGCCAAGATGATTGTCCATAAAATGAAGTCTTATGTTCGTAACTGTAGTGGATGGTAAAATATGGAGCATGAAAGTCAAAAGTTCAAAACATTTTTACCCTTTTGCTCATCAGTGAATATTTATTATTTATACTTAAGGCTGAATAACAGGAGTAGAATGAATTACTGTTTTCTACAAGCTTTATAAAAAGTGGTAAATTATGTTTCTTTATTATCCTGAAAAATCTATTAAAAACCACAGCAGCTGTTAGCCCATGTTGTTTTGGCTGCATCATGGGAATGACACAGCTGTTCCTTCTAGCCTACCGTGAAGGAACGTCCCTTTTATATTCTATGCTTTTCTATACTATTCACACCTATTTACACATCCCGTATTCACACAAAAATTAGACAGTCACTTGCAGTCCTATGTAACACAACAGATAACACAGTGATACGACTCTGAGTATAGCTAATGTAGTAGCTGTTACCTGCAGTCATATCTAACACTACAGATAAAAATTCTCTTAATAAATATAACACTGTTCTACATATTTTCAAAGCTTGTCAGGTTCAGTTATGAAATGAGTAATGTCTTAATGATTTTGACCTCCTGAATTTGAATTTGACAATGAAAATGTTTAGTTGGCTACAGTTTCTATATCAAAGAGTTTTCCCTTTACTGCTAGTGTGGCGCCCCAGCGGTCTTGTTGCCACAGTAGTGTTGCCCCACACAAAAGTCAATACTAAGCCTGGAAGTAATTACCTACAAACAATACAGTTCCTACTTGGATCAGCAGGGGGAAGCTCTAACCTAGTAGTCTGGGGAGCTTTGACCTGGGGGAAGAGTTAGAAAAGTGACAGTTGAAAGCAGGCCGTTGAAGAGAGAGGAGTGGGAGTGAGGAGCTGGAGTAGTGCGGACATGCGAGCTGGGGTCTGGGGCTAAGATAGCTCAGCCCAGTAAAGCAAGGTCTGCATAGAGGCACAGGAGGAAAAGTCTGGGGAGTGGGGCTGAACCGGCTCGCCTCAGAAGAAAAACGCCAAAAAACGGACATCGGAGTCCGTGGTTGCCAGGGTGCTTTGAGTCCCGATAACTGAATCCAAAGGGCAGGAGGACTGCAGGTCTCCTGGCCCCAAAATAACCCGAAGGTACAGCCACACATCAGGGACCCGGAGTCGTTGCCAGCAGAGTGGCACCAGTGAAGGCCCGCGCAGCCTACCAAACGGGTAACGGGTAGTACCATTAGTCCCAGCAAAGAGGGCCTCCGTTGGACTAATGCAGCGGGGTCTTGTAGAAGAGAAGAAGGGCGTAGGGAGAAGGCCTCAATACTCACCTGGCCAGGGAGATATCCCACAACTGCTTCCAGGCCAACCAGATCGCTACCACCATCTGTACCGATCTCCCAGGACTTCACTGGTTGTTGCAGAGTAAAGGGAAGGAGGTAAAGAAACTGTTGTGTTGGTTCATTATTATCCGTATCCCGACCCTGCACCCTGAAGTTCACCGGGTTCCCAAAATAGACTTTCCAACCGTGCCTCGCTTCACCTGTGGGGTGCAAGATCACCTCAGCTGTGCCATCACTAACTGCCCCGGGGAAAGCCGCAGCGCAGCGGTGGCCCACAGAGCCACAAAACCACAGGTGGCGTCACGAACTTCATCTTATCCAAAATTACAACTCCCATCATCATCCTCCCTTTATTATTGAGACCCCGCCAGGGTCACAGATCCAGACCCCCGCCACCGATGACATCCCTGGACTAGTCCAGCCCAGTTCATACTGCCCTCGGCCCTGGGGTGGGCGTGTCACTTTTTGGCATCACGAACAGGATAATTGTGCCCAGTATTTCCGGGTACTATGCGCCTAAGAACTGTGTGTTTAATAGACTGTGTTTTTCTGTTGGTGGAAACTGACACCGCTATTAAAACTGCCAGGTGCAGAAAGAAAGGGGGCGTGCCAGAAAAAGAGCGCAAAGAATGCCCACCATCAGAGCAATGGTTTGATAACCCTGCGCTACCCGAAAGAAAGACCCGGAAGAGAAACACAGAGAATGGTAAGATCCACTAAGGGAGGAGGAAGATGTCCAGCCCAGGTAGAGATGAGGTTGCCGCTACAGCCCCAGCCGCAGCGCCCGTTACGCCGCTCACAATGCCATACCTCCCGGGAGCAGCCTGGTTACTGCAATACTCAGGGGAGTCGCATACCCTGAGCGACTTTAGAGAGAGGCTGCAAAGGCTATTTGAAGTCTATCCCCTGAGCGAAGGTCAAAGTGTGGGTATAATAATAGGACAGTTAACTGGCACAGCCCAGTGTGAAATAAAGTCCTGGCCTGACACTGATAAAGGGACAGTAGCACATATACTGGCCAGGTTAAAAGACACTTGATACCCACACCGCAGCAGAAATTAAAATGAAATTCTTTGGGTGCAAACAAAGGGCACAAGACAGAAAACAGGACTATACCTTAAACTTGCAAGAGGCACTGAGAGCAGTTAAACAGGTGGACCCGGGGAGTGTGCATGATGAAGACAGGCTACTGACCAAGCAATTTATAGAATAGCTCCTGTCAGACGCTCACTGGACACAGCTGCGTATTATGGTCCTGCAGAACTCTGCCCTGGACTTTGCAAAGTTTAAGGACCAGGCCATTCGGGTGCTGAGAGAATCTGCACCTAATAACACAGTACCCCTCCAGCATCCTGCTATACCCAGAGATGGTGCCCGCAACCCGAGCAACTGCAGAGGCAGAGGCACAGACCCTGGATAATGACCCCTCTGTAGACCTCAGATACCAGGTCCAAGAACTGACCAAGAGTGTGGTTTCCCTCACAAAAACAGTGCAGACTCTACAGGTGACCCCATTGTCTACAAGCATCGAGTTGGCATCCAGTCCAGATGACGTCCCGTGGATGTGGCAAAGTAAGATACCACCAACCCGAGGAAAAGACACAGACCGTTACGATTCAACTAAACGACCGATTTGCCATCGCTGTAACCAGGCGAGGCACTACGCAAGGCGCTGTCCGTTAAATGGGCAGAACCTGGGGCCAGGAGCCAACCCTCAGGTGTAAGGAAACCCGGCTTGTCTTCCTGGCACAAGTATGTGGGAGGACGACCGGTCCTTCCTATTTTGCTTGATGGGTTTCCTATGACCGCCTTCCTGGATACGGCGTCCCAGGTAACGACCATACCTTATATACTGTACAAAAGATACTGGGCTGATTCAGACATTACCCGTGGGCCCAGATGATGACTTGACCTTTGTAGCCAGTAATGGTCAGCCCTTGCCTCAAATTGGGTACAAAGAGGCTTCCAATCTGGATAAATTGCCTGAGCTTGCCACGTACGCCTTGGGGATCTTGTCATGTCCTGCAGCCAGCGTTCTCTTGGAACCTTTCTTCAGTGCTGCTGGGGTCTGCTGGCAGATAAGCACACGCGTCTGTCCACTGACAATGTGGACATGGCTCTCAGAGGACTTTTCTTCCCCTGGGTCAGCCAGGGGACGCGAAAGGCACACGTATTTTTGAGAGTGCTTCATGCAAAGCATCTTTTTCATTTTGAAAAGGGGGATCAACTGATGCCAGTCAAGTGGGGTGTGTGTGGCCCAATTAGTGGCAACGAGGGAGACTGTGGTAGGAGTCCCCTCGCTGTGTTTCTAAAAAAACCAAGATGAACAAGTCATGGCTCTCAGAGGACTTTTCTTCCCCTGGGTGTTGTGAATGTTAGTTAGGTTTTGGCTGCTGGGAGGCTCCCTCTGGTGGCCAGGAATGGTTTGGACTTGGACCAGGTGTGTTGTGCAGTGGGTGTTTCCTTTGCTAACTCTCTGCTTATTTAAATCCTGGTCTGATTGCAAGCTGTTGCCGGATGTCAGTTGTTCTTTGTATCTCCAGCCTGCTTAATCCTGCTCTACACCACATCTTCTCCAGATAAGTGCTTGCTTTTTATTTATTGTCTGGTTCTTTTGATTATCTGGGTTTGTCATTTGCTGTGGTTGATTTCAGTTTATTTGCTTGCAGGGATTTTCCCCTTTGTGGATTGTTGAGGAACTCCCTGCAGTTCTGTGTGGAGTATAGCTCCTTTGGGTCCATGTGTTTGTGGCTTGTTGACTTTGTTATGATTCTTGTTTTCTGTTCATTGGTATGACAAGGGCACCTGGTATAGGACGGAGTTCAGATCGTGCGATCTGAGGGCCTTTTTGTACTCAGGAAGTTGGTATTTTGCAGGGTTTTTCTCTGGCCACCATTAGTCCCTTTCCTGTCCTTTCCTATTTTAGTCAGCGGGGGCCTCACCTTTTGCTAATCCTGTCATCTATCTGTGTATTGTGTTTTTCCTATATCACCGCAGTCTTTGAATGTGGGGGGCTAGCTATTCGTGTCTATTTTCTGAGGCAGAGAGTTATTCATCTTTCTTACCTTTAGGATAGTTAGTTCTCCGGCTGGGTTTGCGGTGCACAGGATGTTAGTTCACCCCTCGGCTACTTCTAGTTGTGATGGTTAGTAAGGGGATGGCGGCCAGATTAGTTGCCAATGCTCTTGTCACCTTTTGCCAATGATTTGTGGTGGTCTTCCATGGTTCTGGATCATAACAGTTAACCATTAAAGTGGGGCGGGTAGAATTGTCATCCCAGGGAATGATAATTGTGGTCATTGATTGAAAGGAATCTAACCCAATGTTAATGATCGGTACAAATGTTATAGAAAATTATCTTGCCGAGGAGATAATCTTGTTGTAACAGATGACTGAAACTGCCAGCTCCGGGTAGCTGCATGTCCTACAGAGGGAGATCAGAGCCTTGATGAGGAGGCAGCAGATAGAGCTGGCCGGTGGTGAAGTTGGCAGTGTGAGGGTAAGTGACCTCTTCCTTTATTGTAATACCCCCAAGAAGTGAGATGTTGATATTGTGTCAGGCAGCAATAGGCCTCAAGGGTCAAGATTACCAGGCCCTAGAAGAATCTGTGTATTCAGACAGTAGGCTCGGGATCCTGACAGCCAGGAGGTAGTAGACGTCCGCAAGGGGAGAGTACCCATCCGCATCCTGAATTGTGGTGAGGAGGAAGCCAAATTACCCCGGTATGCCACTGTAGCTAAGCTGCACACTGTTGGGATCAAGGGTTCCACTGTCCTGATGGCATTATTACCGTCTGACCAGGCGGAAGACAATGGCTCCAAGGGACAGCTGGAGAACAGGTGTAAGAAATTGCATGTGGGTACCAACTCCACCCCTTCATACCAAAAGCATGGGGATTACCGGGTGGTACAAGAATACAAGCGGGTCTTCAGCAAACACCCTCTAGACTTCGGGCAGATAAAAGGGGTTTAACATCAAATCCCCACTGGTGACCATCCTCCAATTAAAGAGAAATACTGCCCTGTACCCCCGGCTCAATATCAGCGTGCCAAAGAAATGTTACAGGAAATAAAGGAGGCTGGGGTGATCAGAGATAGTTGTAGTCCCTGGGCAGCTCCACTGGTGCTTGTAAAGAAAAAAGATGGCACAATGAGAATGTGTATTGATTACAGGCAGATTAACCGCATTACACATAAAGATGCTTATCCACTACCCTGAATAGAGGAGTTGTTAGTAGCCTTAAAATCAGCTAATTATTTCTCCACCTTGGATCTCACCAGTGGGTATGGGCAGATTCCCGTGGCAGAGGCAGATAAGGATAAGACTGCATTCACAACACCAATGGGTCTCAGAGTTCAACTGTATGCCTTTCGGGCTCTGCAACGCACCGGAAACATTTCAAAGATTGATGGAATGCTACCTGGGACATTACAACTTTGAAACCGTGCTATTGTACCTGGATGACATCATAGTCTACTCAAAGACCTATGAAGACCACCTGAAGCACCTGGCCGAAGTGTTCGAGTCTTTGTCCTGAAGGTAAAGCCATCAAAATATCACCTGTTGAAGCCAAAGGTACAGTACCTGGGTCATGTAGTCAGCGCAGAAGGTGTGGCACCTGATCCAGAGAAGGTCACAATAATCAAAGACTGGCCAAGACCCACCACAATTAAGGAGGTGCGGCAGTTCCTTGGACTGGTAGGCTACTACCGAAGGTTCATTAACGGTTTCATGAAAATGGCAGCACCCCTTCAAGATCTCCTGGTAGGTCAGTCAAAGAAGGCTAAGAAGCAGAGTCCTCCATTTGAATGGAACAGCCAAGTAGAAACATCCTTTGTCCGGTTGAAGATGGCTCTCACAGGAGATGAAGTCCTGGCCTACCCTGACTATGGCCAACCGTTTGTACTGTACACAGATGCCAGCAACGTGGGATTGGGAGCAGTTCTGTCCCAGGTACAGGGAGGAAGAGAGAAGGTGATAGCTTACGCCAGTAGAAAGCTTCGTCCCACAAAAAGGAACCCAGAAAACTACAGTTCCTTTAAGCTGGAGTTCCTCGCCATTACCTGGGCAGTGACCGAACGCTTCAAGCATTACCTGGCATCAGCCGAGTTTACCATCTTCAAGGACAACAATCCATTGACCCACCTAGCAACAGCCAAGCTAGGTGCGCTGGAACAGCGATGGATGGTTCGGCTGTCCAACTTTGACTTTACCATAAAGTACAGAGCTGGCCAAAAGAATACCAGTGCTGACGCACTGTCCAGAATGCCTCACTTACTCGAGTCTGGAGAAGACCTGGATGAGCTGGAAGAGATAGAGTTACCGGCCTTCCACCAACAAGGTGTCTCCCAGTACGTGCATGCTGTAATAGAGAAGCGCTCGAGCTAACAGTGGGTCTCTTTCAACCCGTTGCATCACTATGGATGGGAGGAAACACAGAACAGTGACCCGGCCGTCCAATTAGTTAAAGAAAAGCTGGTGCAAGCTGACCCCCATCTTGCTCCAGATACTCCACAAGAGGCCCAACAGCTGTGGAAGGAGAGGGGTCGACTGCTTATCTACAAGGGCAAGTTATGCACATAGATTTGTTAACTGGTGGACCAATGAGCTCGTCTGGCAAATAGTGGTTCCACAGAGGGATGCCCTAATGGTCCTAGAAGCATACTACGGTGGAGCAGGACACTTTGGGTGGAAGAAGTTGGAGATCCTTCTTCATGACCGGTTCTACTGGGTTGGCATGAGAAAGGCAATCGAGAAGTGGTGCCAAGAATGTGGCCCATGTAACCTGAGGTGGAAAGATGATACTAGCCAGAGGGCTCCCCTGCAGTCAATCATCACAAAGCAGCCCCTTGAGTTAGTGGCCTTGGACCACGTGAAATTAACACTAAGCCAGCCAGGCCATGTCTATGCCCTCACCACTGTGGACCACTACTCCCGTTTCCTGGTAGTGATGCCTGTGAAATATCATATAGCCAAGACAGCAGCTAACGTGTTTCAAGCACACTTTTGTCGGCTGCACAGTTATCCTGAAAAAGTACTGACTGTCCAGGGCCCTGCATTCGAGGCAGAAGTGTTCAATGAATTCTGTAACCTGTACGGCTGTAAGAAAATAAGAACGACACTGTACCACCCTCAAACCAATGGACTGTGTGAGTAAATGAATCAGGTGTTATCAACTTGCTCAAGACTCTGCCTCTAGAAGAAAGAAACCTGTGGCCAGAGAAGTTACCAGACTTGGTGGACTTGTACTATCATATCGCAGTAAACTCCACCAACCGCACCCTGGCTTACCTGATGCGAGCAAGACCTGGCAAGTCACCTGTAGACTTCGACATGGGAACCTTGTCACCTGAAGCAGTCCATCAGAAGGAAGATTGGAATACAGAGTGGCAACAACAGTACCGCAAGGTTCAGGAATGTGTAGAAAAAAGCCTGTCCCAAGCAAGAATGAAACAAGAAAAGAACTACCATCAGTCAGCCCCAGCAACTCCCTTAGCACCTGGAGAACAGGTCCTCAAGAAAAAGTGGAGAATGCACAAATTAGATGACCAGTGGGAAACTGAATGCTACACAATTATTCCCTCAAATTTTGACAATCACAAAGTGTTTCTGATAAGTAAAGATAGAGGCAAAACATATCACGCAGTTTCCAGAGATCGTCTGAAGATATGCCCTGAATGCTGTAAAACCAAAGAAGAAGATCAAGAAAGTCCCCAACCTCAAGAAAAAGAAGAAGAGATAATCCAAACAGTACTTGGAAAATTCCCCAGAACATGGACCCAGATAAACCAGGCTATAGTGGTACCAGTATTGACTTTCCCGCCAGTAATAGTACCAGAAACAGTAGAGGTTTCAGATCCCCCAGTAGACCTGTTGGTCCCAACACCAGATGCCACACCAGCAGTGGAACAGGAGAATCAACCCCCTGCCAGTGGTGAATCTGTCATACCCTTGGTGAATCTAAGGGCGGCGTTACACGAGACGATATATCGTGCAATCACATGAGCGATCGCACCCGCCCCCGTCGCTTGTGCGTCACGGGCAATTCATTGTAATTATGGTTGTTTGAAATGTTGTCAGGTTGTGTAATGTTCAAGTGATGTTGCCTCCCAAAACGGATGAAAAGTTATAATATTATGTTTTATTTAAGTTTCCTCAGTCTGGGTGTACTGATTTTAACTAAGGGGGACTGTGGCACCCGAGCGGTCTGGTCGCCGCAGTAGTGTTGCCCCACAAAGGTCAATACTAAGCCTGGAAGCAAGAGGGGGGGTCCCTTAGTCAGTAATTACCTACAAACAATAGAGTTCCTACTCGGGTCAGCAGGGGGAGCTTTAACCTAGTAGTCTGGGAGCTCTGACCTGGGGGGAGGAGTTAAAAAAGTGACAGTTGAAAGCAGAGCGTTGAGGAGAGAGGAGTGGGAGTGAGGAGCTTGAGTAGTGCGGACATGCGAGCTGGGTTCTGGGGCTAAGATAGCTCAGCCCAGTAAAGCAACGTCTGCAGAGAGGCACAAGAGGACAGTCTGGGGAGCGGCGCTGAACCGGCTCACCTCAGAAGAAAAATGCCAAAAAACAGACATCGGAGTCCGTGGTTGCCAGGGTGCTTGAGTCCCGGTAACCAAATCCAAAGGGCAGGAGGACTGCAGGTCTCCTGGCCCCAAAATAACCCGAAGGTACAGCCGCACAACAGGGACCCAAAGTCGTTGCCAGCAGAGCGGCACCAGTGAAGGCCCGCGCAACCTACCATATGGGTAACGGGTAGTACCACTAGTCCCAGCAGAGAAGGCCTCTGTTGGACTAACGCAGCGGGGTCCTGTAGAAGAGAAGAAGGGCGTAGGGAGAAGGCCTCAATACTCACCTGGCCAGGGAAATACCCCCCAACTGCTTCTAGGCCAACCGGATAGCTACCACCATCTGTACCGGTCTCCCAGGACTTCATCGGTTGTTGCAGAGTAAAGGGAAGGAGGTAAAGAAACTGCTGTGTTGGTCTGTTATTATCCATATCCCAACCCTGCACCCTGAAGTTCACCGGGTTCCCAAAATAGACTTTCCAACCGTGCCCCGGGGTCTTGCTCCACCTGTGGGGAGGAAGATCACCGCAGCTGCGCCATCACCAACTGCCCCAGTGGACCTGCAGCGCAGCGGCGGCCCACATAGCCGCAAAACCACAGGTGGCATCACGAACTTCATCTTATCCAAAAATAAAACTCACATCATTATCCTCCCTTTATTATTGAGACACCATCAGGGTCATGGAGCCGGACTCCCGCCACCGCTGACATCCCCGGACTAACCCGACCCGATTCCGAGTGCCCATGACCCTGGGGCAGGCATGTTACTATATATATTTAACGTATAACATTTTCAGTATTTTAAAACATTATTATTTTTGCAAATATAAACATGCAGAATATTACAGTATGCCAATTTTCAAATATTTATTTAGAGGAAACTGAGTACCAATTCAAATAACTAAAACATGAGTAAACATTTTTGCGAATTATAAACAGTTACAGAAACTGCACATCAAAATTTGGTCCTTATTCGGAGACAACTATGCTTTGCTTCTGTCTTGTACTCCTGCATCCGATCATCTCTTATAATTGTCCAACAATAATCTGCAAGCAATGATGGATTCCCTTTTCCCTGATATCTTGTCTCCATAGCCGCAATATCTTGGTGAAATTTCTCACCGTGCTCATCACTCACTGTTCCACAGTTTGGTGAAAAAAAGCCTGGATGCAAATGTACGAAATGAATCTTTGAGGATGTTACAGCTAATAATTAATAATAATAATATTCATTTATATAGCGCTATTAATTCCACAGCGCTTTACATACATTGGCCACACTGTCCCCATTTGGGCTCACAATCTAGAGTCCCTATCTGCATGTTTTTGGAGTGTGGGAAGAAACCGGAGGAAACCCACGCAAACACGGGGAGAACATACAAACTCATTGCAGATAGTGTCCTTGGTAGGATTTGAACCCAGGACCCCAGCGCTGCAAGACTGCAGTGCTAACCACTGAGCCACCATGCCACCTACAGCTAAGGACCTTATATGTTTTGAGGAGATTTTCCACCAACTCCACTTTAATTTTTTGGAAACTCAAAAGCAGATAAGTCACCACTAATGTGAATGCTACCCATGCAGCTTTGATGGTAGTTAATACAATGACCAATCAAGAGCCAGGATAGTCGAACGTTTCAGGTCAGGTACCAGGAGAGCACATCAAGACTAATGGGATAGACAGAGGCATAGTTAGGTCACAGTGCAAAATCAGAACACCTGGAGGGTACCGGATCAGAGCAAAGGGACAAAGCAAAAGGATAGTAAAACAAAGTAAGAGGTCTGGCAGCAAAAGATCAATCTACTGAGCACAGATAAATGAGGCAAACAAGCACCACTAAACACAAGGTTAAGACTGGCATAAACTGTTCAGCTAAATAGCTGGGCAATTACCAGGAACAGAGGACACTTGCAGAACCCCAGATCCAGGTTGGATGACTGAGCTGTCACTCAGTTAACAGCTCAGCACGCACTGAGAAAAGGAATCATGACAGTACCCCTCTTCAAAGAGGGGCCACCGGACCCCCATGTTTCCCAGGAAACCCCTGATGGAAGGCCCTGGTCAAACAATTGGCCTTTACAGACTGAGCCAGAATCCAGAATGTCTCCTTGGGTCCGTATCCCTTCCAGTGAACCAGATATTGGAGGGAGTTCCAGACCTTTTGAGAATGCATGATCCACTATACCTTATACTCTTCCCATGAGTTCCCATGAAAGCAAGCAGGAGGCAGAGACGATGGCAACAACACTGGAGGGACAAATTCCCTTAACAGAGATCTGTGCAAAAAGTTAGGGATCTTCGAAGATAGAGAAAGTTTCAATTTAAAGTCAACTAAATTGACTACCTCCAGAATCTCATACAGGCTAATACATTTAGGACCCAACTTCATTGATTGCATCTTCAGCTTAATATTTTTGGAAGGTAACCAATGTCTAACACGTTGAAGACGGCACCTATCAATGCCTTCCGTTTTTGATGAAGTTGAGCCATCCTAATACTCTTGAAAATCTCTCCAAGCATCCCCAAGTTTCAGTATGGTGATCCCTACTCCAGGACACCTAGAACTCATCCTAGACAATTCACCAAAATGAGGATGAAAACCATAATAGAAAAAAAAGGTGAGGTACAAGTGGACTGATTGACCCAACTGTTAAAGGCAAACCCAGAAAGAGGTAAACATAAGGACCAGTCCTTCCGCTGCAATGAAACAACTTAAAATTTGGTCAAATGACTGATCTGTTCTCTGTCTGACTATTGGTTTCAAAGTGGTAAGAAAAGGAAAATAATAAGTCAATCCGCAATTTTTTACAAAATGCTCTCAAAAATGTTGAAAAAATTGTACCTCCTATCAGATATAATGTTCAGAGGGATTCCATGCAATCTTACCACATGATTGATAAACAACCTGGAAGGTGTTTGAGCATTAGGTAACATAGATAACAGAACAAAGTGGCCTTGTTTATTGAATCGGTTGACTACCAGAAAAATAACCGTTTTCCCACAATATAAAGGCAAATCAGTAATGAAATAATTCGAAAAATGAGTCCATGGTCTTTTGGAATTGGCAATGGAGACAATACTCCTGCTGGCTATGACAGACTTTGAATATTTTTTAAGTCAAAACTGTTTTCCATATTGTTATAAGAACAAGCCGGTGCTTTTTATATGATTGTCATTATTTTGCTACAAATTTAATAGTTTTCAAGAAATAAATGCAAACTGACCACATTCGTTCACTGAAAACTCTCTCTATCTCATATTTCATTATAATGATTAATTATCTATCTTTATATGAGAAAAGGATTTAATTGTAACGATTCTAGAGTAACAGTATCTTATTTACTGCTGTTTCAAGACAAATCTATCAGGGCATTTATTTTTCAACATATGAATAACTAAAAAAAACACCAAAGCATCTCTGCTGCTTTGAAAAATATTAGTTAACTTAAGGAATTTATTGTCCACCCACGAAAATCAATAGATATGATTAATTGCATGGATTACAATTTGTTTACAGCTATGAGCAATCAAGGACACTGGCTATGCTGCCAAGTGATTACAAACTGCCAATGTAGCATGACTAATAGGAACTAAGGTGCTGCAGATGGAGGTTTCACTGCCAGGAGATAAGCAAAGGAATTATTGAAAATATTATTTTTGTGCACTATATCTAAGATAAACTATTCATGAGACTCTAAAATATTACTAAGGATAAGCGGACCCGTGGATGTTCGGGTTCGATGGGTTTGGCCAGAGATTAAAAAAAAGTTCATTATGGGTCCCAAACTTAACCCCAGACACCAAACCCCATATAAGTTAATGGAGACTCGAACGTATGTGCTGTACAATGGCTGTAAAATGATGGTAGTAAGAGCAAAGGTTCTGCAAATGGAAGCAAAATGGGGGTAAGAGCAGGAGAATTGCTCTGCAAACAAATATGGATAGGTAAATGACTTAATAGGATTCTGTCCCCATAGCAAACATGGTTACATAGCAATTAAATAAAAATTTTAACAGTAACCCCAAAGAGGCGGATTTAAGACTGTCAAAGTTCCCCCACAGAGCAACAATTTTCAAAAAGGCCCCTAAAGAGCTTGTATTCACAGTTCACCTACACAGTCAAGTTTAGCAAAGTTCACTCAAATGGCAAAAAGTTTAACAAAAAGCCAATACATAGCCTGCTTTCACGTTTGACCATCACCATCAAGATTGGAAGAGTAACCCCCCAAAAAAAAATAATTAAAAAAGTCTCCAAGAGAGCATGTGTTTTAAGTTTCCCCTAAAGAGCTTAATTTTCATCTCCTGTTCTGTATACTATAGGAGTTGCAGTTAAAAAGCTTGTCATTGTACAATGGATCAAGCTGGCTGTCCACCAGATAGTCTTGCTACTGGCAGCCTCATCCTCTTTGCCGAGTGTTCCAAGGATCTGAAGCATTTCTTTTGAAAAAATTGTTGTTCAAAGCAGGCAGGCAAGCCTGAATACTAGTGATGAGCGAACATACTCGGCACTATTAGTTACTCTCACGAATAGTATGGTATTCGCGAGATCCGTTATTCGACAAGCATTTTGGTATTCATCTTGTGAGTTTCAAGTCCCCTCCTGATTTTTAGCCACTAAACATGTGGGGATTGCTTGACAATCACAGTAATGCCATAGCCATCTTTGCTACTTCCATTACTGTGATTGGGAAGTGCAGTGAAGAAAAAAAAATGACATGCAGTCATTAAACAGGAGATTTATACTCACTGAGTTTCCCTGCGATTGTAACATTGCTTCCGGGTCTGCTCATTAATTCTTATGTATATGCTTCCCCCGCCTACACTTTGTAACAGTGTCTGTGATTGGTTGCAGTCCTGCTTCCCCCACCCACCCTCTCTGACAGGGTCTGTGATTGGTTGTAGTCAGACTGCTGGCGTGGCGGCATCTGCAATTGGTTGCTCTCATACTAGCTGTCTGGGTCCCCAAAGTGGAGTGTAAAAATAAATAAATAATTGGAAAAAATGGTCCCACTATTTTATACCCAGCGCAGATAAAGCAGATAGCTACAAGCTGTTGCCCCCAAGCTGTGTGCATTATCTTGGCTGTGTATCAAAATATGAGGGATCCCATGAACTTTTTTTTTAAATGATTTAAATAAATAATTTTAAAAAATGTTGTGCGGTCACCTCTCAATTTTGATACCAAGTGGACAGGTGTAGGCTGCTATTCTCAGCCTGGGAAGGCCCATGGTTATTGGGTCCTCCCCAGCCTAAAAATAGTAGCCTGCAATCACCTCACAATTGGCACATCAATTAGATGCAGCATTTCTGGCTCTTTATCTGGCTCATTCCAATTGTTCTGGTGCAGTGTCAATTGGGGTAAGATAAGGGGTTAATGACACCTGTGATTTATAAAAAAAAACAAAAATCACAGAAATCATCAAACCCGTGGTTAGTAATGGAGAGGTACCCCCACTAATAATCCTGTAAGTAAAAGAGATAAACACAAAAGTCCTTTATTTAGAAACATGAATACCCTCTTTGTCCAATTTATTAATTCCCAAAACACCCCTGCAGGTCTGACATAATCCACACAAGGTCCCATTATGATCGTGGTTCTGTTACATCTAAGGTAGCAATGCATGGTCCCAATAGAAAATGTGACTGACACTTCAGCGGCAGGGAATACACATGACTGAGCTACAACTTTGGGAATGGTGATGTTACGGTACCCAGCTGTGACCTTAGGTGAACCCCCGTCAGGTGAACTCATTGAGCTCAATGACCTTACCTCAGGTGAACACATTGAAGTCAATGTCGGATTACCGGATGTGCATGCTTTGTGTATTTGGTTGCAGCAAATCTGCATCTCCTAGTGGAAAACTGCACCAAAATCGAATTAAAAAGCATACAGTTTTGGAGAATTTTTCCGCCATGAGATGCAGATTTGGTACAGAAATGTCTGCAACCAAATACTCAACGTACACATCTCCTAAGGCGGTAATCCAGCATTAAGTTTAATGAGTTCACCTGAGGTCACAGCCAGAGTTACCATGGTACCACAGCTGTGACCTTAGGTGAACTGTCCTCTAGTGAAGTCAATGAACTCAGCTGAGGTGAGTTCACTGCATCTCCTGGCAAAAAATGCACCAAAAACATGATGTGGCATTTTTCTCTGCCAGGAGATGCAGTGAACTCACCTCATGTGGACTCATTGAACTAAGTGTTGGATTACCAGAATAGACTATGTGTGCACGTTGAGCATTTAATTGCATAAATCTCTGCACCAAATCTGCATCTTGTGCACCAAAAATCTGTCTGAACCGCATTGCGTCTTCGGTGAGTTTTTGGTGATTTGAATGAGTTGGAGATGAATTGAACTCAGTGAACTCACCTCAGCTGAGTTTATTGTGTTCACCAGAGGTGAGATCACGGAGTTCATTGAGTTCCCCTGAGGTCAGTTTACCTGAGGCCACAACTGGGGTACTGTTGAACCCCCAGCTGTGACCTCAGGTGAACTCATTGCAGTCAATGCCAGATTACCTATTTAGGAAATGTGCACACCTTGAGTATTTGGCTGCAGAGATTTCTGCATCTCCTGACAGAAAAACCAGCCCAAACTGCATGCATTTTTTATACGATTTCAGTGCGGTTTTCTGCCAGAAGATGCAGATTTGGTACAGCAATATCTGCCACCAAATACTCAACATGCGCACATAGCCTAATCCAGTAATCAGTCATTGACTTAAATGAGGTCACCTGAGGTGAGGTCAATGAGTTCACCTGAGGTAATAGCTGGTCTATCGTGGGCACTGCCAGCTGTGACCTCAGGTGATCTCAGTGATGTCACCACTCACACCTGCGGCTCCGTCAGTGTGTCCCTAATGCTGCAGTGAGCAGCTACATTTTCTAATGTTGACTGCGCACTGCAATGTCTGATGTAGGAAAGCCTGGATCGTTGTGGTATGGATTACGTCGGACCCACAGGGGTGTTTTGGGGGTTAATAATTTGGAGGAAAAGGGTGTTTTTTTGTTTTATTTTCAATAAAGGATTTTGTTTTGAGCTTATTTCTTTTTACTTATACGATTGGTAATGTGAGTTCTCATAGACCCCTACTGATTACTATTCCAAAGCTCCGTGGCAGCTGTGATTTTTTTTTACAAATCTCAGCTGTTATAAACCCTTAGCTAATCAATAACTTATATTACCCTGTTTGCCACTGCATCAGGGCAATAAGGATGAGCCAGGTAAAGCAATGGAATTGGAGCATCTAATGGATATGCCAATTATGGGGTGGTTGAGGGCTGCTATTTTTAGGCCAAGGAGGATCCAGTCATCATGGGCCAACCCAGCCGGAGAATACCAGCCCCCAGATGTCTGCTTTATCTTGGCTGGGTTTCAAAATTGGGAGGGGACCGCACACAATTTTTAAAAATTATTTAAATATATTTAAAAATGCATGGGTTCCCTTGTATTTTGATACATAGTCAAGATTACACACAATGCTGGGGGCTGCAGCTTGTAGCTGTCTGATTTATCTGTACTGGATATCAAAATATGGGGGGCCCTATGCCATTTTTTCCTATTTATATAATTTTACCCTCCACTTCGGGGAATGGCTCATACATTTTGGGCCATTTCGATTGGTCACTTTGTTTGCATCTTATGACGTGACTGATCCTGGTTCCTACCTTGGTTTAGGGATTTCACATGTTTATCAATTTGAACCAGGAATAAATAAAAGTTATATACTAAATATCACAGTGCTGCTTTATATATGATATTCTCCAAATTCCCTATCAATGTGTCTTTGGATTGTGGGAGTAAACCAGAGCACCGGGTGCAAACCCACACAACCACAGGAAGCACATTTAAACTCCTTGCACATGTTGTCCTTAGTGGGATTTGACCATAGGAACCCGGCGCTGCAATGCAATACAATATTAAAATACAATAATCCATTGCTGACGTAAATTTTATTTCTGGAACATTCAAGTTTAATACCAGTAATACAGTAGGAATCTACAGGAAAATACATGACGTTAGTAAAGAAAAATGCACAGGTGTTAACATCATTACTATAAAACACTGCACATTTTTCTTGTGGGTTTCACACTTTGCAATGCAGAGAGTGAAATCCACCCAAAAAATATATTGTACTAGAATACAAGCAGACTTTGCCGCAGATCTGCAACAAATATTTTTCTTTCCATGTGTGGATGTGCCCTTAGAATATAAAACATATCAAATATATTGCAATTTTATTGACATCCAATGTGTTTGTGTATTTGCTATATAGTATATCTTAATAACGTATATATAGTACATATGTATACATATATATATATATATATATATATATATATATATATATATATATATATATATATATATACACAGCATAGACCAAAAGTTTGGACACACCTCATTTAAAGAGTTTTCTTTATTTTCATGACTCTGAAAATTGTAGATTCACAACATTGAAGGCATCAAAACTATGAATTAACACATGTGGAATGAAATAGTTAACAAAAAAGTGTGAAACAACTGAAAATATGTCTTATGTTCTAGGTTCTTCAAAGTAGCTACCTTTTGCTTTGATTACTGCTTTGCGCACTCTTGGCATTCTCTTGATGAGCTTCAAGAGGTAGTCACCGGAAATGGTTTTTACTTCACAGGTGTGCCCGGTCAGGTTTAATAAGTGGGATTTCTTGCCTTATAAATGGGGTTGGGACCATCAGCTGTCTTGTGCAGAAGTCTGGAGGATACACAGCTGATAGTCCTACTGAATAGACTGTTAGAATTTGTATTATGGCAAGAAAAAAGCAGCTAAGTAAAGAAAAACGAGTGGCCATCATTACTTAAAGAAACGAAGGTCAGTCAGTCCGAAAAATTGGGAAAACTTTGAAAGTGTCCCCAAGTGCAGTGGCAAAACCATCAAACGCTACGAAGAAACTTGGCTCACATGAGGACCACCCCAGGAAAGGAAGACCAAGAGTCACCTCTGCTGCGGAGGATAAGTTTATCAGAGTCAGCAGCCTCAGTAATCGCAGGTTAACAGCAGCTCAGATTAGAGACCAGGTCATTGCCACACAAAGTTCTAGCAGCAGACACATCTCTAGAACAACTGTTAAGAGGAGACTTTGTGCAGCAGGCCTTCATGGTAAAATAGCTGCTAGGAAACCACTGCTAAGGACAGGCAACAAGCAGCAGAGACTTGTTTGGGCTAAAGAACACAAGGAATGGACATTAGACCAGTGGAAATCTGTGCTTTGGTCTGATGAGTTGAAATTTGAGATCTTTGGATCCAACCACCGTGTCTTTGTGCAACGTAGAAAAGGTGAACGGATGGACTCTACATGCCTGGTTACCACCGTGAAGCATGGAGGAGGAGGTGGTGTGATGGTGTGGGGGTGCTTTGCTGATGACACTGTCGGGGATTTATTCAAAATTGAAGGCATACTGAACCGGCATGGCTACCACAGCATCTTTCAGTGGCATGCTATTCCATCCAGTTTGCGTTTAGTTGGACCATCATTTATTTTTCAACAGGACAATGACCCCAAATACACCTCCAGGCTGTGTAAGGGCTATTTGACTAAGAAGAAGAGTGATGGGGTGCTACGCCAGATGACCTGGCCTCCACAGTCACCAGACCTGAACCTAATCGAGATGGTTTGGGGTGAGCTGGACCGCAGAGTGAAGGCAAAAGGGCCAACAAGTGCTAAGCATCTCTGGGAACTCCTTCAAGACTGTTGGAAGACCATTTCCGGTGACTACCTCTTGAAGCTCATCAAGAGAATGCCAAGAGTGTGGCAACTTTAAAGAACCTAAAATATAAGACATATTTTCAGTTCTTTTACACTTTTTTGTTAAGTATTTCATTCCACATGTGTCAATTCATAGTTTTGATGCCTTCAATGTTGTGAATGTACAATTTTCAGAGTCATGAAAATAAAGAAAACTCTTTAAGAAGGAAAGAGAGCATCCGCTTTATCTAACCTCAGTGTATAGAGGTGAGTGATACCTTCGCAAGGTTCCTCTGGAGAGAGGTTTGTATACTGAATGGGTCAGGGAGTGAAGGCTGACATAGTTCCACTGGGATACTTCTGCGGAAAAGTCGTATCCAAACTTATGCTGGTGTACCGCAAGTTAAACGAACTGTGTACCATGTTTTTTTAATAAACTCACTGAAACTTTTAAAAGTATTCCTGTTTGCTATCTAAACAGCAAGCTGAGTGAGTAACCCATTCACTATATAGTATAATATATTGTTCTTTGCCTAAAACCAAAAATTATACTAAATGTAAGCAAACATTTTCGTATGTCAGAAAGACTCTTCTTCAGAATTCTGTCTTCTTTCCATAGATTGTGTTCATATTGCTATTGAAAATGTCCATTTATTTCCCGATTTTGTCCCTAGCTTGTAGTCTTCATTTAATATTGTTGCAGTGCTCTTTCTTCTTTCAGTCTGAACAGCTGATATTTTAATGATTGATGTTCTATCTTTGCTAAAAGTTGACGAATTTATTTGTTTATATAAAATGAAAGCCAAATATTGTTTGAGTAAGGGTGGCTTTACACGCTGCAGTCTCGTTAACGAGATTGCTAGCATGCGTACCAGCCACCATCGTTTGTGCAACACAGGAAAATCGATGCCCGTGGCACACAAACTCGGGCGGACCCGTCACACTACTTACCTGCCTAGCGACATCGCTGTGACTGGCAAACCGCCTTCTTTCTAAGGGGGTGGTTCGTTCGGCATCACAGCGACGTCACTAAGCAGCCGCCCAATCAAAGCAGAGGGGCGGAGATGAGCGGGACGTAACATCCCGCCCACCTCCTTCCTTCCTCATTGGCGGCGGCCGCAGGTAAGGTGAGGTTCCTCGTTCCTGTGGTGTCACACGTAGCAATGTGTGCTGCCGCAGGAATGACGAACTACATCGTCCAAGCAGCAGCAACGATAATTGGGAAGAGGGGGTGATGTCACCAATTTTGAATGTTTTTGCGACGATTCAAAATCGCTCATAGGTGTCACACACAACGACATCGCTAAAGCGGCCGGATGTGCGTCACAAATTCCGTGACACCAACGAGATCGCTTTATCGATCTTGTAGCATGTAAAGCCACCTTAATGATCATGTGCTGTTCTTCAAAACTGGCCTGTATCTTTGCTTAGATTCATAATGATGAATCTAAGCAAAACATTTTTAAAGATAATAATTAGGGATGAGCGAATGTATTCGCCACTATTCGGTATCCGACTGATAATAGGGTGTCCGAGGTATCCGCTATCCGACGGCTAATATGGTATTCGCTCCGGTGCTTTCATTTTCGTTTCTGGACTTCCTGGTGCCATTTTCCAGCCAATGAACACATCTGACGTTGCTTGCCCTCACAGTAACGCCGCAGCCATCTTTGTTGTGGTGTTACTGTGATTGGCTTGGCCGCACGGCGCCATAGGGGCTACATAAGCCAGCGGCCATTATGGTCAGTCGGTCGCTACACGGCTCTCCCACTGTGGCGGGTTCTCCAGCTTTTGAAAATGCCGGCAGCACATTAATCCATCTTGTATTCCCTGCTTTCCCCACTCACCGGCGCCAATGATAGTTTGCAGTCAGCCACGCCACCATGCTGAGTGACAGCTGTCTTACAGCAACCAATCACAGCTGCCGGTGGGCGGGTCTATATTGTGTAGTAAAATAAATAAATAATGTAAAACAATGACGTGCGCCCCCCCTCAAATGATACTCAGCCGAGGTAAGCATACAGCAGCGAGCCGGTATTCTCAGGCTGGGGAGGGCGGGTGCCATGGTTACGGCCCCCTCTCGCAGCCGAGAATATCAGCCCGTTGTTGCCCCGAGAATGTCGCATCCATTAGATGCGACAGTCCCAGCGTGTCACCGGGCCTTCCTGATTTAAAGAGTTAATGGCAGCGCATTGCTTCCAGTAAATCCCAGATTAGTAATGGCAGCGTCTATGACACGCCATCACTAATCTGTAAGTAAAGTAAATAAACACAACACCAAAAAATCCTTTATTTGAAATAAAACACCAAAAAGCCCCTCTTTCACTACTTTATTAAGCCCCCAAATATCCAGGTCCGGCGTAATCCACACTCGGCGACATCTGTGAGCGAGTGCTCAGTGCAGCCTCATTCCGTGAACTGCTCCGATTTTAGAGGTGTGTCCCGCGGCTCACAGCTGATGTCCGACTCCTCCCCTCAGTGCATAATTAAATTAAATTATAATTATAAATAAATAATAATTATAAATAAATTAAATTCTTTCCTGGATGGCCGGGACTCGAACTCGTGAACTAATTCTCCTTAGGCAGCAGTTCTACCCATTGAGCCACTGCCTGTAATGAAAAGCATTGGAAGATTTGGTAATCTTGACCTGTTTATTGCAGCAAAGAAATCAGAAGCAGATTATTCAGCTACAAAGATGAGAGAGAGAGATGAGAGAGATATGAGAGAGAGATATGAGAGAGATATGAGAGAGATATGAGAGAGAGATATGAGAGAGATGAGAGAGAGTGAGATGAGTGAGAGAGAGAGAGAGAGATGAGATGAGTGAGAGAGACAGAGAGAGATGAGTGAGAGAGAGATGAGAGAGACATTAGAGAGAGAGAGATAAGAGAGATATGAGACAGAGATATGAGAGTGAGAGAGAGAGATATGAGAGAGTGAGAAGGATAGAGGGATAGATAGATGGATGGATGGATAGATAGATAGATAGATAGAGGGATGGATAGATAGAGGGATAGATAGATAGAGGGATAGATAGAGGCATAGATAAATAGAGGGATAGATATAGGGATAGAAAGATAGATAGATAGATAGATAGACAGATAGATAAATAAATATATAGATAGATAGATAATGGATAGATAGAGGGATAGATAGATAGATGATAGATAGATAGATAGATAGATAGATAGATGGATAGATCGATAGTGGGAAATAGAAACAAGCAACAGATGGAAGTTTGACAATAATATTATTAGATTGTCGGCCACTCAATATAAGGATATACAAATAGGCAAGGAAAATGAGTTTTAAAGGGCCAATCATTATGAAAAACACATGAGAAGCGAACCTTTAGAAATAATTATAATATATTCACGTCAAAATACATACAAGGGCACTGTTATAACATGATGTACAATTGTTAAAATACAACAGTGATTGGAGATAGAGAAGAATCAGAGATATCCTAATTAGTGATGAGCGAGTATGCTTGTTACTACTCGGTACTCGCACGAGTATCACTGTACTCGGGCTACTCGGCGGGTACCGAGTAATTTTGCAATACTCGTGCTTTACTCGTGGTCTTCATCCCTGCATGTTGGCGCTCTTTTGAGAGCCAGCCCTCATGCAGGGATTGGCTGGCAGACCACTGCAATGCCACAGCCCTGTTAGTTGTGGAATTGCAGTGATTGGCCGGCCCGCACAGCGTGACCGAGCCTTTATACCGGCGGGCGCGCTGTGCTCTGTACACAGCCATCTCATATTCCCTGCTTTCCACGCCCACAGGCGCCTATGATTGGTTGCAGTGAGACACGCCCCCACGCTGAGTGACAGGTGTCTCACTGCACCCAATCACAGCAGCCGGTGGGCGGGTCTATACTGTGCTGTAAAATAAATAAATAAATAATTAAAAAAAACGGCGTGCGGTCCCCCCCAATTTTAATACCAGCCAGATAAAGCCATACAGCTGAAGGCTGGTATTCTCAGGATGGGGAGCCCCACGTTATGGGGAGCCCCCCACCCTAACAATATCAGTCAGCAGCTGCCCAGAATTGCCGCATACATTATATGCGACAGTTCTGGGGCTGTACCCGGCTCTTCCCGATTTACCCTAGTGCGTTGGCAAATCGGGGTAATAAGGAGTTAATGGCAGCCCATAGCTGCCACTAAAGCCTAGATTAATCATGTCAGGCGTCTCCCCGAGATACCTTCCATGATTAATCTGTAAATTATAGTTAAAAAACACACACACACGAAAAATCCTTTATTAGAAATAAAAAACACTAACAAAGTCCCTCATTACCAATTTATTAACCCCGACAAACCCTCCATGTCCGGCGTACTCCACGGACTCCGGCGTCGCGTCCAGCTCTGCTGCATGGAAGTGACAGGAGCTGCAGAAGACACCGCCGCTCCGGTCACCTCCACGCAGCTAATGAAGGGAATAGCGCGATCAGCTGCTGTCAGTCAGGTAACTCCCGGCCACCGCTGGATCCAGCGGTGGCCGCGATTAACCTCAGTGACAGCAGCTGATCGCTATACTCACCTCAGTTGGTGCATGGAGCTGACCGGAGCGGCGGTGAGTAGCGCGATCAGCTGAGCTGTCACTGAGGTTACCCGCGGCCACCGCTGCATCCACCGTTGGATCCAGGTAACCTCAGTGACAGCTCAGCTGATCGCTATACTCATCTCATTAGCTGCGTGGAGGTGACCGGAGCGGCGGTGTATTCTGCAGCTCCTGTCACTTTCATGCAGCAGAGCTGGATGTGACGCTGGAGGACTGTGGAGTACGCCGGACATGGAGGGTTTGTCGGGGTTAATAAATTGGTAATGAGGGACTTTGTTAGTGTTTTTTATTTCTAATAAAGGATTTTTCGGGTGTGTGTGTTTTTTAACTGTAATTTACAGATTAATCATGGAAGGAATCTCGGGGAGACGCCTGACATGATTAATCTAGGATTTAGTGGCAGCTATGGGTTGCCATTAACTCCTTATTACCCCGATTTGCCAACGCACTAGGGTAAATCGGGAAGAGCCGGGTACAGCCCCAGAACTGTCGCATATAATGTATGCGGCAATTCTGGGCGGCTGCTGACTGATATTGTTAGGGTGGGGGGCTCCCCATAACGTGGAGCTCCCCATCCTGAGAATACCAGCCTTCAGCCGTATGGCTTTATCTGGCTGGTATTAAAATTGGGGGGACCGCACGCCGTTTTTTTAAATTATTTAATTATTTATTTCACTGCACAGTATACACACACACACACACCGGCTGCTGTGATTGGGTGCAGTGAGACAGCTGTCACTCAGTGTGGGGGCGTGTCTCACTGCAACCAATCATAGGCGCCGAAAAGCAGGAAAGCAGAGAATACGAGATTGATTAATGAGCGGCCGGCTTTTTCAAAAGAGGAAAAGCCACCGGAGTTTAGTGAACAGCCGTGCAGCGCCGCGCCGGTGATCGGGGAACGGTAAGTAAGAGAGAGGGGGGGGAACTGACCGACAGACTGTGAGAGGGGACAGACAAGACAGAGCGAGACCGACCGACGGGAGATAGAATGAAAAAAAAAATGACCGACATCGTTAGTAAAAAGCACAAAATGTGCGTTTTGGACATCGGAGTGCCACACAATGTTTTACGTAAAATCTTTCATGTATTAATCTCAAAAAGTAACATACACCAGCTCTATCTCACTATTGGGTATGTGCCCTTAACATTTCCGCCATGAAAATTGATTTTGGTGTCATTTTGGAAGGTTTTCTGGTGAGTCCGTAAAAATGGCGTAAAACTCGGACAAAATTGTTCAGAGCTGTGACTTTTGAGTGATAAATGCTTCAAGGGGTCTTCCCCATGCTGATGCCATGTCATTTGAGCACTCTTCTGAGACTTTTGTGACATTTTTAGGGTTTCTACATGCTGCCGGGGGTTCATTTCACAAAAATACTCGGGTCTCCCATAGGATAACATTGGGCTCGGTGCTCGGGCCGAGTACACGAGTATCTTGGGATGCTCGGCCCGAGCCTCGAGCACCCGAGCTTTTTAGTACTCGCTCATCACTAATCCTAATCTAGGACATCCACAACATAATATATAAGGGACAATCCTATGTGTTCAGAGGTAATCCTCATACAAAATATACTGCCCACCGAGGAAGCGACCTAAGCGAAATGCGTCGGGGCTTCCCTCTCTCCACAGGATATCCACTCCAGCACTTGCACTTTAGTATGGGTAAGTTATGATGCTATGCCTCTTCACAGGGTAGGGGTTTGGATTCAGTTTTTGTAGGACTATCTTATTAATGTGACCCTCTGTGTCATAATTTTGTATGAGGATTACCTCTGAACACATAGGATTGCCCCCTATATATTATGTTGTGGATGTCCTAAGTTGGGATATCTCTGATTCTTCTCTATCTCCAATCACTGTTGTATTTTATCAATTGTACATCATGTTATAACAGTGCCCTTGTATGTATTTTGACGTGAATAAATTATAATTATTTCTAAAGGTGCACTTCTCATGTGTTTTTCATAATGATTGGCCCTTTAAAACTCATTTTCCTTGCCTATTTGTAGAAAGATAAATAGCTAGATAAAAAAGGATAGATGGTCCATAGTTATTGGCCCTTCCCAGCCTAAAAATAGCACCCTGCAGCCACCCCAGAAGTGGCGCATCCATTAGATGTGCCAATCCTGGCGCTTCGCCCCAGCTCATCCCGCTGCCCTGATGCGGTGGCAAACGGGGTAATAAATGGGTTTGATACCAGATGTGTAATGTCACCTGACATCAAGCCCAGCAGTTGGTGATGTCGGATATCTCATAGACGCCATGACATCACCAACTGTCAGTAATAAAATTAGAAAAAAAAATAGATGACAAAAAAAAAATATTTGAAAAAACGCTCCCCAAAACATTCCCTCTTTCACCAATTTATTGTAAAGAAAAAATCTGCTGTAATCCATTTTGGAAGTCCCACGACGACTCTGGACTGTCTAGAATATGGGGGGCACGCTCAGGAAACATGTCCCCCATTTTCTAGGTGTGCAGACCCTCCATGTGAGGAGAGTGGGTGCAAAGAATCAGCACCTACCTTCCCCGGGTCACAGCAGCAGTGTCCGTGCAGCCAGCGCAGCTCCACAGCCGTTCTCAGTGAACACAGGAAGCTGAGCTGAGCGCCGCGCTCTGCGCATGAGCATACCCTGTATTGTGAAGGAGTAGGAATGCGGGGGATCAGCGCTGGAAAAAAGGTAAAAATAGCGGGGGATCACCGGGAGACACCGGGAGGGTATGGGGGGGGACTTAGCTGGACCCGTGGAGTAGTTTTCTGTCGCATATGTGACAGAAATCAGAGGAAGACGGTGAATGCGGGTGGTACGTTAGTAAGCGTCCTGTCACCTTGGATGAATCGGGAGGGGGCAGAAATGCAGTGAGGCACCTTCTACAGGCTGTGCCCATACTATTTCTGCCTTTTCCCATCCATTTCAGCCTTTTCCTCAGTCACCACAGGTCACCCACGGGTCCAACATAAAATTATTCGAGTTTCCCATAGACTTGCATTGGGTGTCGGATATTCGTGAATACTTGAATAGCTGCGGAGTATTTGGCGGATAGCCGTCGAAACGAATAATAGGGTATTCGATCATCCCTAATAATAATTTTATTGGGAAAGAAAAATCTGCTTAAAAATATGGTGAGGAGAAAAACAGCAGATTTCTGAAAGCGAGCACATTCATAGCTTCTGCATTATGTGTGTTTGTTCTAACAGTGAGTGAAATGTAGATATATAAACATGTACTTTTCTCTGTCTCTTTTCAGAAATTAATGGCACGGAGCTTTGCCCGCTACCTTTTGCTACAGTTGAATTCCTGTCATTAGATTATTCCTTCATCCCACATCTTCGATACCTGAGACTGGATGGAAACCAGCTGAAGCCCCCAATACCGCTCGATGTTATTATGTGCTTCCGGCTTTTACAATCTGTGGTCATCTAAGTGGCAGACACCATAACAAGATTGTACACTATTAATAAACTGTAGTCTCATGTGTTAGCACTCCAATGCATCATAGTATTGCTACACATTTTCATCTACCATATCCATTTAGCACAGTCATGTTTTCTCCTGCTTTGTTATCACCACCATGATAAACAGTCTAACAAACCATGTGTCACATTATTGAATACTTTGTGATATAAACAATGTCAAAACACGATCTGCCAGCCATTGTATTGTGGATGAAACTGCAGTCTTTATAGTGGGAAGTTGGAAGGATAGACAATAAAGTATTATTGCAGGGTATGGCTGGGTTCACATCTGTTTTGGAGCTTCAATTAAAAGGCTCCATAATAAATTCCCTATTTTTTACCAGAATAAATGGAGCAGTTAGTTTTCCAGTAAGACTCCAGAGATGATGCCTGACATCCTATTGTAAATTAATGACATCCACCTAGCGCCAAAGCTGTCCGTCCTATGATACTTGAGAACCCAGTGTAGTTTTGGAGGGAACTGACTTCTTTCAGACTTCACCAGGCAAGAAACAGATTAAATATCACTCCAGAATGTGGATTTTGTTCACTTTTTTTTTTATTTCAGATCCACATTTTAAGACTTTGTATGGCTGTTTTATATTTTGCAATATTTAGGTCAATAAAAATGCTATAATGCATAGTGATAATAGATGTGCCAATAGCTCATTTTTATAGAAAATGTAGTGGACAGGAGCTGAACAATATATGGGCCACCAGCTCATCAGAATTCACAATGCCCTCTACTTTGGAGTTGAAGGTGGGCAACTTCACCTCTCGGGCATCTGGCGGATCCATAGGTTGCACCAATGGATTGTCCGCCCTTGGTTGTGATGTATGTCATGTGACAAATCCCTCCCTGGCATAAATTCCATTTCTCTGTTCATAATCGAGAACTGAAAGATATAATTTCCAGTACTAACTTGAACCATCTTTTAGGACAAAAAAAAACAACTTTTTGCCTTCAAACACAGCAACATCTGCTCACTGAATAATTACAGTCTTTAAATTGCAAATGTTAAGACTGAAAGGGGACTCTCCCCATATTAAAAAATAAACTTTGTAATATACTTACATTTAAATATTGCTCTGCTGTCCACTGCCAAATGATACTGCTTCAATGTATTGCTTCACAAATTATGACTTGTCATCCACGATGATATAATGTTCTACAGTCAAGGCATGGTGTTCCATCTATATGCTAAAGATCGGAAAGCAAAGACAGCAAGACCACTGCTTCATCAAAATATACTTTACCCCGCACAGCATTATGCATGGTGGAGGGCGATAGCTATAGCCATTTGCTTCATGACTAAAGTCTTTTTTATATAAAGAAGAGGGATTAATGGCTGAACTCTAGGGACACATAGAAGTGTTTGTTGCTCATGTTATGATTGTAATATGAGAATAGATAAAAATAAACACAAGGATATCAATAAAAGAATTCCTAGGATTTGTGGTACAATTTCTTCATTTAGCTTTTCCTAAACAATTCCTTACAGCACTTATAGTAGACCCTGATAGCCTGCCATGTCTATATCATATTTGTTAAAATGTTGAAGTTCTAAACTAAAAAATAATGATGGACTGGCCAATTAAACAATTATTTTTCCACTACACTGATACTGATTAGCTATCTTTATCTTTAGGACAGGTTATCAATATCAGATCTGTTGTGTCCGATAACTTGTACCCTCCATCCCGCCGATCAGCTGTTAGCTCAATGAAGCTGATCTGAATGTTTCTGATGTGAATGGAGCTGGACCTGCAGTATCCAAAAGTGACACCTTAACAGTTTGATGCACTTGCGATGTTTGGCTCTGTACACTGTGGTTAATCTGGCTTGAGCTGCAAGCAACAGATCAGTGGGTTTGCTGATTGTCAAACCCCCACCAATATGAGAGTGATGAGATATTCCAAAGAACAGGTGTTCAGCATTCGTGTACTGAAAAACCCATTTACTGGCCTAACAAAGTAGTGTCCAACCATGCAGAACTGCTCTAGTTCATGTTTGGCACATACCACAGCTTCAGGCTCGGGTGGAAGCATAAGTGTCATGCCTGGCTAGCCGAGCGGGGAAGATGTGGATCCACTGGACCAAGATATTATTCACTGACCCAGAGGAGTTGACCTGAGCAACTACTGAGACTTCACTATAGCAACAAGTGGTGGGAATAGACAGCCGCTGGTAGGTAGCGTCGGAGAACCTTGGTGGATAGGTAGCTAGTGCCACAGGATGGCAATCAGGTACAGGTTATGATGACGTTGTGGATGGTGCAGACAGGAACAGGCAAGTGCAGGCTGGTTCAGGTAGGCAGAGGCAGCAGAATGGATATTTGCATAGATGGGCTAGCACTGGATGGGCACACGCAGACTTAGCAGCTGTACTAGATGGAAGCAGAGAAACAGACACTGGTGAAGATAGGGTATGCAAACAACAGTAAGAGGACCTGACAACTAGCTAGAGCAAAACAGACTAACTTGGACACCTTGTACGGGCACCTCACACTGGGGAAGGATGCCTTAAATACACTGTGGCTGAGAGGCACTTCCAGATTAGGTGGCACTGGCTCTTTAAGAAAATGGAGAGTCGCACCATTGCACCCTAAGCGCACAACCGAGAGCCCTGCTGCACGTACACGGGTCTCGGGAACTGGAGGACAGGAACGAAGCAGTGAAGGGTGGAGAAACAGGTGAGCCTCAGGGACCAGAGGACAGAACAGGAGCTGCGGGGAAGGAGGAAATGACAGTGTTAGAGCGTCTGAACCCCTGACACCCGGAGTGAGGGCATGCCGATGGTGTAATAATCAGAGAGTATACAGATGTTATAAACAAGGGCTTGCAGATGCTTTTTTTCTGTGAGTTAACACATTTACCTTCCAATTATATCACAAGATCTGAGTGTTTCCAGTGTTCTGAGCTCATCACAAATCAAGTCAGTGACTTAAGAGCTTCAGAAGCCACTGACCTTATATGTAATTTATTTGATTGATGGTAAAGTCAGAGGGCTGGAGACACAGCAAAATTCTTGCTATTGTGAAAAAACAGGCAGGGAAATCTGTTACCTAATAGAAAGCCCCTACTATATTGTCCAATACTCTCTTTTGCTTCCTCTCATGACCAGGAGCTGTGGTATGTGCTTATCATGAACTGGAGCAGCTTTGCATGGTGAGACGCAGCATATAACAAGTACACTTAAAATATAACATTTACTTTGTACTTTGTTCGACAGACAACAACTCTAAGGGGTACTTTGCACGCTGCGACATCGCAGGCCGATGCTGCGATGCCGAGCGCGATAGTACCCGCCCCCGTCGCAGCAGCGATTTCCTTGTGATAGCTGCCGTAGCGAACATTATCGCTACAGCAGCTTCACATGGACTCACCTGTCCTGCGACCGTCGCTCTGGCCGGCGACCCGCCTCCTTGTTAAGGGGCGGGTCGTGTGGCGTCATAGCGACGTCACACGCCAGGCGGCCAATCGGAGCAGAGGGGCGGAGATGAGTGGGATGTAAACATCCCGCCCATCTCCTTCCTTCCGCATATCCTACGGAAGCCGCAGTGACGCCGGTAGGAGATGTTCCTCGCTCCTGCGGCTTCACACACAGCGGTGTGTGCTGCCGCAGGAGCGAGGAACAACATCGGACTGTCGCGTCAGCGTAATCATGGATTACGCCGACGCTGCACCAATGATACGATTACGACGCTTTTGCGCTCGTTAATCGTATCATCGAGCCTTTACACACTACGATGTCACATGCGATGCCGGAAGTGCGTCATTTTCAATTTGACCCCACCGACATCGCACCTGCGATGTCGTAGTGTGCAAAGCCCGCCTTAGTATTAAGGCCCATTTACACACAACGATATCGCTAACAAGATATCGTCGGGGTCACGGTGTTGGTGACACACATCTGGCCTCGTTAGCGATGTCGTTGTGTGTGACACCTTTTTGCGATCAGTAACGATCGTAAAAAGGTGTCAAATCGTTCGTCGTGTACACGTCGTTCATTTTTAAAAAATCGTTCCTCGTTTGGAACACAGGTTGTTTGTCGTTCCTGCGGCAGCACACATCGCTATGTGTGACACCGCAGGAATGAGGAACAACATCGTACCTGCGGCCGCCGGCAATGATGAATGAAGGAGGTGGGCGGGATGTTCCGGCCGCTCATCTCCGCCCCTCCGCTTCTATTGGGCGTCCGCTTATTGACGCCGCTGTGACGGCGAACGAACCGCCCCCTTAAAGGAGAGATTGTTCGGCGGCCACAGCGACGTCGGTGAACAGGTAATTGCGTGTGACGCTGCCATAGCGATATTGTTCGCTACGGCAGCGATCACCCCGTGACGCGCCACCGACGTGGGCGGGTGCTATAGCTCGCGACATCGCTAGCGATGTCGCAGCGTGTAAAGCCCGCTTTAATCACAAATGTTATGCAATCTGATTTCTTTTTTTGTTTTTTTTTCAAAATTGGAACCAAAAATATTAACGTCTATACAGTAAAAGCAGTAGACCATATAGAACAGTACTGAATAGACCGGTTTTAGGAATTTTTCTGCAAAAACATGAAAGTTGTACAGAAGTATTTGAGTCGCCCAGGGAAGGGGGTACTCGGTCCCGGGCAGTAACAAATGGGAATGTCACTCTGGTGGCCTTTCCCCGGTCCCGTGCCCTGGGGACTCTTAATGAAATGGCAGGGGCTATTTACAAGGGATAATGAAATTAATGTTCGTGACGCCACCTGCGGTAGTGCGGCAAGGGAATAGGTGCCACCGCTGCTGCTTGTGAGGGACTGGGGCTGATGGAATCAGCAGCAAGTGTGTTAACCCTCTCCGCAGGTAGGGTAAACCCCAGTGTCCTCTTGGTGCTGGATGAGGTGGATAGTGCAGAAACAGACTATGAGACCTCTTGGTGTTGGATGAGGTACACAATGCATGTAACAGGGACACATACTGCTGGTTACTGTGGTGCTGAATGAGGTGCAGGATGAAAGGAATCCAAACAGGCAAAGTCCGAGTGAAACAGGGAGTCTTTACTGCTGATTTTTACTCATAGGTTACACTCCCCTGGTGCCGGGAACAGATTCCTTGTTCCCTTTGTCCCGCCTCTGTCTGTGTAGCCTGGCTATGGCCCCTCCGTGCATTTCTCTTGCACAGTTCTGTCAGAGTCCCCTGCAAACCCTGCAGCCAGCTTCTTCTCCCCTGGGCATCATGGAATGATCCTCAGGCCTCACACCCAGACCTGACACCAAGCCGGGCGTCCTCCTCCTTCCTTCTCCTCTCTCTGTCTGGACTTGTCTGATTTTCTCCTCCACTTCACTCACCAACCCCTCCCCTTCCCTCTAGGGACCTAGCTACAGGAGGGTTGGATTTACACCTCCCAGGCAACCTTCACTTCCTGGACAGGCTTTACACCATAGGATGGCCAACCCTCTTGTGATTCAGGGTTGTATGGGTGTTTTAGGCGTGTGTGGGTTTAGCCAAAGCTAGGACTCTAGGAACCAGGTTGCAGATTTTAGTAGCATGACTGCAGGGGCGCTACATATTGAGAAGCAGAAAAGAACTGCTTTGGACAATCCTTTTTTATTTTAAGTGCATGCAGCGCTATTATTGAAAATCTTGATGCAGTTCCAATTGGCAAACCATGTAATGTCCAGGTAAGCTGTGTCTTTCAGAGTAAGAGAATACACAATGACTGCACAGCATAGGGCATCTGTGGCTGATTCTATGAAAGGGAAAATGGGACTAAGAGCTTTTGAAGTACCACATACAATATATTCAGTCTCCTAAAGTTACTGCTTCTGAGGTTTTTCTATCTATGGCCCCTACATATATAACTAGAAGTCAGAGGGGCTAACATACCAAAAGGCACCAAGCATCACTGCGCTGTTTAATAGAAAGGATAGAAACGCTAGTTAATGATGATGCTCGGTCTGCTCTTATCAGACTCACTCAGCACTCCCTACCCTTCACTTACACCACTGCCTACATGACAGTCTTTAATTAGGTGTACTCAAAGTCCTCATTTTCTATCTGACTTCAGCATCTAAACTGTACTTATAGCTCCCATACTGGTATATTAACATACAATACATCTCAATTATCACTGGGAACGTTTGCACTTGTGTATATCTCACATATAGTTAGAAATAAATTATTCTAATTACTAATTAGCATGATTTACTGAAGGTGGTATAAAGGTTAATTTACATCGAAAGATTATAGTGCACAATCTTTCTTAAAAACACTCATTTCACAATAATCTTTCAGTGTAAACAGGCTGCTGATCACCGGATTAAATTCAGGTCAACTAGCCTGCCAACTCTACAATTGTGTGTAATCACAAACTGCAAAAGAATACAAATAAGCTTTCCTCCAAAAAGAACAGAAATGTCTTTCCATGTCACCTATAAGTACAGTCCCTGACAGAAGTTCTATCGCTTATCCATGTTATGTAAATAAAAGCTTATAACTAGAGTTGAGCGCGGTTTGTGGTTCGTGGTTCTCCAGTTCGCGGTTCGAGTGATTTTGGGGGGGTGTTCTAGATCGAACTAGAACTCGAGCTTTTTGCTAAAAGTCCGTTAGCTCAAGTTACATTTGAGAACGGTTCTATCAGCAAAAAGCCTAGCTAATTACTAGCTGGCTTTTCACTGTAATAGTGTAAGTCACTCTGTGACTCACACTATTATGAAATTTCAGTGTATAGTGTGCGGGGGCTGCGCGTTCAGATCACTGCTGCTGGGATAATGGCGATCGCCATTTTTTTTTTCTTCCTTCCCTAAGCGCGCGTGTAGTGGGGCGGGCCAGCATGTCAGCCAATCCCAGACATACACACAGCTAAGTGGACTTTTTGCCAGAGAAGCAAGGGCATGTGTCATAGGCTGTCCATGTCGCATGTCCTTGCATTATAAAAACGGACAATTTGTTCCAGCATTATCTGCCTTCTGCGTCTGGGTGTCAGTCACCTCTCACGCAGCTCCTGTCGCCGGTCCTGCTGTGTACGCTATACACACAGTGTTCTACAGATTAGGGGCAGAATTTTATTTCAGCCCTTTTAAGGGCTAATTACAGCTGGCTCAGAGCCATAGGTGACAGTCAGGTCAGTGTAAACGCTTTTTACAGCTACAGATAACAGTGTCTGTGTAGCTAAGCTCAGGGAATTCCTTGCTGCATTTCACCATTAGGAGGGATAGAAAGTGAGGCTTCCTTTCCTCTACACTGACCCACAACCCGGCCACTGTACCCTCCTGCCCTTTTTAGCAAAGCCATTTTAATTGCAGAGTGCTGCCAGTTAGTGCCATCCAAAGAGTGGCTGCTGTTCTCCATTATTGTGGAACTCCATTATTGTAGTCCCACCACCTCTGCATTCTCCCCTCCTACACATTTTTGCAAAGCCATTTTAATTTAAAAGAGTGCTGCCAGTTAGTGGCATCCAAAAAGTGGCTGTTGGACTCCATTACTGTTCCACTTGTGCCAAGCAAGTCACATCACCTCTGCATTCTCCCCTCCTGCACATTTTTGCAAAGCCATTTTAATTTGAAATAGTGCTGCCAGTTAGTGGCATCCTAAAAGTGGCTGTGGGACTCCATTAGTGTCCCACTGGTGCCAAGCAATTTCCAGCACCTCTGCATTGCACCCTCCTGCTCATTTTTACTAAGCCATTATAATAGCAAATACTAAGGAAACTTAGTGGCATCCTAAAAGTGGCTGTGGGACTCCATTAGTGTCCCACTGGTGCCAAACAATTTCCAGCACCTCTGCATTACACCCTCCTGCTCATTTTTAATAAGCTATAATAATAGCAAAAAATGGTGAAACTTAGTGGTATCCAAAAAGTGGATGTTGTACTCCATTTGTGCCCCACTGGTGCAAAGCAATTTCCAGCACCTCTGCATTACACCCTCCTGCTCATTTTGCTATGCAAGTTTTATAGAAAACTCATAGAATTCCTTGCTGCATTTCATCATTAGAAAGGAAAGAAAGTGAGGCTTCCTTTACTGTCCTGGTACACACAGAACGCGGCCACTGTACCCACCTGCCCACTTTTGCCATGCTATTTAACTTGCCCAAAGAGCTGATTCTTTTTCTTCCATCCTAAAATTGTTTGGAATACTAAGTTAGTGTTTCTTTGCTGTCAAGCAAGGTGCAACACATGGGCATTCTACACTCCTTTCCATTTGTGGAACGCAATTATTACCTGCAGGTAGTCCAGCAAATCTTTGACGAAGGTGCAGGCACGGATATAATGTTTCCTTCATCCAATGGAGGTTCTCTCGATGTCTGACAGCTCAACAATACCATCTGTTTTTACTTCCAAAGCAAGTGACGACCTGCCAATCACACTCCCGCTTACGGGTAACGGGGTGGAAGTTCAGTGTGAAAAATCATGTGTGACTGCTGTTCCCACAGTCACAGAGGATGAAGAGCACGCAGATGCACTTGATGGGGCAGGCGGTGGTTGTGCCCGCTAGCCCGCATTGTAGCACAGTGAAATTCCCATTGCGACTTATGCTTCATTTTAAGTCTTGTATTTGGTGGGCTCCCCAGTATGCAGCAATACCACGCAACAGGAAAAGCACTCTAGGCAGTAGGGTTGATAAACGATTGTTTAACTTTCCCAAAACAAACAATAAGAACCATGCATAAAATTGAAATAATAGAACAATCTATTCAGTTGCCTACTACCTGCTAATCCCTCTGCGTAGCACACGTAATTGTGCGTTTGTATGTGTGTGTGTGCGAACACGACTTACCAGTGGCGCATCACAAGAGCTTCCCAGTTATCTACCTAAACATAGACAAAACATATTACCCCCCCTGAATACCCTTGTTAGCTGAAGCCTCACAGATAAGGCAGATGATAACAGTGTGAATGAAAACCACACAGCTCTGCAACACAGTCATGGAAATCTTGAAAAGCAACAGTCAATGCAAACATGTGTCGCTGTCCCTCTATGATTTAAACTGTACGTGACAATTTGACAGTGCAGAGGCAGCAAGTCTCATTGTCTATATAGTCTTCCTACCCAGAACAGATATGTGTTTTGATAATAAAACAAAGTGTTGCGTGCACACATTACTGTCTGGGCACAGCCTACCGTACCCGGGTACTGTGATGTCCATTTGCCATAAATACAGACTTTACGCTCCTATCATGGTAAACAGTATTTTAGCAGCATCGGAAGAATGTTGGTCTGTGGCACAGGATGCTCCTCACTGGCGTTACGGTACTCCTCACCAAACTCCAACACGACTCCCCTCACAATTGAACGAAGTGTTTCCGCGGTTGCTCCTTGCTGTAACACACACCTTTATCTTGTCATTATGTTCATAGACAGCATCTCCAAGTCCACACCCGAAGATCATTTTGCTATTGCTATAGTGACCAAACAGACAAAAGCAGCTCCAAAAAAACAGCAGCCCCTTGTGTGTAGTCTGCAACAATACATGCAATGAACGGCAATAAAACATGTTACATTGACAGTGGCTAAAGCTGAGCAATACATCCTCACGCTGTCAATTCATATCCATGTGACACTTCATGGTGTCAGTACTTAAAGTTGAGATTTTTTGCCTTCTACTTAGAGATTGTTATAGATTACATGATTTGGGTGATCCTTTGCTATGTCCAAAAAATTCCCAGGCTAGGGCAAGCCCATGTGAACTGCATAGCCAACATGACTTATGCTCATAGGCAGAGTTGTGGCCGAGTATTCAGTTGTTGACATGCTTCCAGTACTTTGTCTCTGTCCAGGAAGACACAACGTAAACTCGTCGTCAGTAGCATCCTCCTCCACCTCCTTTACTGACGTAATCAATTGGCTCACTTTGGTTTGACAGTAAGTGGTGTTTCCAACCTCATCATCACCCTGTGTGTTTTCATTCCCCTCGTCCTGAGTCCTCCATGACAACCTCTTCCTGCCCTGACAGAATAGCAAAGTTGACATTACAATCAGGTATCTGAGTCTCCTCATCATGTTACCCATTGTCTCCACCAGGATGATGTATGGTTTGGAAATGAGGGTGTCACGCTGTACTCTAAGATGTACAATAGCAGTACAGCGCAGTAATGTGGGACTGAAAGGATTCCAGAAACTATCTGAGAAGGTAGTTAGCTGGTAAACCACTAGGGGGCGTAAAAGTGGAGGAAACATATGAGCAGGGAATTCCATAGCAGAGGTAATAAAAGTCAAGCCCACCAGATGGCAGTAGAATTGTCAGAAAGCCGTGTCACAACATGAGGTCTTGTAAGTACACAAGGGCAAAGTCTAAACGTAGTCAGAGGGAAGCAAATAGTCAGTAGCCGGGAAATCAGAGCCTATAAGCGAGGGGGACTGGGAAGACAAGACAGAATTAAGGTACACAGACAAGGAACGAACAGTGAGACAGCCTAAGAGACACTAATGGAAACAGACAACAGAGGAGGTTAACAGGTCAGATGAACACGGAGGTCAGGAGGGGGCAGGGCAGACAACAGGTCACTCAAGAGCAGAACACAGCAGAGCCAGAAATATCACTGGCAAAGTCCAAGAGAAACAGTGCCACAATAAAGCAGCCTGACCTCCAGAACGAGGCAGGAAGGATTAACCCCTAACTAGTGATGAGCGAGTACTAAAAAGCTCGGGTGCTCGAAGCTCGGGCCGAGCCTCCCAAGATACTCGTGTACTCGGGCCGAGCAACGAGCCCAATGTTATCCTATGGGAGACCCGAGTATTTTTGTGAAATGACCCCCCGGCAGCATGTAGAAACCCTAAAAATGTCACAAAAGTCTCAGAAGAGTGCTCAAATGACATGGCAACAGCATGGGGAAGACCCCTTGAAGCATTTATCACTCAAAAGTCACAGCTGTGAACAATTTTGTCCGCGTTTCACGCCATTTTTACGGACTCACCAGAAAACCTTCCAAAATGACCCCAAAATGATTTTTCATGGCAGAAATGTTAAGGGCACATACCCAATAGTGAGATAGAGCTGGTGTATGTTACTTTTTGAGATTAATACATGAAAGATTTTACGTGAAAACATTGTGTGGCACTCCGATGTCCCTGAGAAGAGACGTACATGAAGGCCTCTTGAGTCTAATGTGCCCATTTTGAGGAAGAGAGTCTTTGTAGTATTTTCCTTTGCCAGGGCAGTCCAAAATTGTGAGGTTCACCAATGCCCCTGCATACAGACGTGCATGAGGGCCTGTAAACCTGAAGTGCCCATTGTAAGGAAGTGGGTCTATTGTAGTATAGCCCTTAGGCAGGGCAGCCAAAAATTGGGAGGCTCCACATTGTCCCTGAATAGAGACGTGCATGATGGCCTGTAAACCTGAAGTGCCCATTGTAAGGAAGTGGGTCTATTTTAGTATAGCCCTTTGCCAGGGCAGCCAAAAATTGGGAGGCTCCACGTTGTCCCTGGATAGAGATGTGCATGATGGCCTGTAAACCTGAAGTGCCCATTGTAAGGAAGTGGGTCTATTTTAGTATAGCCCTTTGCCAGGGCAGCCAAAAATTGGGAGGCTCCACGTTGTCCCTGGATAGAGACGTGCATGATGGCCTGTAAACCTGAAGTGCCCATTGTAAGGAAGTGGGTCTATTTTAGTATAGCCCTTTGCCAGGGCAGCCAAAAATTGGGAGGCTCCACGTTGTCCCTGGATAGAGACGTGCATGATGGCCTGTAAACCTGAAGTGCCCATTGTAAGGAAGTGGGTCTATTGTAGTATAGCCCTTAGGCAGGGCAGCCAAAAATTGGGAGGCTCCACATTGTCCCTGGATAATAATAATAATAATTATAATAATTTTATTCATTTATATAGCGCTATTAATTCCACAGCGCTTTACATACATTTGCTCCACGTTGTCCCTGGATAGAGACGTGCATGATGGCCTGTAAACCTGAAGTGCCCATTGTAAGGAAGTGGGTCTATTTTAGTATAGCCCTTTGCCAGGGCAGTCAAAAATTGGGAGGCTCCACGTTGTCCCTGGATAGAGACGTGCATGATGGCCTGTAAACCTGAAGTGCCCATTGTAAGGAAGTGGGTCTATTTTAGTATAGCCCTTTGCCAGGGCAGCCAAAAATTGGGAGGCTCCACGTTGTCCCTGGATAGAGACGTGCATGATGGCCTGTAAACCTGAAGTGCCCATTGTAAGGAAGTGGGTCTATTTTAGTATAGCCCTTTGCCAGGGCAGCCAAAAATTGGGAGGCTCCACGTTGTCCCTGGATAGAGACGTGCATGATGGCCTGTAAACCTGAAGTGCCCATTGGAAGGAAGTGGGTCTATTGTAGTATAGCCCTTAGGCAGGGCAGCCAAAAATTGGGAGGCTTCACGTTGTCCCTGGATAGAGACCTGTTAGGTTCTTAGTGCCTCCGTGCTTGCATTTAAAAACCGCACGTGTGTGCCTGTTGGTGGCAGCTTTCCGCTGCATTTGTGTGAGTTTTGCAAAAACTTGGATATAACGCACAAGTCTGTCTAGTGAATACACATCAGCACAGCATTGCAAAATGCGCAAGGGCGTTGTCAACGAACAAGGAAGTGGACGTGATGGTGGTGCAGGCAGAGACCGAGGTTGTGTGCAAGCTCTAATTTCGCCACAACAAAGGGCCACATCTAGTCGCTCGCACGTCCTGTCCCAAATTCTTGGGGACCGCAGCAGTACACCGCTCTTGAACCAAGACCAGTGTCAACAGGTTGTTAGTTGGATAGCGGATAATGCTTCCAGTCAGATTGGCACCACCACAAACACTCTGTCTTCCACACGGTCAAGTGTCAGTAGCCGTGATACTGCACCGCACATTTCAGAACCTGATCCTCCTTCCTACCACCAGGCCGAGTACACGTCCACGGACATTACTGATCCCACACTTGGACACTCGGAAGAGCTGTTCGTTCACGTTTCCATTCACAAATTCTGGCCTCTCGCCAGCTCCTGTTGAAGTGGGCCATGACGAGATTGTATGTACAGATGCCCAAATATTTGAGCAGCCACGTTCTCACGAAGTTGGCAACGTGTCTCAACAAGGGGTGGACGATGATGAGACACAATTGTCAGGAAGTCAGGAGGAGGAGCAGGGTGCGGAAGAGGAAGACGACGTGGTGGATGATCCAGTAACTGACCCAACCTGGCAGGAGGATATGCAGAGCGAGGACAGCAGTGCACAGGGGGAGGGAGGCGTAGCATCCAAACAGGCAGTAAGAAGCAGAGTGGTGGCCCCAGGCAGACGTCAGGCAACTGTTCCCCGGAACAACACGACACAAGGTGCCTGTACAAATGTTAGGTCTTCCCGAGTCTGGCTGTAATACTATTGTATGTATTGAGGATTTCGATTGCGTTAGGGCAATGACAACCAGAGACGAGTTCTTGGTGCAAGACGTTTGTAATATGCAACCAGCAAATATGTACATAAACGGAACAAAAACACAGTAGAACATAAATACAGGAAATACCTTCCAGGGACGGAGCGAAAGGGAATTCCCGGGACCGCGCACCGGACTCCCCCAGGGAGACCACCAAGAGCGAACCCCTATACAGGGACTGTCTGGCAATCACCCCAGAAGCCCTAAATGCGCAGCAGCCGGGACACAAAAGGGCAATAGGTAAGTCCAAAAATGTCCGTACGTGATGTGAGTCCAGAGTGGTATTAAACGGAAGGAACCGGGCAGAAGTGCCGACCAAAGACGGCAAACGGAGTCCGGGCACAGCTAGATGATACCAGATGAAGTCCAGAGTCGGTGTCGGTTGTTTTCCAAGAGGATCCGAATAACAATCAGGAACCAAAAGCAGCAGGGCAGGAGCACACAGGAAGCAGTATACTCAGGCACTGGACTAAGCTTTAGGGGCGGCTTTTAAACAGATGGACAGTAAGTAGGGCAACAGAACAGAAAACTCCATGTTAACAAAGGGCAAGCTCTTTCAAAAGAAAACTGGAAAACCCGGAACTCTGACACTGGCAGTTTTTTAAGTTGGCTCCAGATGATTCTAAAAAGGCCATTTGCAACACCTGCCATGCCAGCATCAGCAGGGGTACCAAAACTAGCAGCCTGACCACCACCAGCATGATCAGGCACATGTCAGCCAAGCACCCGACTTTGTGGGAAGTACAACAGAGTCCAGGAGCAGTGCTTGCTGATGTCACTGCTACGTCTTCGCTGGTTGTGCATGCGAGCCAATCCCCTGTCCATGCTGCCTGAGAACAAGCCTCCTCCACTCCTGCACCTGCAGTTGCCTACGCAGAAAGAACACCATCATCAAGCACGTCCTTGTCCCAGCGCAGCGTTCAGTTATCCATTCAGCAAACCTTTGAACGCAGGCGCAAATACACTGCCAACACCCCACATGCCACAGTTCTAAATGCTAACATTTCGCGACTGCTTGCGCTGGAAATGTTGCCTTTTAGGCTGGTTGAGACAGAAGCATTCCGCGACCTGATGGTGGCAGCTGTCCCACGTTACTCGGTCCACAGCCGCCACTATTTCTCCCGGTGTGCCGTCCCCGCATTGCATAACCACGTGTCACAAAACATCACACGTGCCCTGAACAACGCTGTTTCAGCCAAAGTCCACCTAACCACAGACACGTGGACAAGTGCATGTGGGCAAGGCCGCTACATCTCGTTGACGTCACACTGGGTTAATATTGTGCAAGCTGGGACCCAGTCTGAGCGAGGGACGGAACACGTCCTTCACACACCAAGTTTTGCAGGCCCTACCTCAGTCAGGGTTTCACACACACTCTACAGCTCCGGAATGTCATGCTCCTCAGCCTCCTCCTCCTCCTGCGCATCCTCATCCACTTTACCCTCCACACCAGTCCCAAGCTGGAAGTGTCGCGGGCGGAGGAGGGGACAGTGCGCTCTCCCACTGCTCGGGTCCGGCTGACGCTGCTCTACGGCTGCTGCTGCTCGTTGGCTCGAGCGATGGCCGGATCCCGGGGACTCGAGCGGCGCTACTCGCCCGTGAGTGAAAAGGGGTGGTTTGGGTTTTGGGGATATTGTCCGTGACGCCACCCACGGTTGTGGTGATTGTGTGGACACCACCGCTGCTCTGGACGGGGATCCCGGGAGCCTGTGACAGGGAGCAGCTTTGTTGTTATTTCTCTTCTCCGTGGGTAGGGGGGTTGGTTGTCCCGGGGCCTGGTGATGGGGTAGAGATGGATGACAGGCGGGTTGCGGGGCCTGATGAGGTGCAGGGTCGCAGGGGCAGCGCTGTGCCGCACGGCACGGAGGTACTCACTCAGCCCAATGATGATGACACAGTTCACGGTAAAACAAGTGGCTGGATGGACGGGTCACTCGGACGGCTGCGGTTGTTCCTCCCTGCAGGTTAGTGATGACTGTCTCTCCCTGCACCTAAGTTAAGTGTTGGTAGTGATGGTTTCCCAACGGTAACCCGCTCCCCGACCTGGATATGGGCCGGAGGAGCCCCTTTTGCCCACAGGCGCTGGCCCTGGGAGACGGTTGCCCTTGGCGGTGGTGGTGTCTCCCCTTCACGGTTGTACGGTTGCCTTCTATCTGGACTTGGCTGTTTGGAAACCCTGAGGTTCCCTTCACTAACGGATTTGGCAAATTCACGGCGACACCAAGCCTTGCCGGGATCCGAAAGTCCTCTGCCAATGGTGCTGGCTTCTCTTTGTATACCGGTCCGGTACGGCCGGGTCACCACCCGTCCACGGTCCTTACGGCAGACTACAATCGGCCTCCACTGCAGACGGTCACCACATCCTGCCAACCTTGTTGTCCTGTCCGGGCCACACACCCGGACCAACTTCAGGCTCTTTGCTGTCACTTTTCTCCTCTCTACTACTTTCCTCCTTCCACTTCCTTAGCTTAACTCTCACTGCCTGTGTTTTCCCTCCTCCTTGGTGGGTGGAGACCAACCGCCTGGCTCCACACCCTGGTGTGGACAACAGCCCCTGGGGAAGGCAACAAGGATTTTGTGTTTTGACTATGATATGCCTGCAGGGAGTGTGGGGTGTTTAAGTGTTGTGCTCTGTGGCCCCTGGCTTGTCCAGGGCGACACAGAAGCACTGCAGCACTGCCTCAGCGAAGCGGCAACAGGCAGTGCTGAAGCTAACCTGCATAGGTGACAAACCCCACAATGCAGAAGAGGTGTGGACAGCTCTGAAACAGCAGGCAGATCACTGGCTCACAACTCTGAACCTAAAGCCAGGAAAGGTCGTGTGTGACAATGGCCGGAACCTGGTGGCGGCTTTGAGGCGAGGCCAGCTGACACATGTTCCATGCGTGGCCCATGTGCTCAACCTCGTGGTTCAGCGGTTTCTAAAGTCATACTCAGAGCTGTCTGATCTGCTGGTAAAAGTTCGCCGCCTGTCTGCACATTTTCGAAAGTCACCTACTGCTTCAGCCGGCCTTGCCGGCTTAAGACGCCGTTTGCATCTTCCGGCACACAGACTGGTGTGTGATGTCCCCACGCGTTGGAATTCAACTCTGCACAAGTTGGTCAGGATATGTGAGCAGAAGAGGGCAGTTGTTGAGTACCTGCATCACCTAAGCCGTCGGGAAATGGGTCAAACTCCACACATAACACCTGAGGAGTGGAGATGGATGTCCGACCTATGCACCATCCGCCAAAACTTTGAGGACTCCACCAAGATGGTGAGCGGCGATGACGACATTATTAGCGTCACCATACCGCTTCTCTGCCTTCTAAAATGGTCTCTGCTCAAAAAACAACCATGATGCATTGCAGGCGGAGCGCGATGAGTTTGAGCAAGAAACAGTAGTGGGTGTGGGTGATGATAACACAGCCCAGCTTCGTCTCATCACAACGTGCAGTGGAGGACTATGACGAGGAGGAGGATGAAGACATGGAGCAACTCTCTGGCCAAATTGAGGATATGACATGCAGTCATATCCTCGGTTCAGCGTGGCTGGCCAGAGGACAGGGTAGATGATGAGGAGGAGGAGGAGGAGGACAGCATGTTCAGTCATTGTGTTGGTCAGGATACTGAAGTGATGGCTGTTAAGAGTCTGGCACACATGGCTGACTTTATGGTAAGCTGCCTGTCTTGTGACCCTCGCGTTAAGAACATCTTGGCCGACAATCATTACTGGTTGGTAACACTGTTAGACCCACGCTAAAAGGAGAACTTTATGTCTCTTATTCCCGAGGCGGAGAGGTCAGGCAAAATGCAGCAGTTCCAGAAGGCCATAGTCACGGAAGTAGGCAAAGCATTCCCCTCACAAAACGCTAGCGGCATAGGTCAGGAATCAGTGGACAACCAAGGCGTACAGCCGAGAGGGGCACAAGTCCAATCCGCCAGAGGTAGGGGAACAGTCTTTAAGATGTGGGACAGTTTTCTCAGCCCCTCACATACCACAGCCCCTGAGGTGAGGGGTAGTGCCACAAGAAATCCTAAGTTTGCCCAGATGCTCAAGGAGTACCTTGCAGATCAAACAACTGTACTCCGACATTCCTCTGTGCCTTACAATTAATGTGTATCCAAGCTGGACACGTGGCATGAATTGGCTCTCTACGCCTTGGAAGTCCTGGCCTGCCCTGCCGCTAGCGTTTTGTCAGAGCGTGTTTTTAGTGCCGCAGGTGGAATCATTACAGATAAACGCACCCGCCTGTCAACTGTAAATGCTGACAGGCTGACTCTGATCAAGATGAACAAGGGTTGGATTTGGCCAGACTTCACCACACACACCAACAGCAAATTACAGCGGAATTTAAAGTTTGTAACGGGAATTTGCCATGTACCTCCACTCACCCATGGTAACACACTTCTGGACTTTGGCTAATCGCTGGACTGCTCCTCCTTCTCCTCATGCGCCATCATGGTGACCGTTACAATAGTTAAGCCGTTGTTTCAGGTATACCCCCAGTGGTAAATTTTTTCGCCCATTCTTTCTGAATGGGCATTACAACGACAGGAGACCCGCTCCTTTGCAATGGGAACAATGTTTTGAGGCCCTCATGCACATCTCTATCCAGGGACAATGTGGAGCCTCCCAATTTTTGGCTGCCCTGCCTAAGGGCTATACTACAATAGACCCACTTCCTTACAATGGGCACTTCATGTTTACAGGCCATCATGCACGTCTCTATCCAGGGACAATGTGGAGCCTCCCAATTTTTGGCTGCCCTGCCTAAGGGCTATACTACAATAGACCCACTTCCTTACAATGGGCACTTCATGTTTACAGGCCATCATGCACGTCTCTATCCAGGGACAATATGGAGCCTGACGCTGCCACCGACTGCCACACACATGCTGTTTTTAAATGCAAGCACGGACGCAATAAGAACCTAACTGGTTTTTAGGAGCGACAATTACTGAGAAGTCTGACACTATCAGACACTGCTGACTGACGTGTATTATACACTAGACTTGTGCGTTATATAATAGTTTGTGCAAAACGCGCACCTGTACGCTGCCACCGACTGCCACACACGTGCTGTTTTTAAATGCAAGCACGGACGCAATAAGAACCTAACTGGTTTTTAGGAGCGACAATTACTGAGAAGTCTGACACTATCAGACACTGCTGACTGACGTGTATTATACACTAGACTTGTGCGTTATATAATAGTTTGTGCAAAACGCGCACCTGTACGCTGCCACCGACTGCCACACACATGCTGTTTTTAAATGCAAGCACGGACGCAATAAGAACCTAACTGGTTTTTAGGAGCGACAATTACTGAGAAGTCTGACACTATCAGACACTGCTGACTGACGTGTATTATACACTAGACTTGTGCGTTATATAATAGTTTGTGCAAAACGCGCACCTGTACCCTGCCACCGACTGCCACACACGTGCTGTTTTTAAATGCAAGCACGGACGCAATAAGAACCTAACTGGTTTTTAGGAGCGACAATTACTGAGAAGTCTGACACTATCAGACACTGCTGACTGACGTGTATTATACACTAGACTTGTGCGTTATATAATTGTTTGTGCAAAACGCGCACCTGTACCCTGCCACCGACTGCCACACACGTGCTGTTTTTAAATGCAAGCACGGACGCAATAAGAACCTAACTGGTTTTTAGGAGCGACAATTACTGAGAAGTCTGACACTATCAGACACTGCTGACTGACGTGTATTGTACACTAGACTTGTGCGTTATATAATAGTTTGTACAAAACGCGCACCTGTACCCTGCCACCGACTGCCACACACGTGCTGTTTTTAAATGCAAGCACGGACGCAATAAGAACCTAACTGGTTTTTAGGAGCGACAATTACTGAGAAGTCTGACACTATCAGACACTGCTGACTGACGTGTATTATACACTAGACTTGTGCGTTATATAATAGTTTGTGCAAAACGCGCACCTGTACGCTGCCACCGACTGCCACACACGTGCTGTTTTTAAATGCAAGCACGGACGCAATAAGAACCTAACTGGTTTTTAGGAGCGACAATTACTGAGAAGTCTGACACTATCAGACACTGCTGACTGACGTGTATTATACACTAGACTTGTGCGTTATATAATAGTTTGTGCAAAACGCGCACCTGTACGCTGCCACCGACTGCCACACACGTGCTGTTTTTAAATGCAAGCACGGACGCAATAAGAACCTAACTGGTTTTTAGGAGCGACAATTACTGAGAAGTCTGACACTATCAGACACTGCTGACTGACGTGTATTATACACTAGACTTGTGCGTTATATAATAGTTTGTGCAAAACGCGCACCTGTACCCTGCCACCGACTGCCACACACATGCTGTTTTTAAATGCAAGCACGGACGCAATAAGAACCTAACTGGTTTTTAGGAGCGACAATTACTGAGAAGTCTGACACTATCAGACACTGCTGACTGACGTGTATTATACACTAGACTTGTGCGTTATATAATAGTTTGTGCAAAACGCGCACCTGTACGCTGCCACCGACTGCCACACACGTGCTGTTTTTAAATGCAAGCACGGACGCAATAAGAACCTAACTGGTTTTTAGGAGCGACAATTACTGAGAAGTCTGACACTATCAGACACTGCTGACTGACGTGTATTATACACTAGACTTGTGCGTTATATAATAGTTTGTGCAAAACGCGCACCTGTACGCTGCCACCGACTGCCACACACGTGCTGTTTTTAAATGCAAGCACGGACGCAATAAGAACCTAACTGGTTTTTAGGAGCGACAATTACTGAGAAGTCTGACACTATCAGACACTGCTGACTGACGTGTATTATACACTAGACTTGTGCGTTATATAATAGTTTGTGCAAAACGCGCACCTGTACGCTGCCACCGACTGCCACACACGTGCTGTTTTTAAATGCAAGCACGGATGCAATAAGAACCTAACTGGTTTTTAGGAGCGACAATTACTGAGAAGTCTGACACTATCAGACACTGCTGACTGACGTGTATTATACACTAGACTTGTGCGTTATATAATTGTTTGTGCAAAACGCGCACCTGTACCCTGCCACCGACTGCCACACACGTGCTGTTTTTAAATGCAAGCACGGACGCAATAAGAACCTAACTGGTTTTTAGGAGCGACAATTACTGAGAAGTCTGACACTATCAGACACTGCTGACTGACGTGTATTATACACTAGACTTGTGCGTTATATAATAGTTTGTGCAAAACGCGCACCTGTACCCTGCCACCGACTGCCACACACGTGCTGTTTTTAAATGCAAGCACGGACGCAATAAGAACCTAACTGGTTTTTAGGAGCGACAATTACTGAGAAGTCTGACACTATCAGACACTGCTGACTGACGTGTATTATACACTAGACTTGTGCGTTATATAATAGTTTGTGCAAAACGCGCACCTGTACGCTGCCACCGACTGCCACACACGTGCTGTTTTTAAATGCAAGCACGGACGCAATAAGAACCTAACTGGTTTTTAGGAGCGACAATTACTGAGAAGTCTGACACTATCAGACACTGCTGACTGACGTGTATTATACACTAGACTTGTGCGTTATATAATAGTTTGTGCAAAACGCGCACCTGTACGCTGCCACCGACTGCCACACACGTGCTGTTTTTAAATGCAAGCACGGACGCAATAAGAACCTAACTGGTTTTTAGGAGCGACAATTACTGAGAAGTCTGACACTATCTGGACTGTTTTACACTGTGTACAGCAGCCCCAGATATGATGAAGGCTGGTATACGGTCACCACTACCCTGCCTGCCTGCCTGCCTGTATACTGCTACAATAGTCCTGACAAGGACTCTTCTGGTCAATAGCCTGTATTCCGACCTGGCTATACCCTGCCTGTATATAGCAACAATAGTCCTGAGAAGGACTCTGCTACTGTACTCCGACCTGGCTATACCCTGCCTGCCTGTATACAACTAGAATAGTCCTGATATATTAATCAAAAAATACCTCAAAAAGGAATAGGTGTCTCTTTTTCACAATTAAAAATAATTTTTTATTCAGGAATTTTAGTTAAAATTATATCAAATACATATTTATAAATACTAATAAAAGGACTGGATCAAATGCCCATAATACAGCAGCGGTTAAACCATAAATTACAACCTTTTAATTATTAAACTGACCAGTATGTAATGTAATTTTGATGTTATTCAAAAAATAAAGCATAAAGTGCAAAGTGCTTTTTCATTATAGAAAACACCAAACAATTGTGGAAATGAAAGGCATTTAAGTAAAAAACCATTATGAAGCAAGTGCCAATAGACCGCAATAAATATTGCTAAATACAAAATACCTTGGAGATGGTCAGGGTTGTTAGGTATGCCGCAATATATCCCGACGCGCGTTTCAGCGTGCTTTCTTCAGGGGATGCCTGAGAAGGACTCTGCTACTGTACTCCGACCTGGCTATACCCTGCCTGCCTGTATACAACTAGAATAGTCCTGAGAAGGACTTCTGGTCACACTGTTTGCAGCCCTGCTCCGGAACTAACTATAAAGGGCCGCAAAGCTTTCCCTGAATCAGCGACACTCTCCCTGCACTGACTGTCTGGATAGCTGTGAGCAGAGCACAGCGCGCCGGCCGATATAAAGGCTCGGTCACGCTGTGCAGGCCGGCCAATCACTGCAATTCCACAACTAACAGGGCTGTGGCATTGCAGTGGTCTGCCAGCCAATCCCTGCATGAGGGCTGGCTCTCAAAAGAGCGCCAACATGCAGAAATGAAGACCACGAGTACAGCACGAGTATCGCGAGATTACTCGGTCCCCGCCGAGCAGCCCGAGTACAGCGATACTCGTGCGAGTACCGAGTAGTTACAAGCATGCTCGCTCATCACTACCCCTAACGTGACCTGCATTAGAAGTGAAACTAAAAAAAAGGCTCAGCTCCAGCTGAGCCAGGAGTCAATCATGACAGAGAGTGTACATTATGCTCAGCACCTTCTTCATCGGGGCCTGGATCCTACTCACAAACCTTCTGGCTATCTGTGCAGATCATTTCCCCTGTCTCCTGTAACTCGCTGCCTCAACACGTCAGATTATCTGCTACACCCACAAGCTTCAAACGGAACCTGAAAACTCATCTGTTCAGAAATGACTATAACCATTAAATGACACCACCATCGTGCGGAGCTTCTGCCCAACCTACACCCCACCTACTGTCTCCTCCCCAAAATACTTTACAATGTAATCCCGCAAGGGCGGGCCCTCTGCCCTCTGTACCAGTCTGTCTATATATATATGTATTCTGTATGTAACCCCCTTCTCATGTACAGCACCATGGAATCAATGGTGCTCTATAAATAAATAATAATAATAATAACTTCTTTGTCTGTACTCACTGCAGCCTTAGAGCAGACCTCTGATTCCCAGGCTATAGTGTGACTGAACGGCTCTGCAGACTCAACAATCTCTGTTACCCCATATTCAGCAGGGCTGGTGGAAATGTGAGAGCAGTTAGGAAGCAAGTGCGATTGGGTTTACACCACTGTGGAATGAAGTATTTGTGATATTGAACTTGAGGTGGAGGAGAGCCCACTTTACGGCGCACTTGACATCCATTGAAGCAGCTGCTGTTTTGGTGCCTCATCTACTTTTGTTAACGATGGTCGTGTCCGTGAAAAAATGATTATATCAGATTATCTACGGGAAGAAGTACACCTGTTATTTAGCTGTTATTTGTTGTTACGAATTGGTGCCGCCGTAAATGCAAGCAACCTGCTGCGGTTCCAGTTGCGCCCAGGCGTCAGCTGCCATTTAGGGCTGTGCCTCGGGTTCTCCAGCTGGCTGCTTTCTCCTCCACATCTAAGTGTGGAGAGGTGGCTAGTGCGCATGCGTGTGCCGATGTACCCCAGCCGCAGCCTAACTCCAGTGTTTTGCCTACTGTGTAAGCTCAGCCTGACTGTGTCATTCCTGAGGCTAAGGCGGGCTTTGCACACTACGACATCGCATATGCGATATCGGTGGGGTCAAATTGAAAGTGACGCACATCAGGCATCGCATGCGACATCGTAGTGTGTAAAGCCTAGATGATACGATTAACGAGCGCAAAATCGTCGTAATCGTATCACTGGTGCAGCGTCGGCGTAATCCATAATTACGCTGACGCGACGGTCCACTGTTGTTCCTCACTCCTGCGGCAGCACACATCGCTGTGTGTGAAGTCGCAGGAGCGAGGAATATCTCCTACCGGCGTCACCGCGGCTTCCGTAGGATATGCGGAAGGAAGGAGGTGGGCGGGATGTTTACATCCTGCTCATCTCTGCCCCTCCGCCGCTATTGGCCGCCTGCCGTGTGACGTCGCTATGACGCTGCATGACCCGCCCCCTTAGGAAGGAGGCGGGTCGCCGCCAGAGCGACGGTCGCAGGGCAGGTGAGTGCATGTGAAGCTGGCGTAGCGATAATTTTCGCAACGCCAGCTATCACACGATATCGTACCTGCGACGGGGGCGGGGACTATTGCGTGCGACATCGCAGCATCGGCGTGCGATGTCGCAACGTGCAAAGCCGCCCTTAGTCTTCATTTTGGGCAACAGTGCATGCTCGTTTGGACTGTGCCTGAGTCATTCTGCGACCTGTGGTTCCACACACTTACACAGGGCCCTGGGGCTTGCCTCACTCTCGGGAGGCCACTACAACTAACTGCACCCAACATCAGCCCCAGGTGTCCCCTTACACTGTAGTGGCGGTCCCCACTGACCACAATACCGAGAGTGGCGTCACGAAAATACATATAAAGAAGCAACCTACCTGTGACCAGACTGTTCCTCCACGTGGAGTCCCTGAAAGTAATGTACCGACACAACACCTGCGGGGCTTCACACTTAGTGCGAAAAGCCTCTTTGCACAGGTACTTGCACTCCGTGCCGGGTCTAAGTCCTGTGTTGTGCCTAGACAGCATGCTGAAGCCGATAGTCTTTTTTTCTGAGACTGTATTTCTTGCTACTGAGCATGCTCAGGCAATTACTGCATCAGAGGCTAGGTCCGGTAATGAACTCTTTGGACCTGCCCCTGATGTGGGGGGCCCATATAGGCCACAGGGCATCTGGTGTCCTGACGATGTGGCCAGGCCACTCCTAACTGGCTTGCAGAGGCCCGCCCCTATGACTTGTCACCTCATTATTGTTGGTCAGACGATGACTGGTGAGGTGTTTGGGTCGTGGCAGCCATGAGGTCATCATTGAAGTGGCGGTTCCGAATAGGACGCTAGTTATGGCACTCATGACGTGTCACTCTGCTTTTGTCTCCAGGAGGTGCATTGTGGTCCACCCTGGTTTGGGGCGGACCCAGGTAATAAAAGGGGCTGGAGCCAACAAGAAGGTGCGCAGTTTTCTATTATGCTCCGAAAGAGCACACCTCCATGTGTTGAACCCATTGCGGCTTTAGGCTAGAGGTAGGCAGGGATAGGGCGTCGATGCAGGCCGCCACCACAGCTGGTAACGCAGAACGTTTAAGACCAGCTCCTGTCCTACCAGTCCTGCTAGTGCAGCCCAGTGGCATTAACAGGCCTGCTGCGGCTGATGCGCCTGCTGTCCACAGGTGTGTCCCCTACACACACGGACAGCGTACCCAATGGCACCTGTGTTGTTAACAGGGAGTTCCTGGGCTGGGTGGGCGTGTGGACCCTGTGACGCTAACAGGGCTTCCAGTCTCCAGATCCGAGTGGCGTCTAACTCGGTTCAGGCTACTATTTGTTTCAGAGTCAACCTGCTCTGTATCCTCCACCTAACCTTCCAGTTGCCAACCTCTCCTTTTCCATCTGGGAGCACGGTGGACACCGACTGGCGATAGGGATATATACCTTTCTCTTTCTTTTCTTCTTAATTTTTTTTATATAGCGGTAACATAGTATATACCACCTTATCCAAATCTGCCAGTCCCACCATAACAGATGTTGTTTCTTCAGCAAATGTTACTGTAGCATAACCACCAAACCCACGGACGCAAACTTTTTTCCCCTTTCCAACACACCTGTTCCCCTTTCCACCAGCAGCTGTCCTTTTTCAACTCATTTTGTATATAACCAAAAGTGCAACTCTGCAGGGACACCGTACTCAACGCCGTCTCAGCACAGCAGCCAGCCCTCGGTCCCTCAGATGTGGACAAGTAAAAGACCATTTCCTCCTATTCATGACAAAGCATTGAGATTCACTCTGTGCACCACTGGTGTTTAGTGGAAAAGCAGATCTAAGATTGCGTACCACCTTTTGCTGATACTCCTGCATACGTGCGTCCCTTTCTATGGCAGGAATTCTTTCGCAAAATTTTTTGTTGTACCGGGGATCTAACAGTGTGGCAACACAGTAGTCAGCATTACTTCGAATTTGTACAATCCGAGGGTCATGTTGTAGGTAGTGCAGTAAGAGGGCGCTCATGTGTCTTGTGCATCCAGGAGGACCAAGTCCTTGGTGTGTTGGTGGCGGAGAGGTGATAATCATGCCTCCTTCCTCTGCCCTCTCCCCCCAACCTCGCACAACCGAAATGTGAGCAAGCGCTCACTCATCTGCTGAGTCATCCATGCCCATCGCCAGTTCGTCCTCCATTTCTTCCTGGGCTCCTGCACCTTCCTCAACAGTTTTGCTGATACTCTGCGCCCTTGATAATCCCTCTCCCCCACCGTCCCATGACTGCCGTCTAGGTGCCGCTGACCGTCTGGACCTTGGAGATTTTGTTATCCCTTCCACATATGACTCCTCCTGTACTTCCTCCCCTTCCTCTTGTCCCAACAACTGACTCCGAATAATGCTTACAGTGTGCTCCATCATGTAGATGAACAGAATTGTCACGCTGAGAATGGCATCGCCAGTGGTAAACATCTTTGTCAACATTTGTAAACTATGTAGAAGTGTGCATAGGTCCTTGATTTGACACCACTCCAGCAGTGTGATCTGCACCACCTCTGGATCAAGTTATAACCCAGGATATACGTCAGAACGTATTTCAGCAGGGGTCGGCGGTGCTGCCACAGACGCTGCAACATGTGCAGATTCCAATTCCTGCGTGTCGGCACATCGCATTTCAGGCTTTTAACCGCCAGACCTTAAGACTTCTGGAGCGATGAACGTTGTTGAGCTGCTGGGTGCGAATGATGGAAGTGAGCACATAGCGAGCGTGCCTGCTGCACAAGCCCATATAGGCCGGGATGGTGTTTTAAAAAATGCTGGAGAATCAGATTCATTAAGGAATAACGTTTGGAACTCCATTCTATGTCTGAACTGGGTGCAAAAAACCTAAAAAACATCACTATGGGGAGATAAGGTATGCACACCAGTGACTATGGAAGGGGAATACATGGAATAGCAGAAACTGCTGTGTGAATACTGACATGAAAAATTCAATAGCTATCTGCAAGAATGAAATGTGAAAAATGGAACCTGCATTACTGCCATGAATATATGAATAAAGAGAAATTTAGCTACTGAATTGATCAATGCAGAAGAGCCCCAACACTACGCCAAAGTATTTCTCTACGTTGGGGTCCCTAGCTTGTGTGTGTCCTCTCATGCAGTTAAAAAACTTACCGTGTATGGGACGCTGAGACCCAGGCTATATATGCGTATAATGTGGATTGGCAATAGGTGTGTATGGGGAGGGTTCACAAACGAAAAACTACTAACATTAAGGAATAACGTTTGGAACTCCATTCTATGTCTGAACTGGGTGCAAAAAACCTAAAAAACATCACTATGGGGAGATAAGGTATGCACACCAGTGACTATGGAAGGGGAATACATGGAATAGCAGAAACTGCTGTGTGAATACTGACATGAAAAATTCAATAGCTATCTGCAAGAATGAAATGTGAAAAATGGAACCTGCATTACTGCCATGAATATATGAATAAAGAGAAATTTAGCTACTGAATTGATCAATGCAGAAGAGCCCCAACACTACGCCAAAGTATTTCTCTACATTGGGGTCCCTAGCTTGTGTGTGTCCTCTCATGCAGTTAAAAAACTTACCGTGTATGGGACGCTGAGACCCAGGCTATATATGCGTATAATGTGGATTGGCAATAGGTGTGTATGGGGAGGGTTCACAAACGAAAAACTACTAACATTAAGGAATAACGTTTGGAACTCCATTCTATGTCTGAACTGGGTGCAAAAAACCTAAAAAACATCACTATGGGGAGATAAGGTATGCACACCAGTGACTATGGAAGGGGAATACATGGAATAGCAGAAACTGCTGTGTGAATACTGACATGAAAAATTCAATAGCTATCTGCAAGAATGAAATGTGAAAAATGGAACCTGCATTACTGCCATGAATATATGAATAAAGAGAAATTTAGCTACTGAATTGATCAATGCAGAAGAGCCCCAACACTACGCCAAAGTATTTCTCTACGTTGGGGTCCCTAGCTTGTGTGTGTCCTCTCATGCAGTTAAAAAACTTACCGTGTATGGGACGCTGAGACCCAGGCTATATATGCGTATAATGTGGATTGGCAATAGGTGTGTATGGGGAGGGTTCACAAACGAAAAACTACTAACATTAAGGAATAACGTTTGGAACTCCATTCTATGTCTGAACTGGGTGCAAAAAACCTAAAAAACATCACTATGGGGAGATAAGGTATGCACACCAGTGACTATGGAAGGGGAATACATGGAATAGCAGAAACTGCTGTGTGAATACTGACATGAAAAATTCAATAGCTATCTGCAAGAATGAAATGTGAAAAATGGAACCTGCATTACTGCCATGAATATATGAATAAAGAGAAATTTAGCTACTGAATTGATCAATGCAGAAGAGCCCCAACACTACGCCAAAGTATTTCTCTACGTTGGGGTCCCTAGCTTGTGTGTGTCCTCTCATGCAGTTAAAAAACTTACCGTGTATGGGACGCTGAGACCCAGGCTATATATGCGTATAATGTGGATTGGCAATAGGTGTGTATGGGGAGGGTTCACAAACGAAAAACTACTAACATTAAGGAATAACGTTTGGAACTCCATTCTATGTCTGAACTGGGTGCAAAAAACCTAAAAAACATCACTATGGGGAGATAAGGTATGCACACCAGTGACTATGGAAGGGGAATACATGGAATAGCAGAAACTGCTGTGTGAATACTGACATGAAAAATTCAATAGCTATCTGCAAGAATGAAATGTGAAAAATGGAACCTGCATTACTGCCATAAATATATGAATAAAGAGAAATTTAGCTACTGAATTGATCAATGCAGAAGAGCCCCAACACTACGCCAAAGTATTTCTCTACGTTGGGGTCCCTAGCTTGTGTGTGTCCTCTCATGCAGTTAAAAAACTTACCGTGTATGGGACGCTGAGACCCAGGCTATATATGCGTATAATGTGGATTGGCAATAGGTGTGTATGGGGAGGGTTCACAAACGAAAAACTACTAACATTAAGGAATAACGTTTGGAACTCCATTCTATGTCTGAACTGGGTGCAAAAAACCTAAAAAACATCACTATGGGGAGATAAGGTATGCACACCAGTGACTATGGAAGGGGAATACATGGAATAGCAGAAACTGCTGTGTGAATACTGACATGAAAAATTCAATAGCTATCTGCAAGAATGAAATGTGAAAAATGGAACCTGCATTACTGCCATGAATATATGAATAAAGAGAAATTTAGCTACTGAATTGATCAATGCAGAAGAGCCCCAACACTACGCCAAAGTATTTCTCTACGTTGGGGTCCCTAGCTTGTGTGTGTCCTCTCATGCAGTTAAAAAACTTACCGTGTATGGGACGCTGAGACCCAGGCTATATATGCGTATAATGTGGATTGGCAATAGGTGTGTATGGGGAGGGTTCACAAACGAAAAACTACTAACATTAAGGAATAACGTTTGGAACTCCATTCTATGTCTGAACTGGGTGCAAAAAACCTAAAAAACATCACTATGGGGAGATAAGGTATGCACACCAGTGACTATGGAAGGGGAATACATGGAATAGCAGAAACTGCTGTGTGAATACTGACATGAAAAATTCAATAGCTATCTGCAAGAATGAAATGTGAAAAATGGAACCTGCATTACTGCCATGAATATATGAATAAAGAGAAATTTAGCTACTGAATTGATCAATGCAGAAGAGCCCCAACACTACGCCAAAGTATTTCTCTACGTTGGGGTCCCTAGCTTGTGTGTGTCCTCTCATGCAGTTAAAAAACTTACCGTGTATGGGACGCTGAGACCCAGGCTATATATGCGTATAATGTGGATTGGCAATAGGTGTGTATGGGGAGGGTTCACAAACGAAAAACTACTAACATTAAGGAATAACGTTTGGAACTCCATTCTATGTCTGAACTGGGTGCAAAAAACCTAAAAAACATCACTATGGGGAGATAAGGTATGCACACCAGTGACTATGGAAGGGGAATACATGGAATAGCAGAAACTGCTGTGTGAATACTGACATGAAAAATTCAATAGCTATCTGCAAGAATGAAATGTGAAAAATGGAACCTGCATTACTGCCATGAATATATGAATAAAGAGAAATTTAGCTACTGAATTGATCAATGCAGAAGAGCCCCAACACTACGCCAAAGTATTTCTCTACGTTGGGGTCCCTAGCTTGTGTGTGTCCTCTCATGCAGTTAAAAAACTTACCGTGTATGGGACGCTGAGACCCAGGCTATATATGCGTATAATGTGGATTGGCAATAGGTGTGTATGGGGAGGGTTCACAAACGAAAAACTACTAACATTAAGGAATAACGTTTGGAACTCCATTCTATGTCTGAACTGGGTGCAAAAAACCTAAAAAACATCACTATGGGGAGATAAGGTATGCACACCAGTGACTATGGAAGGGGAATACATGGAATAGCAGAAACTGCTGTGTGAATACTGACATGAAAAATTCAATAGCTATCTGCAAGAATGAAATGTGAAAAATGGAACCTGCATTACTGCCATGAATATATGAATAAAGAGAAATTTAGCTACTGAATTGATCAATGCAGAAGAGCCCCAACACTACGCCAAAGTATTTCTCTACGTTGGGGTCCCTAGCTTGTGTGTGTCCTCTCATGCAGTTAAAAAACTTACCGTGTATGGGACGCTGAGACCCAGGCTATATATGCGTATAATGTGGATTGGCAATAGGTGTGTATGGGGAGGGTTCACAAACGAAAAACTACTAACATTAAGGAATAACGTTTGGAACTCCATTCTATGTCTGAACTGGGTGCAAAAAACCTAAAAAACATCACTATGGGGAGATAAGGTATGCACACCAGTGACTATGGAAGGGGAATACATGGAATAGCAGAAACTGCTGTGTGAATACTGACATGAAAAATTCAATAGCTATCTGCAAGAATGAAATGTGAAAAATGGAACCTGCATTACTGCCATGAATATATGAATAAAGAGAAATTTAGCTACTGAATTGATCAATGCAGAAGAGCCCCAACACTACGCCAAAGTATTTCTCTACGTTGGGGTCCCTAGCTTGTGTGTGTCCTCTCATGCAGTTAAAAAACTTACCGTGTATGGGACGCTGAGACCCAGGCTATATATGCGTATAATGTGGATTGGCAATAGGTGTGTATGGGGAGGGTTCACAAACGAAAAACTACTAACATTAAGGAATAACATTTGGAACTCCATTCTATGTCTGAACTGGGTGCAAAAAACCTAAAAAACATCACTATGGGGAGATAAGGTATGCACACCAGTGACTATGGAAGGGGAATACATGGAATAGCAGAAACTGCTGTGTGAATACTGACATGAAAAATTCAATAGCTATCTGCAAGAATGAAATGTGAAAAATGGAACCTGCATTACTGCCATGAATATATGAATAAAGAGAAATTTAGCTACTGAATTGATCAATGCAGAAGAGCCCCAACACTACGCCAAAGTATTTCTCTACGTTGGGGTCCCTAGCTTGTGTGTGTCCTCTCATGCAGTTAAAAAACTTACCGTGTATGGGACGCTGAGACCCAGGCTATATATGCGTATAATGTGGATTGGCAATAGGTGTGTATGGGGAGGGTTCACAAACGAAAAACTACTAACATTAAGGAATAACGTTTGGAACTCCATTCTATGTCTGAACTGGGTGCAAAAAACCTAAAAAACATCACTATGGGGAGATAAGGTATGCACACCAGTGACTATGGAAGGGGAATACATGGAATAGCAGAAACTGCTGTGTGAATACTGACATGAAAAATTCAATAGCTATCTGCAAGAATGAAATGTGAAAAATGGAACCTGCATTACTGCCATGAATATATGAATAAAGAGAAATTTAGCTACTGAATTGATCAATGCAGAAGAGCCCCAACACTACGCCAAAGTATTTCTCTACGTTGGGGTCCCTAGCTTGTGTGTGTCCTCTCATGCAGTTAAAAAACTTACCGTGTATGGGACGCTGAGACCCAGGCTATATATGCGTATAATGTGGATTGGCAATAGGTGTGTATGGGGAGGGTTCACAAACGAAAAACTACTAACATTAAGGAATAACGTTTGGAACTCCATTCTATGTCTGAACTGGGTGCAAAAAACCTAAAAAACATCACTATGGGGAGATAAGGTATGCACACCAGTGACTATGGAAGGGGAATACATGGAATAGCAGAAACTGCTGTGTGAATACTGACATGAAAAATTCAATAGCTATCTGCAAGAATGAAATGTGAAAAATGGAACCTGCATTACTGCCATGAATATATGAATAAAGAGAAATTTAGCTACTGAATTGATCAATGCAGAAGAGCCCCAACACTACGCCAAAGTATTTCTCTACGTTGGGGTCCCTAGCTTGTGTGTGTCCTCTCATGCAGTTAAAAAACTTACCGTGTATGGGACGCTGAGACCCAGGCTATATATGCGTATAATGTGGATTGGCAATAGGTGTGTATGGGGAGGGTTCACAAACGAAAAACTACTAACATTAAGGAATAACGTTTGGAACTCCATTCTATGTCTGAACTGGGTGCAAAAAACCTAAAAAACATCACTATGGGGAGATAAGGTATGCACACCAGTGACTATGGAAGGGGAATACATGGAATAGCAGAAACTGCTGTGTGAATACTGACATGAAAAATTCAATAGCTATCTGCAAGAATGAAATGTGAAAAATGGAACCTGCATTACTGCCATGAATATATGAATAAAGAGAAATTTAGCTACTGAATTGATCAATGCAGAAGAGCCCCAACACTACGCCAAAGTATTTCTCTACGTTGGGGTCCCTAGCTTGTGTGTGTCCTCTCATGCAGTTAAAAAACTTACCGTGTATGGGACGCTGAGACCCAGGCTATATATGCGTATAATGTGGATTGGCAATAGGTGTGTATGGGGAGGGTTCACAAACGAAAAACTACTAACATTAAGGAATAACGTTTGGAACTCCATTCTATGTCTGAACTGGGTGCAAAAAACCTAAAAAACATCACTATGGGGAGATAAGGTATGCACACCAGTGACTATGGAAGGGGAATACATGGAATAGCAGAAACTGCTGTGTGAATACTGACATGAAAAATTCAATAGCTATCTGCAAGAATGAAATGTGAAAAATGGAACCTGCATTACTGCCATGAATATATGAATAAAGAGAAATTTAGCTACTGAATTGATCAATGCAGAAGAGCCCCAACACTACGCCAAAGTATTTCTCTACGTTGGGGTCCCTAGCTTGTGTGTGTCCTCTCATGCAGTTAAAAAACTTACCGTGTATGGGACGCTGAGACCCAGGCTATATATGCGTATAATGTGGATTGGCAATAGGTGTGTATGGGGAGGGTTCACAAACGAAAAACTACTAACATTAAGGAATAACGTTTGGAACTCCATTCTATGTCTGAACTGGGTGCAAAAAACCTAAAAAACATCACTATGGGGAGATAAGGTATGCACACCAGTGACTATGGAAGGGGAATACATGGAATAGCAGAAACTGCTGTGTGAATACTGACATGAAAAATTCAATAGCTATCTGCAAGAATGAAATGTGAAAAATGGAACCTGCATTACTGCCATGAATATATGAATAAAGAGAAATTTAGCTACTGAATTGATCAATGCAGAAGAGCCCCAACACTACGCCAAAGTATTTCTCTACGTTGGGGTCCCTAGCTTGTGTGTGTCCTCTCATGCAGTTAAAAAACTTACCGTGTATGGGACGCTGAGACCCAGGCTATATATGCGTATAATGTGGATTGGCAATAGGTGTGTATGGGGAGGGTTCACAAACGAAAAACTACTAACATTAAGGAATAACGTTTGGAACTCCATTCTATGTCTGAACTGGGTGCAAAAAACCTAAAAAACATCACTATGGGGAGATAAGGTATGCACACCAGTGACTATGGAAGGGGAATACATGGAATAGCAGAAACTGCTGTGTGAATACTGACATGAAAAATTCAATAGCTATCTGCAAGAATGAAATGTGAAAAATGGAACCTGCATTACTGCCATGAATATATGAATAAAGAGAAATTTAGCTACTGAATTGATCAATGCAGAAGAGCCCCAACACTACGCCAAAGTATTTCTCTACGTTGGGGTCCCTAGCTTGTGTGTGTCCTCTCATGCAGTTAAAAAACTTACCGTGTATGGGACGCTGAGACCCAGGCTATATATGCGTATAATGTGGATTGGCAATAGGTGTGTATGGGGAGGGTTCACAAACGAAAAACTACTAACATTAAGGAATAACGTTTGGAACTCCATTCTATGTCTGAACTGGGTGCAAAAAACCTAAAAAACATCACTATGGGGAGATAAGGTATGCACACCAGTGACTATGGAAGGGGAATACATGGAATAGCAGAAACTGCTGTGTGAATACTGACATGAAAAATTCAATAGCTATCTGCAAGAATGAAATGTGAAAAATGGAACCTGCATTACTGCCATGAATATATGAATAAAGAGAAATTTAGCTACTGAATTGATCAATGCAGAAGAGCCCCAACACTACGCCAAAGTATTTCTCTACGTTGGGGTCCCTAGCTTGTGTGTGTCCTCTCATGCAGTTAAAAAACTTACCGTGTATGGGACGCTGAGACCCAGGCTATATATGCGTATAATGTGGATTGGCAATAGGTGTGTATGGGGAGGGTTCACAAACGAAAAACTACTAACATTAAGGAATAACGTTTGGAACTCCATTCTATGTCTGAACTGGGTGCAAAAAACCTAAAAAACATCACTATGGGGAGATAAGGTATGCACACCAGTGACTATGGAAGGGGAATACATGGAATAGCAGAAACTGCTGTGTGAATACTGACATGAAAAATTCAATAGCTATCTGCAAGAATGAAATGTGAAAAATGGAACCTGCATTACTGCCATGAATATATGAATAAAGAGAAATTTAGCTACTGAATTGATCAATGCAGAAGAGCCCCAACACTACGCCAAAGTATTTCTCTACGTTGGGGTCCCTAGCTTGTGTGTGTCCTCTCATGCAGTTAAAAAACTTACCGTGTATGGGACGCTGAGACCCAGGCTATATATGCGTATAATGTGGATTGGCAATAGGTGTGTATGGGGAGGGTTCACAAACGAAAAACTACTAACATTAAGGAATAACGTTTGGAACTCCATTCTATGTCTGAACTGGGTGCAAAAAACCTAAAAAACATCACTATGGGGAGATAAGGTATGCACACCAGTGACTATGGAAGGGGAATACATGGAATAGCAGAAACTGCTGTGTGAATACTGACATGAAAAATTCAATAGCTATCTGCAAGAATGAAATGTGAAAAATGGAACCTGCATTACTGCCATGAAAATATGAAGAAAGAGAAATTTAGCTACTGAATTGATCAATGCAGAAGAGCCCCAACACTACGCCAAAGTATTTCTCTACGTTGGGGTCCCTAGCTTGTGTGTGTCCTCTCATGCAGTTAAAAAACTTACCGTGTATGGGACGCTGAGACCCAGGCTATATATGCGTATAATGTGGATTGGCAATAGGTGTGTATGGGGAGGGTTCACAAACGAAAAACTACTAACATTAAGGAATAACGTTTGGAACTCCATTCTATGTCTGAACTGGGTGCAAAAAACCTAAAAAACATCACTATGGGGAGATAAGGTATGCACACCAGTGACTATGGAAGGGGAATACATGGAATAGCAGAAACTGCTGTGTGAATACTGACATGAAAAATTCAATAGCTATCTGCAAGAATGAAATGTGAAAAATGGAACCTGCATTACTGCCATGAATATATGAATAAAGAGAAATTTAGCTACTGAATTGATCAATGCAGAAGAGCCCCAACACTACGCCAAAGTATTTCTCTACGTTGGGGTCCCTAGCTTGTGTGTGTCCTCTCATGCAGTTAAAAAACTTACCGTGTATGGGACGCTGAGACCCAGGCTATATATGCGTATAATGTGGATTGGCAATAGGTGTGTATGGGGAGGGTTCACAAACGAAAAACTACTAACATTAAGGAATAACGTTTGGAACTCCATTCTATGTCTGAACTGGGTGCAAAAAACCTAAAAAACATCACTATGGGGAGATAAGGTATGCACACCAGTGACTATGGAAGGGGAATACATGGAATAGCAGAAACTGCTGTGTGAATACTGACATGAAAAATTCAATAGCTATCTGCAAGAATGAAATGTGAAAAATGGAACCTGCATTACTGCCATGAATATATGAATAAAGAGAAATTTAGCTACTGAATTGATCAATGCAGAAGAGCCCCAACACTACGCCAAAGTATTTCTCTACGTTGGGGTCCCTAGCTTGTGTGTGTCCTCTCATGCAGTTAAAAAACTTACCGTGTATGGGACGCTGAGACCCAGGCTATATATGCGTATAATGTGGATTGGCAATAGGTGTGTATGGGGAGGGTTCACAAACGAAAAACTACTAACATTAAGGAATAACGTTTGGAACTCCATTCTATGTCTGAACTGGGTGCAAAAAACCTAAAATACATCACTATGGGGAGATAAGGTATGCACACCAGTGACTATGGAAGGGGAATACATGGAATAGCAGAAACTGCTGTGTGAATACTGACATGAAAAATTCAATAGCTATCTGCAAGAATGAAATGTGAAAAATGGAACCTGCATTACTGCCATGAATATATGAATAAAGAGAAATTTAGCTACTGAATTGATCAATGCAGAAGAGCCCCAACACTACGCCAAAGTATTTCTCTACGTTGGGGTCCCTAGCTTGTGTGTGTCCTCTCATGCAGTTAAAAAACTTACCGTGTATGGGACGCTGAGACCCAGGCTATATATGCGTATAATGTGGATTGGCAATAGGTGTGTATGGGGAGGGTTCACAAACGAAAAACTACTAACATTAAGGAATAACGTTTGGAACTCCATTCTATGTCTGAACTGGGTGCAAAAAACCTAAAAAACATCACTATGGGGAGATAAGGTATGCACACCAGTGACTATGGAAGGGGAATCAATGGAATAGCAGAAACTGCTGTGTGAATACTGACATGAAAAATTCAATAGCTATCTGCAAGAATGAAATGTGAAAAATGGAACCTGCATTACTGCCATGAATATATGAATAAAGAGAAATTTAGCTACTGAATTGATCAATGCAGAAGAGCCCCAACACTACGCCAAAGTATTTCTCTACGTTGGGGTCCCTAGCTTGTGTGTGTCCTCTCATGCAGTTAAAAAACTTACCGTGTATGGGACGCTGAGACCCAGGCTATATATGCGTATAATGTGGATTGGCAATAGGTGTGTATGGGGAGGGTTCACAAACGAAAAACTACTAACATTAAGGAATAACGTTTGGAACTCCATTCTATGTCTGAACTGGGTGCAAAAAACCTAAAAAACATCACTATGGGGAGATAAGGTATGCACACCAGTGACTATGGAAGGGGAATACATGGAATAGCAGAAACTGCTGTGTGAATACTGACATGAAAAATTCAATAGCTATCTGCAAGAATGAAATGTGAAAAATGGAACCTGCATTACTGCCATGAATATATGAATAAAGAGAAATTTAGCTACTGAATTGATCAATGCAGAAGAGCCCCAACACTACGCCAAAGTATTTCTCTACGTTGGGGTCCCTAGCTTGTGTGTGTCCTCTCATGCAGTTAAAAAACTTACCGTGTATGGGACGCTGAGACCCAGGCTATATATGCGTATAATGTGGATTGGCAATAGGTGTGTATGGGGAGGGTTCACAAACGAAAAACTACTAACATTAAGGAATAACGTTTGGAACTCCATTCTATGTCTGAACTGGGTGCAAAAAACCTAAAAAACATCACTATGGGGAGATAAGGTATGCACACCAGTGACTATGGAAGGGGAATACATGGAATAGCAGAAACTGCTGTGTGAATACTGACATGAAAAATTCAATAGCTATCTGCAAGAATGAAATGTGAAAAATGGAACCTGCATTACTGCCATGAATATATGAATAAAGAGAAATTTAGCTACTGAATTGATCAATGCAGAAGAGCCCCAACACTACGCCAAAGTATTTCTCTACGTTGGGGTCCCTAGCTTGTGTGTGTCCTCTCATGCAGTTAAAAAACTTACCGTGTATGGGACGCTGAGACCCAGGCTATATATGCGTATAATGTGGATTGGCAATAGGTGTGTATGGGGAGGGTTCACAAACGAAAAACTACTAACATTAAGGAATAACGTTTGGAACTCCATTCTATGTCTGAACTGGGTGCAAAAAACCTAAAAAACATCACTATGGGGAGATAAGGTATGCACACCAGTGACTATGGAAGGGGAATACATGGAATAGCAGAAACTGCTGTGTGAATACTGACATGAAAAATTCAATAGCTATCTGCAAGAATGAAATGTGAAAAATGGAACCTGCATTACTGCCATGAATATATGAATAAAGAGAAATTTAGCTACTGAATTGATCAATGCAGAAGAGCCCCAACACTACGCCAAAGTATTTCTCTACGTTGGGGTCCCTAGCTTGTGTGTGTCCTCTCATGCAGTTAAAAAAACTTACCGTGTATGGGACGCTGAGACCCAGGCTATATATGCGTATAATGTGGATTGGCAATAGGTGTGTATGGGGAGGGTTCACAAACGAAAAACTACTAACATTAAGGAATAACGTTTGGAACTCCATTCTATGTCTGAACTGGGTGCAAAAAACCTAAAAAACATCACTATGGGGAGATAAGGTATGCACACCAGTGACTATGGAAGGGGAATACATGGAATAGCAGAAACTGCTGTGTGAATACTGACATGAAAAATTCAATAGCTATCTGCAAGAATGAAATGTGAAAAATGGAACCTGCATTACTGCCATGAATATATGAATAAAGAGAAATTTAGCTACTGAATTGATCAATGCAGAAGAGCCCCAACACTACGCCAAAGTATTTCTCTACGTTGGGGTCCCTAGCTTGTGTGTGTCCTCTCATGCAGTTAAAAAACTTACCGTGTATGGGACGCTGAGACCCAGGCTATATATGCGTATAATGTGGATTGGCAATAGGTGTGTATGGGGAGGGTTCACAAACGAAAAACTACTAACATTAAGGAATAACGTTTGGAACTCCATTCTATGTCTGAACTGGGTGCAAAAAACCTAAAAAACATCACTATGGGGAGATAAGGTATGCACACCAGTGACTATGGAAGGGGAATACATGGAATAGCAGAAACTGCTGTGTGAATACTGACATGAAAAATTCAATAGCTATCTGCAAGAATGAAATGTGAAAAATGGAACCTGCATTACTGCCATGAATATATGAATAAAGAGAAATTTAGCTACTGAATTGATCAATGCAGAAGAGCCCCAACACTACGCCAAAGTATTTCTCTACGTTGGGGTCCCTAGCTTGTGTGTGTCCTCTCATGCAGTTAAAAAACTTACCGTGTATGGGACGCTGAGACCCAGGCTATATATGCGTATAATGTGGATTGGCAATAGGTGTGTATGGGGAGGGTTCACAAACGAAAAACTACTAACATTAAGGAATAACGTTTGGAACTCCATTCTATGTCTGAACTGGGTGCAAAAAACCTAAAAAACATCACTATGGGGAGATAAGGTATGCACACCAGTGACTATGGAAGGGGAATACATGGAATAGCAGAAACTGCTGTGTGAATACTGACATGAAAAATTCAATAGCTATCTGCAAGAATGAAATGTGAAAAATGGAACCTGCATTACTGCCATGAATATATGAATAAAGAGAAATTTAGCTACTGAATTGATCAATGCAGAAGAGCCCCAACACTACGCCAAAGTATTTCTCTACGTTGGGGTCCCTAGCTTGTGTGTGTCCTCTCATGCAGTTAAAAAACTTACTGTGTATGGGACGCTGAGACCCAGGCTATATATGCGTATAATGTGGATTGGCAATAGGTGTGTATGGGGAGGGTTCACAAACGAAAAACTACTAACATTAAGGAATAACGTTTGGAACTCCATTCTATGTCTGAACTGGGTGCAAAAAACCTAAAAAACATCACTATGGGGAGATAAGGTATGCACACCAGTGACTATGGAAGGAGAATACATGGAATAGCAGAAACTGCTGTGTGAATACTGACATGAAAAATTCAATAGCTATCTGCAAGAATGAAATGTGAAAAATGGAACCTGCATTACTGCCATGAATATATGAATAAAGAGAAATTTAGCTACTGAATTGATCAATGCAGAAGAGCCCCAACACTACGCCAAAGTATTTCTCTACGTTGGGGTCCCTAGCTTGTGTGTGTCCTCTCATGCAGTTAAAAAACTTACCGTGTATGGGACGCTGAGACCCAGGCTATATATGCGTATAATGTGGATTGGCACATATATTCATGGCAGTAATGCAGGTTCCATTTTTCACATTTCATTCTTGCAGATAGCTATTGAATTTTTCATGTCAGTATTCACACAGCAGTTTCTGCTATTCCATGTATTCCCCTTCCATAGTCACTGGTGTGCATACCTTATCTCCCCATAGTGATGTTTTTTAGGTTTTTTGCACCCAGTTCAGACATAGAATGGAGTTCCAAACGTTATTCCTTAATGTTAGTAGTTTTTCGTTTGTGAACCCTCCCCATACACACCTATTGCCAATCCACATTATACGCATATATAGCCTGGGTCTCAGCGTCCCATACACGGTAAGTTTTTTAACTGCATGAGAGGACACACACAAGCTAGGGACCCCAACGTAGAGAAATACTTTGGCGTAGTGTTGGGGCTCTTCTGCATTGATCAATTCAGTAGCTAAATTTCTCTTTATTCATATATTCATGGCAGTAATGCAGGTTCCATTTTTCACATTTCATTCTTGCAGATAGCTATTGAATTTTTCATGTCAGTATTCACACAGCAGTTTCTGCTATTCCATGTATTCCCCTTCCATAGTCACTGGTGTGCATACCTTATCTCCCCATGGAGAATCAGATTCAACACGTGAGCCATACAAGGCACTTGTGTCACATTGCCCTGACGAAGGACCGCTGCCAGGTTTGCATTATTCCCGCACGCAGCTGTTAAGTCACCACCGGAGTCCGCTCCGTCAATTTGTACTCTGGTCGCCAGGTGACAACGTATTCCTTTCGTGTATAGTGCTGATGATGGGAGAGGAGTCGATGCCAGTGGTGCTGATGGACGCAGATTATGGTCACCCACTGGGCTGCGTTACCTTGACAGATGCAGAACCACTGGCTGAATGCAGGTGGTGGGTATCTCACAGATGAAGTACCATCATTCAGCTACAACCAATTGGAAGACACCACACCCTTTTTTAGGCCCATCCTGTCTGCAGACCACTATCAGACATAGCTATGAACCTCTGGTTACTGTTAAACCCAGTTCAGTTTTATGATTTTGTGTGCTTGTTACCTGACTACTTTTCCTGCTTGCTGTTTATGTACCTCGTTGGCTGATCCGCTTTTCACCTCTGCTTGTTTTCTGATTAAGTCCTGTCCGTCCCATTCTCTTCCTCTTCCTCAATTAATGATTTGACCCTGCCTGACTACTATTCTCTGGAACTGCAGCCTTCCACAGGTATTGATCAACTTGGGACCTGTGTAATTCAAAACCACTGTATAGGGGTTAAAGGGTTTAAGGTTCTGGGGGTCAAGCTTGGTGCGTGGCTTCCCTCTAGCCTATCCTTTACAGCCCATCTGAGTGTGTCGATCCAGGCAGGCATTACACCGTGCCCTCGACAGAAGGACATGTAGGCCGGGATAGTGTTTTAAAAATTGCTGGAGAATCAGATTCAACACGTGAGCCATACAAGGCACGTGTGTCACATTCCCTGAAAAAGGGCCGCAGACAATTTTGCATCATTGTCGCACCCGGCATTCCCTCCCTGGCTGCTGGTTGAGTGGAGGCAACCATTGATGAAAATCGGTCTCACTCTCCAGAGCTTACCGTCCACAACTCCTCAGCAGTGTGACTCACATTTCCCAGACATTTCTAAATAAAGAGTCGACCGCATCATGCTGTTGAGCTCTGCTGCCAGTATAGTAAGGAGGTGTGTGGGATTCCTTGGGCGCATATAAAAGGAAGGGTGGCCTGACCACACAGGGTTTGGCCCGAGGTGCAGGACCAACACGAGGTTGAGGAGGCAGAAGCAGTGGAGGAACTTGTACATACAGAGGAAGGATTGACACACAACTTGTGGGGACGGAAAGACTTGTACAGCAGACCCTTCTCCATCTCTCACCATAGTTACCCAGTGCCCAATCAGCAACATGAAACTCCCCTGTCCATGATTACTGGTCCAAGTATCTGTGGTGAAATGCACCCTGTCACACACAGAGTTTCTCAAGGAATCGGTGATGTTGTGTGCGACCTGCTGTGGTAGCGCGGGCACCCCTTTCTTGAAGAAGGAGTGGCGAATGGCCATCGGCTCTTGGGGCACTGCAATGGGCATAAGGTCTCGAAAATCCTCGGTCTCAATAGGGTGTAAAGGCAGCCTTTCTGTAGCCAACAAGTTTGAGATGCTGAAACTAAACCTCTTAGGCATGTCATGCCCTTCGAATATCATGTAAAACACAGCGAGGGGACTCCAACCACAGTCTCCCTCGTTGCCACTAATTGGGCCACACACACCCCCCACTTGACTGGCATCAGTTGACCCCCCTTTTCAAAATGAAAAAGATGCTTTGCATGAAGCACTCTCAAAAATACGCGTGCCTTTCGCCTCCCCTGGCTGACCCAGGGGAAGAAAAGTCCTCTGAGAACCATGACTTGTTCATCTTGGTTCTTGGAGAAACACAGCGAGGGGACTCCAACCACAGTCTCCCTCGTTGCCACTAATTGGGCCACACACACCCCCCACTTGACTGGCATCAGTTGACCCCCCTTTTCAAAATGAAAAACATGCTTTGCATGAAACACTCTCAGAAATATGTGGGCCTTTCACCTCCCCTGGGTAGAAAACTCCTCTGTGATCCATGTTCACATTGTCAGTAGACAGACGCGTGCGCTTATCTGTCAGCACACCCCCAGCAGCACTGAAGACACGTTCCGAGAGAACGCTGGCTGCGGGACACAACAAGATCCCCAAGGCATACATGGTGAGCTCAGGCAATTTATCCAGATTGGAAGCCTAAAATGAGCAGGGCTCAAGTTGCACAGTAATGGCATCGATGTTCCCTTGCATATACCCATATATCTGTGTCTTCTCCTCTTTTTCCTTGTCCAGCTCTTTTGTTTTCGCATGAGTATATGTCCTTGTCACTTTCCCATGTGTTTGTGTTGTGTTGTGAGTTGTTTGTCACCTTTTGGACACCTTTGAGGGTTTTTTCTAGGTGTTTTTATGTGTTTGTGATTGCCTCCCATTTTTTTCTATGGGTTTGGATGGTTCGCCAAACCGGTTCGCCGAACCAAACTCGAACTAGACCTCCGTTCGGCGAACCAAGCTCGAGCCGAACCGCGACCGGTTCGCTCATCTCTACTTATAACCAGACTTTAAATTCCTCCATTGGTTTCATAAATTACTCTTTTGAAAGCTGAAACACTCCCAAATTTGGTTTAGGTTATGAAAATAAAGTTGCTGCAAAGCTGAAATATTGATCATTTAATGAACATTGAACACAGAAAGGTCAGATTTTGGCAAGACAGAAAGTAATGTGAAATTCAAACAAATAATTAACTTCTAATACAAATATATGTTGCATAACATTAATGAATGAAGTTGTGGTGCTATTAGAGCCATATTTAATATTTTGTGTGACTTCCATGAGCTTGAAGGACTGCATCCATGCGGTTGAACAATGATTCATACAATTTATTGAAGTCATCAGGAATAGCAAAGAATGCAGTCTTACATGCCTCCCAGAGTTCATCTAGATTTTTTGGTTTTGTCTACCAAGCTTCCTCTTTAATCCTACCCCAAACGTGAAGCTTCCTCTTTAATCCTACCCCAAACGTGCTCAATGATGTTCATGTTTGCTGACTGGGCTGGCCAGTAGAGATGAGCGAACCGGTCGCGGTTCGGCTCGAGCTTGGTGCGTAGAACGGAGGTCTAGTTCGACCCATAGGAAACAATGGGAGGCAATCACAAACACATAAAAACACCTAGAAAACACCCTCAAAGGTGTCCAAAAGGTGACAAACAACTCACAACACAACACAAGGGAAAGTGACAAGAACAAATTCTCATGCAAAAACAAAACAGCGTTACGAGGAAAAAGAGGACGAGACACAGATACAGGCATGGCATGCCCTTCTAAAATCATCCGAAACACCGCAAGGTGACTCAAAGCGGAGTCTCCCTTTTTTCCAAAAATTGGGCCACACAGACACCCCTTCAGTGGCAGCACTTGTGCCCCAGTTGTACACTTCACAGGTAGATTTGCATCAAGCACATTCAAAAATACGCCATCCTTAACTGTCCCCAGGATGACACCGGGGTGGGTAGCAAAGTCTTTGCTGATCCCCGATCTGTTCATCTTGGATGATTTTTTAGAAACAATGCAAGCAAGGGTGACTCAAAGCAGAGTCTCCCTTTTTTCCAGAAATTGGGCCACACAGACACCCCTTCAGTGGCAGCACTTGTGCCCCAGTTGTACACTTCACAGGTAGATTTGCATCAAGCACATTCAAAAATACGCCATCCTTAACTGTCGCCAGGATGACACCGGGGTGGGTAGCAAAGTCTTTGCTGATCCCCGATCTGTTCATCTTGGATCATTTTTAGAAACACTGCAAGCAAGGGTCACTCCAAGCGGAGTCTCCCTTTTTTCCAAAAATTGGGCCACACAGACACCCCTTCAGTGGCAGCACTTGTGCCCCAGTTGTACACTTCACAGGTAGATTTGCATCAAGCACATTCAAAATACACAAGCATTTACTCTCCCTAGGATGACACAGGGGTAGTAAATTCCTTGTGGATCCATGACTTGTTCATTTTGATGAACGTTAGTCTGTCCACATTGTCACTGGACAGACGCGTGCGCTTATCTGTCAGCACACACCCAGCAGCACTGAAGACACGTTAAGAGACAACGCTAGCAGCTGGACACGACAGGATCTCCAAGGCGTAAGTGGAGAGCTCTGGCCATTTTTCAAGATTTGAAGCCCAAAATGAGCAAGGCTCCATTTGCAAAGTCATGGCATCGATGTTCATTTGGAGATACTCCTGTATCATCCTCTCCAGCCATTGACTATGTGTCAGACTTGTTGTCTCTGGTGGCCTTGCAAAGGACGATCTAAAAAAATTATGAAAAGATTCAATAAAATTGCTGTTACCAGCACCAGATACGGTGCTGCTGGTACGGGTCGACTGTTGAAGATGACGAGACTGTCCCATGTTTGTCAAGTTACAACTGGGAGATTCACTCCGTGCACCACGGTTGTTTGGTGGAAAAGCCGAGCTAACATCGAGTGACAGCTTTTGCTGATACTCATGCATATGTGCGTCCCTTTCTATGGCTGGAATTATGTCACAAAATTTGGACTTGTACCGGGGATCTAATAGTGTGGCAAGCCAGTAGTCATCATCACTTCTAATTTTGACAATACGAGGGTCATGTTGGAGGTAGTGCAGCAAGAAGGCGCTCATGTGTCTTGCGCAGCCATGTGGACCAAGTCCACGCTGTGTTTGTGGCATAGAGGTGCTAACCGTTCTTTCTTCCTCTGACATCTCCCCCCAACCTCTTTCAACTGAAATTCGACCAAGGTCTCCCTCATCCGCTGAGTCTTCCATGTCCATGGACAGTTCATCCTCCATTTCTTCATGTTCTCCTGCACCTTCCTCAACATTTCGCCTGCTACCATGCGCCCTTGTTGATCCCTGTCCCCCATGGTCCCATGCCTGCCGCCTTGGTGATGATGAACGTCTGGACCTTGGTGATGTTGTTGTCCCTTGCGCATATGAATCCTCCTGTACTTCATCCCCTTCCTGTTGTCCCACCCCATGACTCCAAATAGTGTTTAGCGTGTGCTCCAGCATGTAAATGACTGGAATTGTCATGCTGATAATGGCATTGTCAGTGCTAAACATATTCGTCGCCATGTCGAAACTGTGCAGAAGGGTGCATAGATCCTTGATCTGAGACCACTCCATCAGGGTGATCTGCCCAACCTCTGCATCTCGTTGGCCCAGGCTATACGTCATGATGTATTGCACCAGGGCTCGGCGGTGCTGCCACAGTCACTGTAACATGTGGAGAGTCGAATTGCAGCGTGTCGGCACATCGCATTTCAGGGGATGAACCGGCAGGCCGAAAGACTTCTGGAGCGATGCAAGTCGCTCAGCTGCGGCGGTTGAACGGCGGAAGTGAGCAGACAGTTTTCGTGCCCTGTTCAGAAGGCCATCTAGGCCGGGATAGTGTGTTAAAAATTGCTGAACAACAAGGTTCAACACGTGAGCCATACAAGGCACGTGTGTCACCTTGCCCAGGTGAAGTGCCGCACCCAGGTTTGCAGCATTGTCGCACACGGCCTTACAAGGCTGCAGGTTGAGTGGAGACAACCATTTACCAAACTCAGTCTCCGGAGCTGCCCACAACTCAGCCGCTGTGTGACTCTTATTTCCAAGACATTTCAAGATAAATACCGCCTGATGCCATTGCGCTCGGCTGCCAGCATAGTAATGAGGGGTGCGTGATTCCTTCTGCGCAGTTACAACGCTGGTGGCCTGACCAGGCAGACTTGGGGCGGAGGTGGAGGACCCAGATGAGGTTGAGGAGGCAGAAGCAGTGGAGGAACTTGGACAGACAAAGGATTGACACACAAGTCATGGGGACGGCAAGACTTGTGCAGCAGACCATTCACCATCTATCACCATAGTTACCCAGTGCCTAATCAGCGACATGTAACGTCCCTGTCCATGCTTACTGGTCCAAGTATCGGTGGTGAAATGCACCCGTTCACACACAGAGTTTCTCAAGGAAGCGGTGATGTTGTGTGCGACATGCTGGTGTAGCGCAGCCACACCTTTCTTAGAGAAGTAGTGGCGACTGGGCAACTGGTACTGGGGCACAGCGACAGACATAAGGTCTCTAAAATCCTGTGTGTCCACCAGGCGGAAAGGCAGCATTTCGGTAGCCAAGAGCTTACAGAGGGATAAAGTCAACCTCTTAGCTTTGTCATGGGTCACAGGAAATGGCCTTTTATTTGTCCACATCTGAGGGACAGAGATCTGGCTGCTGTGTGTAGATGGTGTTGAGTAGGGTGTCCCTGAAAAAATGCAGGTTTGTGAGGAAAGTGCGGGCGTAGACATGATATTGCCTTCATTCAACGTTGGTGCTATCGATGTCTGAGAGAGCTGTACACCCGCACTTGTTTCCCCTTCCAAACCAACTGACGACCTACCAAGCAAACTGCCTGTTGCGGTTACAGTGTTGGAAGTTGTGCGTGGAAAACCAGGTGTGACAGCTGTCCCCACAGTCCTAGAAGATGAAGAGCGCGCGGATGCACTGGAAGGGGCAGGCGGTGGATGGTCCGCTTCGCTAGGCCGCATTGCAGCACGGTGAGCTTCCCACTGGGACATATGATATTTATTCATGTGACGATTCATGGAAGAAGTTGTCAAACTGCTGAGGTTTTTTTCCTCTACTAACAGATTCCCGACAAATTTTACAGACCACATGATTTGGGCGATCCTTTGCAAGGTCAAAAAAGGACCAGGCTAGGCAAGGCTTAGAGGACATGCGACCTGATGAGCCACCCCGACTAGTGCTCAGAGGCACAGTGGTGGCTGAGGATGCAGTTGTAGACGTGCTACCAGTACTCCTCCTCTGTCCAGGAAGGCGCAAGGTAACTTCGTCGTCAGTTGCATCCTCCTCCACCGCCTCTGTTGACCTCCTCGAGTGCCTGACTGTGGGTTGACAGTAGGTGGGATCTAGAACTTCCTCATCAAGCGTTATGTTTGCACTCCCCTCACCCTCATACAGAGCCTCTTCCTGCCCTGATCGAATATTTAAGTTGTCATCCCAATCTGGTATCTGCATCTCATCGTCATCAGTATGTTCCTCATTGTCTATAACAACAGGTGTTACAGTTTGTGAATAAGGGTCAACATTATGCTCAGAAACTTGGTCATCACGGCCTGAATCTGAGTCACAAAGGTTCTGGGCATCACTGCAGACCATTTCCTGGTCTGTACTCACTGTAGCTTGGGAGCAGACCTCTGATTCCCAGGCTATAGTGTGACTGAACAGCTCTGCAGACTCAGCCATCTCTGTTTCACCATAATGTGCAGGGCGGATGGAGACGAGAGCTGGGAGAAAGCAAGTGTGATTGGGATGACAACTCAGAGGACTGTTTTTTTTTGGATGCGGTAGTTGAGGTGGAGGAGAGGGCACTTGTTGGACCACTTGAGATCCATTCAAGCATGTTCTTTTTTTTGGGCATCATCTACTTTTGTTCCAGTTGTTCGTGTCCGTAAAAAAGGGGGCACATCGGATTGTCCACAGAAAGTAGTAGACATCTTACTTTTGCTGGAAGATGGCCTATCTTCAGCAGATGTTAATGGAGCTTTGCCACCTTCCCCACGGACAAACCCTTTTTTTCCTTTTCCAACACGCCTGTTCCCCTTTCCACCAGCAGCTGTCATTTTGCCACTCATTTTGATTGCGACAAAGATTGTCCACTTGAACCACAAATTTGGTCAAATCCATTAACGGAAACTCCACGAGTAATGATTATATCACAGTGAAAGAAATAAGGATTTTTTTTCTTTACCAAATAGGAGTACACAACGTCACAGTAATTTCAAAATTTTATTATAATCACAACAAAATCCACACACAAGAAAAAACCATTCAATAAAAAGGTGAGTTGCAGTCAAATGAGAAGAGTATATATGGGTTTAATTGGTATTATATTGCACAATGACATTCAAAAAAGTGACCTGTGCTGTATATCTAATCATCAAAAAGAACCTGGTTAATCAGATTATATTGCACCAAGAATGTAAAAATAAAGTGACAAGTGCAAGAGCCTATTGTAATATCAATATGGGTCTGTGCAAAATTCCTGCAGATACAATATTATTGCACACCCCTCATAGGCCTTTCATATATGGCACAACAAAAAATATGGTCACTGCCAGTATCACATACATCAGTTCCAACCGCTCCTACATGCACCGCTACGGAACCACCTGCTGTAAGTAGCTATACCATGTAGATTTATCTGCTGTGTATACACAAAGGCTATGCATCCAGTACAAGGTAGAACCGGAGGGAATACAATCAAGAGCGGCCGGGAGAATGAATGGGACACTGCAACATAATTGGAACAGACCAGAATCAAACAGCAGTTATGGTCCGGTAACGTAAGTATGTGCTGAATCCCAGTTGCTCAAAAAGGATGATGCCATAACCACGCACTGCGCAACTTCACATGTGCTCACTAAATGCGCTCACCATAACGGTATAGCGCAATTAAGCGTGAACGCATATACAGAATATCGGATCACAGAAGAGCAACACTATACCTGGGATGATGATATCACTGCAAACACCCGATTCCCCGACACGTGACCATATTTTTTGTTGTGCCATATATGAAAGGCCTATGAGGGTTGTGCAATAATATTGTATCTGCAGGAATTTTGCACAGACCCATATTGATATTACAATGGGCTCTTGCACTTGTCACTTTATTTTTACATTCTTGGTGCAATATAATCTGATTAACCAGGTTCTTTTTGATGATTAAAAATACAGCACAGGTCACTTTATTGAATGTCATTGTGCAATATAATGCTGTTTAAACCCGTATATACTCTTCTCATTTGACTGCAACTCACCTTTTTATTGAATGTTTTTTTCTTGTGTGTGGATTTGTTGTGATTATAATAAAATTTTGAAATTACTGTGACGTTGTGTACTCCACTTAATATGTGGTAGTAAAAATTAAGAGGTGGTGTAGATTGCAGAGGTGGTCTAGCTTTATTGACAGCAGAAGAAACAACACAGACTACCCCTGACAATGCAACTATGGCCCTTAAACTGGCAGCAGTGTTTGCTATTGTAATAGCTTAGTAGAAATGAGCTTGAGGGTGCAATGCAGAGGTGCTGGAAATTGCTTGGCACCAGTGGGACACTAATGTAGTCCGACAGACACTATTAGGATGCCACTAAGTTTTCTCAGTGTTTGCTATTATAATGGCTTAGTAAAAATGAGCTTGAGGGTGCAATGCAGAGGTGCTGGAAATTTCTTGGCACCAGTGGGACACTAATGAAGTCCAACAGCCACTATTAGAATGCCACTAAGTTTTCTCAGTGTTTGCTATTACAATGGCTTAGTAAAAATGAGCTTGAGGGTGCAATGCAGAGGTGCTGGAAATTGCTTGGCACCAGTGGGACACTAATGAAGTCCAACAGCCACTTTTAGGATGCCACTAAGTTTCCTCAGTGTTTGCTAATATAATGGCTTAGTAAAAATGAGCTTGAGGGTGCAATGCAGAGGTGCTGGAAATTGCTTGGCACCAGTGGGACACCAATGGAGTCCGAAAGCCACTTTTTGGATGCCACTAAGTTTTCTCAATGTTTGCTATTATAATGGCTTAGTAAAAAGGAGCTTGAGGGTGCAATGCAGAGGTGCTGGAAATTGCTTGGCACCCGTGGGACACTAATGGAGTCTGACAGACACTATTAGGATGCCACTAAGTTTTTCCAGTCTTTGCTATTATAATGGCTTAGTAAAAATGAGCTTGAGGGTGCAATGCAGAGGTGCTGGAAATTGCTTGGCACCAGTGGGACACTAATGGAGTCCGAGAGCCACTTTTTGGATGCCACTAAGTTTTCTCCGTGTTTGCTATTATAATGGCTTAGTAAAAATGAGCTTGAGGGTGCAATGCAGAGGTGCTGGAAATTGCTTGGCACCAGTGGGACACTAATGGAGTCCGACAGCCACTTTTTGGATGCCACTAAGGTTTCTTAGTGTTTGCTATTATAATGGCTTAGTAAAAATGAGCTTGAGGGTGCAATGCAGAGGTGCTGGAAATTGCTTGGCACCAGTGGGACACTAATGGAGTCCGACAGCCACTTTTTGGATGCCACTAAGTTTTCTCAGTGTTTGCTATTATAATGGCTTAGTAAAAATGAGCTTGAGGGTGCAATGCAGAGGTGCTGGAAATTGCTTGGCACCAGTGGGACACTAATGGAGTCCGACAGACACTATTAGGATGCCACTAAGTTTTTCCAGTGTTTGCTATTATAATGGCTTAGTAAAAATGAGCTTGAGGGTGCAATGCAGAGGTGCTGGAAATTGCTTGGCACCAGTGGGACACTAATGGAGTCCAAGAGCCACTTTTTGGATGCCACTAAGTTTTCTCAGTGTTTGCTATTATAATGGCTTAGTAAAAATGAGCTTGAGGGTGCAATGCAGAGGTGCTGGAAATTGCTTGGCACCAGTGGGACACTAATGGAGTCCGACAGCCACTTTTTGGATGACACTAAGGTTTCTTAGTGTTTGCTATTATAATGGCTTAGTAAAAATGAGCTTGAGGGTGCAATGCAGTGGTGCTGGAAATTGCTTGCCGCCTGTGGGACACTAATAGTGGCATCCAAAAAGTGGCTGTCGGACTCCATTAGTGTCCCACAGGTGCCAAGCAATTTCCAGCACCACTGCATTGCACCCTCAAGCTCATTTTTACTAAGCCATTATAATAGTAAACACTGAGAAAACTTAGTGACATCCAAAAGTGGCTGTCGGACTCCAAGTTTTCTCAGTGTTTGCTATTATAATGGCTTAGTAAAAATGAGCTTGAGGGTGCAATGCAGAGGTGCTGGAAATTGCTTGGCACCAGTGGGACACTAATGGAGTCCGACAGACACTATTAGGATGCCACTAAGTTTTTCCAGTGTTTGCTATTATAATGGCTTAGTAAAAATGAGCTTGAGGGTGCAATGCAGAGGTGCTGGAAATTGCTTGGCACCAGTGGGACACTAATGGAGTCCGACAGCCACTTTTTGGATGCCACTAAGTTTCCTCAGTGTTTGCTATTATAATGGCTTAGTAAAAATGAGCTTGAGGGTGCAATGCAGAGGTGCTGGAAATTGCTTGGCACCAGTGGGACACTAATGAAGTCCAACAGCCACTTTTTGGATGCCACTAAGTTTCCTCAGTGTTTGCTATTATAATGGCTTAGTAAAAATGAGCTTGAGGGTGCAATGCAGAGGTGCTGGAAATTGCTTGGCACCAGTGGGACACTAATGAAGTCCAACAGCCACTTTTTGGATGCCACTAACTGGCAGCACTCTTTTAAAATAAAGTGGCTTTGCAAAAATGTACAGGAGGGGAGAATGCAGAGGTGGTGGGACTTGCAAGGCATAAGTGCTACAATAATGGAGGACAGCAGCCTCTCTTTGGATGGCACTAACTGGCAGCACTCTGCAATTAAAATGGCTTTGCTAAAAAGGGCAGGAGGGTACAGTGGCCAGGTTGTGGATGAGTGTAGAGGAAAGGAAGCCTCACTTTCTATCCCTCCTAATGGTGAAATGCAGCAAGGAAGTCCCTGAGCTTAGCTACACAGACGCTGTTATCTGTAGCTGTTAAAAACTGTTTCCATGGACCTGACTGTCACCTTTGGCTCTGAGCCGGATGGAATGAGCCCTGAAAAGAGCTGAATTAAACTTCTATCCCTAATCTGTAGAGCGCTGTGTGCATAGCGTACAAAGCAGGATCGGCGGCAGGAGCTGCGTCAGCGGTGAATGTCACCGAGACGCAGAAGGCAGATAATGGCATCCAGACGGGAAAATGCCTGTATTTATAATGCAAGGACATGTGACATGGACAGCCTATGACACATACCCTTGCTTGTCTGGCAAAAAGTCCACTTAGCTTTGTGTGTGTCTGGGATTGGCTGACATGCTGGCCCGCCCCACTACACGCGCGCTTAGGGAAGTAAGAAAAGAAAAAAAAAATGGCGATCGCAGCAGCAGTGATCTGAACGCGCAGTCCCCGCACTATACGCTGAAATTTAATAATAGTGTGAGTCACAGAGTGACTTACACTATTACAGTGAAAAGCCAGCTAGTAATTAGCTTGGCTTTTTGCTGATAGAACCGTTCTCGAACGTAACTCGAGCTAACGAACTTTTAGGAAAAAGCTTGAGTGCTAGTTCGATCTAGAACACCCCCCAAAATCACTCGAACCGCGAACTGGAAAACCACGAACCACGAACCGCGCTCAACTCTACTGGCCAGTCCTTGAGCACCTTGATCTTCTTTGCCAGAAGGAACTTTGTTGTAGAGATGGATGTATGAGATGGAGCACCATCCTGCTGCAGAATTTGACCCCTTTTATGATTGGGAATGTAAGAGGTAGCTAATACTTCTTGGTATTTTAGGCTATTGATATTGCCTTCCACATTGCAAATTTTTCGAACACCCCCATACTGAATGTAACCCCAGACCATGATCTTTCCATCACCAAACTTAACTGTTTTCTGGATCCATACGGGATCCAGTAAGTTTCTTGCAGTATTTGCGGCGGCTGTGGTGTAATTCAACTGAAGATTCATCAGAGAAATCCACCTACTACCACTTTTCCAGAGTCCATCTGTTTAGCAGGCTGTGGAACTTGGCAAATGCCACAAGGTTTTTTAAATGCCTTTTGTTTAGTGCTGGCTTCTGGGTACTGATTCGACCATGGAGGCCATTTCAAGACAGAATCCTACATAGTGTTCTAGTTGACACAGGGACTTGAGGTGACCAGGCAATTTGAAGCTCTGCTGCAGTGGACTGTTTGGGAGAGAGCGACCGTGCCGGATGATGCAATGTGAGACTCGTGCATCACTCTCACGTGTGGCACTGGGCTAACACTCACAATATTCAGTAAAAAATATTGTAGTTGATGATTACTACAGTATAATTTTACTGCCCCTAAACTAAGCTTATTTGTATTTCTTTCTTAGTTTACAGACAAAAAATCAGGACGCACGCACGGATGTACTGCAAAAAGGGGGGGGACTAGGTGGGATGGAGGATGGGAGAGTGCGCAGTGGATGGAGGCGTGGTGAAGGAAGGGAGGGTGCGCGGTGGAGGATGGGAGAGGGCGGCGGAGGATGGGAGAAGGCACGATGGATAGAGGAGTGGCGGAGGATGGGAGGTAGCGGGCAGCACATCAAGTTGAGAGGTGGTGGAGTGGGGAGCAGATCAGGGAGGGTGAGAGGTGGGGAGGGGGAAGCAGATCAGGAAGGGCGAGAGGTGAGAGAGGGGGCAGCAGATGCAGGAGGGTGATAGGTAGGGGAGGGGGCAGCAGATCAGGAAGAGAGAGAGGTGGGAGAGGGGGGAGCAGATCAGGAAGGGTGAGAGGTGGGAGAGGGGGCAGCAGATCAGGAAGGGTGAGAGGTGGGTGAGGGGGCAGCAGATCAGGAAGGGTGAGAGGTGGGATAGGGGCAGCAGATGCAAGAGGGTGAGAGGTGGCGGATGGGGCAGCAGATGCAGGAGGGTGAGAGGTGGGGAGGGGGCAGCAGTTGCAGCAGATGCAGGAGGGTGAGAGGTGGCAGCAGATGCAAGAGGGTGAGAGGTGGGAGAGGGGGCAGCAGATCAGGAAGGGTGAGAAGTGGGAGAGGGGGCAGCTGATCAGGAAGGGTGAGAGTTGGGAGAGGGGGCGGCAGATGCAGGAGGGTGAGAGGTGGCGGATGGGGCAGCAGATGCAGGAGGGTGAGAGGTGGGGGAGCAAACAGCAGATGCAGGTGGGTAAGAGGTGGGGGAGGGGGCAGCAGATGCAGGTGGGTGAGAGATGGGGAGGGGGTAGCAGTTGCAGCAGATGCAGGAGGGTGAGAGGTGGCAGCAGATGCAAGAGGGTGAAAGGTGGGAGGGGGCATCATATCGGGGAGGGGGTAGCGGCTGATGGGGAGAGTGGTGGCGAATGAAAGGGGGCAGAGGCTGATGGGGAGAGCAGTGGCAAATGAAGGGGGGCAGCAGCTGATAGGGAGAGCGGTGGCAAATGAAGGGGGGCAGAGGCTGATGGGGAAAATGGTAGCGAATGAAGGGGGGCAGTGGCTGATGGGGAGAGCGGTGGCGGATAAAGGAGGTCAGCGGCTGATAGGGAGAGCAGTGGCGGATGGAGAGGGGGCAGCAGATGGAGGAGGGCGGTGGCGGATGGAGAGGGGGCAGCAGATGGAGGAGGGCGGTGGTTTATGAAGGAGGGGCAGCAGATGTAGGAGGGCGGTGGTGAATGAAGGGGGGCAGCAGATTGAAGAGGGCGGTGGCAGATCGGAGGCAGTAGCAGTGGTGGATCGGGGGCGGTGACTACTGCTAGTGCTGCTGCTGCGGCTGAAAGTTGGCAGTGGCGGGGGCTGATCGGGGGCAGCGGTGGATCGAGGGCACTTACCAAATGGCACTTGCAGCGATCATTCTCATTAGCTTCCCCGGATGGAGTGAAGCTGAGGGGAGTGGTCACTCGCCTACAAATCACCGACCCCAGATCCAAGGTGATTGGAGGGATCAGTCACAAGGCCGGCCTCTCCAAACATAGCTGGGGGCAGGTATAACAGAGATCACCCAGCTCCACCCAATGATCAGTGCTATAGCTGCACTGATCATGGCTGGATTTCAATGTTTTAGCCATTTTCAGTGTCTGAAATCTCACAGTGGATGTGATTGGCTGGGCGGCATTAACACCTCCCCTCCTGAGGTCAGGTATAGGCCCCCTCCTCCCCGTATCTAAGATTTCTGCACACCGATCGAAGCCACCGGGTCTCCGGGGCCTCAATTTCGCCATGACATACTCGGTACATGAGTCGTGAGTGAAGCTCTATCTTTCATCCTTGAAAACAATACTTGTAAATTTGGAGACACATGGTATGTACAACACGGGTGTGTCGGAATGGGCAACTCCCATGGCTTGAACTTTAGCCAATTTATTCCTGGCTAAATTTAAAGATGACATAATCTACAATAATATTAACCCGTTCTTACGTCATATTAAAAAATTTCGGTACGTCGACGACATTTTGATAATATGGGATGGTACATAAAGTGAGCTCAACACGTTTGTGTCATTTTTAAACAACAACAATTGGCATAATATGATTTTCACTAGAGTCTTTGGAGGGGATTCACTACAATTTCTCGATATCACGTTAACCATAAAAGACAGAAGAATCGCACAAGAAATGTATAGAAAACTGACCAATGTGAATATGTTGCTGTGTTATGACAGTGCACATCCTACTCATATAGAAAGATCTGTACCCTACAGTCAGTTCCCTAGAATAAGAAGAATAAACAATAGTGATGTAAGATTTTTAGAACAGGCTGACGAACTAAAAACTAGGCTACTAGAGAGAGGATACCCCCTGAAAGAAATAAATAATGCATTAGAAAAAGTGAAAATCTTAACACCTTAAAATAACACGAAAAAAACCAGAGCCAAACCATCCTTAGAAAGGTTCAGATTTAATTTTAAATATGGACCCATTGACAATGCAATACGGTTAGCCATCAATAAAAATTGGCATGTCATTGAAAGCGATAAATACCTACACGATATAGCATCAAATAAACCGCAAATAACCTATAGAAGAAGCAAAAATTTAGGTGACATGCTAATTAAGATGAGCGAACCGGTCGTGGTTCGGCTCGAGTTCGGTTCGTCGAACAGAGGTCTCGTTCGAGTTCAGTTCGGCGAACGTTCGACGAACCGAACTCGAACCGCATAGGAAACAATGGCAGGCAATCACAAACACAGAAAAACACCTAGAAAACACCCACAAAGGTGTCCAAAAGGTGACAAACAACTCACAACACAACACAAACACATGGGAAAGTGACAAGGACATATACTCATGCGAAAACAAAAGAGCTGGACAAGGAAAAAGAGGAGGAGACACAGATATATGAGTATATGCAAGGAAACATCGATGCCATTACTGTGCAACTTGAGCCCTGCTCATTTTAGGCTTCCAATCTGGATAAATTGCCTGAGCTTGCCACGTACGCCTTGGGGATCTTGTCATGTCCTGCAGCCAGCGTTCTCTTGGAACCTTTCTTCAGTGCTGCTGGGGTCTGCTGGCAGATAAGCACACGCGTCTGTCCACTGACAATGTGGACATGGCTCTCAGAGGACTTTTCTTCCCCTGGGTCAGCCAGGGGACGCGAAAGGCACACGTATTTTTGAGAGTGCTTCATGCAAAGCATCTTTTTCATTTTGAAAAGGGGGATCAACTGATGCCAGTCAAGTGGGGTGTGTGTGGCCCAATTAGTGGCAACGAGGGAGACTGTGGTAGGAGTCCCCTCGCTGTGTTTCTAAAAAAAACAAGATGAACAAGTCATGGCTCTCAGAGGACTTTTCTTCCCCTGGGTGTTGTGAATGTTAGTTATGTCTTGGCTGCTGGGAGGCTCCCTCTGGTGGCCAGGAAGGGTTTGGATAGAGACCAGGTGTGTTGTGCAGTGGGTGTTTCCTTTCCTAACTCTCTGCCTATTTAAGTCCTGGTCTGATTGCAGGCTGTTGCCGGAAGTCAGTTGTTCTTTGTATCTCTAGCCTGCTTAATCCTGCTCTGCACCACATCTTCCCCAGATAAGTGCTTGCTCTTTATTTATTGTCTGGTTCTTTGCTTATCTGGGTTTGTCATCTGTTGTGGTTGGTTTCAGTTTATTTCCTTCCAGGGAGTTTCCCCCTCAGTGGATTGTTGAGGAACTCCCTGCAGTTCTGTGTGGAGTATAGCTCCTTTTTGGGTCCATGTGTTTGTGGCTTGTTGAATTTGTTATAATTCTTGTTTTCTGTTCATTGGTATGACAAGGGCACCTGGTATAGGACGGAGTTCAGATCGAGTGATCTGAGGGCCTTTTTGTACTATCAGGAAGTTGGTATTTGTAGGGTTTTTCTCTGGCAACCATCAGTCCCTTTCCTGTCCTTTCCTATTTTAGTCAGCGGGGGCCTCACCTTTTGCTAATCCTGTCATCTACCTGTGTATTGTGTTTTTCCCATATCACCGCAGTCTTTGAATGTGGGGAGCTTGCTATTCTTGTCTATTTTCTGAGGCAGAGAGTTATTCATCTTTCCTACCTTTAGGATAGTTAGTTCTCCGGCTGGGTTCGCGGTGCACAGGATGTTAGTTCACCCCTCGGCTACTTCTAGTTGTGTTGGTTAGTAAGGGGATGGCGGCCAGATTAGTTGCCAATGCTCTTGTCACCTTTTTGCCAATGATTGGTGATGGTCTTCCATGGTTCCGGATCATAACACCTGGGTCATCCAGGGGAGGTGAAAGGCATGCGTATTTTTGAGATTGCTTCATGCAAAGCATCTTTTTCATTTTGAAAAGGGGGGTCAACTGATGCCAGTCAAGTGGGGTGTGTGTGGCCCAGTTAGTGGCAACGAGGGAGACTGTGGTTGGAGTCCCCTCGCTGTGTTTTACATGATATTCGAAGGGCATGACATGCCTAAGAGGTTTAGTTTCAGCATCTCAAACTTGTTGGCTACAGAAAGGCTGCCTTTACACCCTATTGAGACCGAGGATTTTCGAGACCTTATGCCCATTGCAGTGCCCCAAGAGCCGATGGCCAGTCGCCACTTCTTCTCCACTTCTCCAAGAAAGGCGTGCCCGCGCTACCACAGCAGGTCGCACACAACATCACCGATTCCTTGAGAAACTCTGTGTGTGACAGGGTGTATTTCACCACAGATACTTGGACCAGTAAGCATGGACAGGGGAGTTACATGTTGCTGACTGGGCACTGGGTAACTATGGTGAGAGATGGAGAAGGGTTTGCTGTACAAGTCTTGCCGTCCCCACGAGTTGTGTGTCAATCCTTCCTCTGTATGTACAAGTTCTTCCACTGCTTCTGCCTCCTCAACCTCGTGTGGGTCCTCCACCTCGGCCCAAACCCTGTGTGGTCAGGCCACCCTTCCTTGTAACTGCGCCCAAGGAATCCCACACACCTCCTTACTATGCTGGCAGCAGAGCTCAACAGCATGATGCGGTCGACTCTTTACTTAGAAATGTCTGGGAAATGTGAGTCACACCGCTGATGAGTTGTGGACGGTAAGCTCTGGAGAGTGAGACCGAGTTTCATCAATGGTTGTCTCCACTCAACCAGCAGCCAGGGAAGGCCGGGTGCGACAATGATGCAAACCAGTCTGCGACCCTTCTTCAGGGCAATGTGACACACGTGCCTTGTATGGCTCACGTGTTGAACCTTGTTGTCCAGCAATTTTTAAAACACTATCCCGGCCTACATGGCCTTCTGCAGAGGGCACGGTGTAACGCCTGCCTGGATATACACACTCAGATGGGCTGTAAAGGATAGGCTAGAGGGAAGCCACTCACCAAGCTGGACCCCCAGAACCCTGAAACCCTTTAACCCCTATACAGTGATTTGGAATTACACAGGGCCCAAGTTGATCAATACCTGTGGAAGGCTGCAGTTCCAGAGAATAGTAGTCATGCAGGGTCAAAACATTAATTGAGGAACAGGAACAGAATGGGATGGCCAGGACTTAATCAGAAAATAAGCAGAGGTGAAATGCGGATTGGCCAACGAGGTACATAAACAGCAAGCAGGAAAAGTAGTCAGGTAACAAGCACACAAACTCATAAAACTTAACTGGGGGTAACAGTAACAATAGGTTCATAGCTTTGTCTGGCAGTGGTCTGCAGACAGGAGGGGCCTAAAAAAGGGTGTGGTGTATTCCCATTGGTTGTAGCTGAATGATGGTACTTCATCTGTGAGATACCCTCCACCTACATTCAGCCTGTGGTTCCGCATCTGTCAAGGTAACGCAGCCCAGTGGGTGAGCATAACCTGCGTCCACCTGCGCCGCTGGCATCGACTCCTTTCCCATCATCAGCACTATGCATGAAAGGAACACGTTGTCACCTGGCGATCGGAGTACAAATTGATTGAGTGGACAACGTTGGTGACTTAACAGCCATGTGCGGCAATGATGCAAACCTGTCTGCGGCCCTTCGTCAGGGCACTGTGACACAAGTGCCTTGTATGGCTCACGTGTTGAATCTGATTCTCCAGCAATTTTTAAAATACCATCCCGGCCTACATGGCCTTGTGCAGCGGGCACGCTGCTATGTGCTCACTTTCATCCTTCGCACCCAGCAGCTCAACAATTTCATCACTCCGGAAGTCTTAGGGTCTGGCTGTTAAACGCCTGAAATGCGATGTTATGACACGCAGGAATTGGAATCTGCACATGTTGCAGCGTCTGTGGCAGCACCGCAGAGCCCTGCTGAAATACGGTATGACGTATACCCTGGGCTAACTTGATCCAGAGGTGGTGCAGATCACACTGCTGGAGTGGTGTCAGATCAAGGACCTATGCACCCTTCTACACAGTTTACAAATGTCGACGAAGATGTTTAGCACTGGCAATGCCATTCTCAGCGTGACAATTCTGGTCATCTACAAGATGGAGCACACTGTAAGCATTATTCGGAGTCGGGTGTTGGTCCAAGAGGAAGGGGAGGAAGTACAGGAGGAGTCATATGCAGAAGGGATAATAAGATCTACAAGGTACAGATGGTGAGCGGCACCTAGGCAGAAGTCAAGGGACGGTGGGGGAGAGGGATTAACAAGGGCGCATAGTATCATAAAAATTGTTGAGGAAGGTGCAGGAGCCCATGAAGAAATGGAGGACGAACTGGCGATGGGCATGGAAGACTCAGCAGATGAGTGAGAGCTTGCTCACATTTCGGTTGTGCGAGGTTGGGGGGAGAGGGCAGAGGAAGGAGGCACGATTCTCACCTCTCTGCCACCAACACACCAAGGACTTGGTCCTCCTGGATGCACAAGACACATGAGCGCCTTCTTGCTGCACTACCTACAACATGACCCTCGGATTGTACGAATTCGAAGTAATGCTAACTACTGGGTTGCCACACTGTTAGATCCCCGGTACAAGACAAACTTTGGCGAAAGAATTCCTGCCATAGAAAGGGACGCACATATGCAGGAGTATCTACAGAAGGTGGTACGCAATCTTAGATCTGCTTTTCCACTAAACACCAGTGCTGCACAGAGTGAATCTCAACGCTTTGTCATGGATAGGAGGAAATGGTCTTTTACTTGTCCACATCAGAGGGACCGAGGGCTGTCTGCAGGCACACCGTACTCAATGCCATCTCAGCACAGCAGAGTTACACTTTTGGTCATATACAAAATGAGTTGAAAAAGGACAGCTGCTGGTGGAAAGGGGAACAGGTGTGTTGGAAAGGGGAAAAAAGTTTTTGTCCGTGGGTTTGGTGGTTAAGCAAAAGTAACATTTGCTGAAGAAACACCATCTGTTACGGTGGGACTGGCAGATTTGGATAAGGTGGTAGATACTATGTTACCGCTATATAACGAAAATTAATAAGAAAAGAAAGAGAAAGGTATATATCCCCATCAGCAGTCAGTGTCCACCGTGCTCCCAGATGGAAAAGGAGAGGTTGGCAACTGGAAGGCTAGGTGGAGGATACAGAGCTGTGTGGCTATGAAACTAATAGTAGCCTGAACCGAGTTTGACGCCACACGGATCTGGAGACTGGGAGACCTGTTAGCGTCACAGGGTGCACACGCCCACCCAGCCCAGGAACTCCCTCTTAACATCACAGGGGCCATTCAGTATGCTGACCGTGTGCATTGGGGCCACACCTGTGGACAGCAGGCGCATCAGCAGCAGCAGGCCTGTTAATGCCACTGGGCTGCACAAGCAGGACTGGTAGGACAGGAGCTGGTCTTAACCAATCTGCGTTACCAACTGTGGTGGCGGCCTGCATCCACGCCCTATCCCTGCCTACCTCTGGCCTAAAGCCGCAATGGGTTCAACACATGGAGGTGTGCTCTTTCGGAGCATAATAGAAGACTGCGCACCTCCTTGTTGGCTCCAGCCCGTTTTATAACCTAGGTCCGCCCCAAACTAGGGTGGACCACAATGCACCTCCTGGAGACAAAAGCAGAGTGACACGTCATGAGTGGCATAACTAGCGTCCTATTTGGAACCGCAACTTCAATAATGACCTCATGGCTGCAATGACACAAACACCTCACCAGTCATCGTCTGACCATCAATAATGAGGTGACAAGTCATAGGGGCGGGCCTCTGCAAGCCATTTGGGAGTGGCCTGGCCACATCGTCAGGACACCTGATGCCCTGTGGTGTATATGGGCCCCCCACATCAGGGGCAGGGCCAAAGAGTTCATTACCGGACCTAGTCTCTGATGCAGTAAGTGTCTGAGCATGCTCAGTAGCATGAAATACAGTCTCTGAAAAAAGACTATCAGCTTTAGCATGGTGTCTAGGCACAAAACAGGACTTAGACCCGGCACGAAGTGCAAGTACCTGTGCAAAGAGGCTTTTCGCACTAAGTGTGGGAGCATGCGCTGTATCCCGAAATGAAAACTTAGCCTCAGGAATGGCACAGTCAGGCTGAGCATACTCACTAGGCGAAACACTGTAGTTAGGCTGCGGCTGAGTTAAATCGGCACACGCAAGCGCACTAGCTGCCTCTCCACACTTAGACGTGGAGGAGAAATTGCTCTTCGGGTGTGGACTTGGAGATGCTGTCTATGAACAGAAGGAAAAGCTAAAGGTGTGTGTTACAGCAAGGAGCCACCGCGGAAACACTTCGTTCAATTGTGAGGGGAGTCATTTTGGAGTTTGGTGAGGAGTACCGTAACGCCAGTGAGCAGCATCCTGTGCCACAGACCAACATTCTTACGGTGCTGTCTATACTGCTTACCGTGAGAGGAGCGTAAAGTCTGTATTTCTGGCAACTGGACATCACAGTACCCGGGTACGGTAGGCTGTGCCCAGACAATAATGCGGGCACGCAACACTTTGTTTTATTAGCAAAACACATATCTGTTCTGGGTAGGCTGACTATTTATAGACAAAAAGACTTGCTGCCTCTGCACTGTCAAATTGTCACGTACACTTTAAATCATAGAGGGACAGCGACACATGTTTGCATTGACTGTTGATTTTCAAGATTTCCATGACTGTGTTGCACAGCTGTGTGGTTTGCATTCACACTGTTATCATCTGCCTTATCTGTGAGGCTTTAGCTAACAAGGGTATTCAGGGGGTAATGTGTTTTGTCTATGTTTACGTAGATAACTGGGTAGCTCTTGTGATGCGCCACTGGTAAGTCGTGTTCACACACACACACACACACACACACACACACGCACAAACACACAATTACTGCTACGCAGAGGGATTAGCAGGTAGTAGACAACAGAATAGATTGTTAAATTATTTAAATTGTATGCATGGTTCTTATTGTTTGTTTTGGTAAAGTTAAACAATCATTTATCAACCCAACTGACTAGAGTCCTTTTCCTGTTGTCTGGTTTTGCTGCATACTGGGGAGCCCACCCTGTACACGACTTAAAATGAAGCATAAGTCGCGATGTGAATTTCACTGTGCTACAATGCGGCCTAGCGTGCCTCTGCAACCACCGCCTGCCCCATCAAGTGTATCTGCATGCTCTTCCTCCTCTGTCACTGGGGACAGCAGTCTCACATGGTTTTTAAAATTAGCGTAGCAAAATGTGCATGAGGGTGTCATGCAGAGGTGCTGCAAATAGATTTGCACCAGTGGGACACTAATGAAATACAACAGCCAGTTCTTGTATGCCACTAAATGGCAGCATTTTTTGCTATCATTATAGCTTATTAAAAACAGAGCAGGAGGGTGTCATGCAGAGGTGCTGCACATAGATTTGCACCAGTGGGGCACTAATGGAGTACAACAGCCAGTTCTTGTATGCCACTAAATGGCAGCATTTTTTGCTATTATTATAGCTTATTAAAAACAGAGCAGGAGGGTGTCATGCAGAGGTGCTGGAAATAGCTTGGCACCAGTGGGACAATAATGAAATACAACAGCCAGTTCTTGTATGCCACTAAATGGCAGCTTTTTTTGCTATCATTACAGCTTATTAAAAACAGAGCAGGAGGGTGTCATGCAGAGGTGCTAGAAATAGCTTGGCACCAGTGGGGCACTAATGGAGTACAACAGCCAGTTCTTATATGCCGCTAAATGGCAGCATTTTTTGCTATCATTATAGCTTATTAAAAACAGAGCAGGAGGATGTCATGCAGAGGTGCTGCACATAGATTTGCACCAGTGGGGCACTAATGGAGTACAACAGCCATTTCTTGTATGCCACTAAATGGCAGCATTTTTTGCTATTATTATAGCTTATTAAAAACAGAGCAGGAGGGTGTCATGCAGAGGTGCTAGAAATAACTTGGCACCAGTGGGACAATAATGAAATACAACAGCCAGTTCTTGTATGCCACTAAATGGCAGCTTTTTTTGCTATCATTACAGCTTATTAAAAACAGAGCAGGAGGGTGTCATGCAGAGGTGCTAGAAATAGCTTGGCACCAGTGGGGCAGTAATGGAGTACAACATCCAGTTCTATGATGCCACTAAATGGCAGCATTTTTTGCTATCATTAAAGCTTATTAAAAAAAAGCAGGAGGGTGTCATGCAGAGGTGCTGCACATAGATTTGCACCAGTGAGGCACTAAGGGAATACAACAGCCACTTTTAGGATGCCACTAAGTTTACTCAGTGTTTGCTAGTATAATGGCTTAGTAACAATGAGTTTGAGTGTGCAATGCAGGCAGACGTGCTGCAAATATCTTTGCACTAGTGGGACAATACAGAAGTCCAACAGCCACGTTTAGGATGCCACTAAGTTCACTCAGTGTTTGCTAGTATAATGGCTTAGTAACAATGAGTTTGAGTGTGCAATGCAGGCAGACGTGCTGCAAATATCTTTGCACTAGTGGGACAATACAGAAGTCCAACAGCCACGTTTAGGATGCCACTAAGTTCACTCAGTGTTTGCTAGTATAATGGTTTAGTAACAATGAGTTTGAGTGTGCAATGCAGGCAGACGTGCTGCAAATATCTTTGCACTAGTGGGACAATACAGAAGTCCAACAGCCACGTTTAGGATGCCATTAAGTTCACTCAGTGTTTGCTAGTATAATGGCTTAGTAACAATGAGTTTGAGTGTGCAATGCAGGCAGACGTGCTGCAAATATCTTTGCACTAGTGGGACAATACAGAAGTCCAACAGCCACGTTTAGGATGCCACTAAGTTCACTCAGTGTTTGCTAGTATAATGGCTTAGTAACAAAGAGTTTGAGTGTGCAATGCAGGCAGATGTGCTGCAAATATCTTTGCACTAGTGGGACAATACAGAAGTCCAACAGCCACGTTTAGGATGCCACTAAGTTCACTCAGTGTTTGCTAGTATAATGGCTTAGTAACAATGAGTTTGAGTGTGCAATGCCGCAGACGTGCTGCAAATATCTTTGCACTAGTGGGACAATACAGAAGTCCAACAGCCACGTTTAGGATGCCACTAAGTTCACTCAGTGTTTGCTAGTATAATGGCTTAGTAACAATGAGTTTGAGTGTGCAATTCAGGCAGACGTGCTGCAAATATCTTTGCCCTAGTGGGACAATACAGAAGTCCAACAGCCACGTTTAGGATGCCACTAAGTTCACTCAGTGTTTGCTAGTATAATGGCTTAGTAACATTGAGTTTGAGTGTGCAATGCAGGCAGACGTGCTGCAAATATCTTTGCACTAGTGGGACAATACAGAAGTCCAACAGCCACGTTTAGGATGCCACTAAGTTCACTCAGTGTTTGCTAGTATAATGGCTTAGTAACAATGAGTTTGAGTGTGCAATTCAGGCAGACGTGCTGCAAATATCTTTGCCCTAGTGGGACAATACAGAAGTCCAACAGCCACGTTTAGGATGCCACTAAGTTCACTCAGTGTTTGCTAGTATAATGGCTTAGTAACATTGAGTTTGAGTGTGCAATGCAGGCAGACGTGCTGCAAATATCTTTGCACTAGTGGGACAATACAGAAGTCCAACAGCCACGTTTAGGATGCCACTAAGTTCACTCAGTGTTTGCTAGTATAATGGCTTAGTAACAATGAGTTTGAGTGTGCAATGCAGGCAGACGTGCTGCAAATATCTTTGCACTAGTGGGACAATACAGAAGTCCAACAGCCACTTTTAGGATGCCACTAAGTTCTCTCAGTGTTTACTAGTATAATGGCTTAGTATCAATGAGTTTGAGTGTGCAATGCAGGCAGACGTGCTGCAAATATCTTTGCACTAGTGGGACAATACAGAAGTCCAACAGCCACGCTTAGGATGCCACTAAGTTCACTCAGTGTTTGCTAGTATAATGGCTTAGTAACAATGAGTTTGAGTGTGCAATGCAGGCAGACGTGCTGCAAATATCTTTGCACTAGTGGGACAATACAGAAGTCCAACAGCCACGTTTAGGATGCCACTAAGTTCACTCAGTGTTTGCTAGTATAATGGCTTAGTAACAATGAGTTTGAGTGTGCAATGCAGGCAGACGTGCTGCAAATATCTTTGCACTAGTGGGACAATACAGAAGTCCAACAGCCACTTTTAGGATGCCACTAAGTTCTCTCAGTGTTTACTAGTATAATGGCTTAGTATCAATGAGTTTGAGTGTGCAATGCAGGCAGACGTGCTGCCAATATCTTTGCACTAGTGGGACAATACAGAAGTCCAACAGCCACGCTTAGGATGCCACTAAGTTCACTCAGTGTTTGCTAGTATAATGGCTTAGTAACAATGAGTTGGAGTGTGCAATGCAGGCAGACGTGCTGCAAATATCTTTGCACTAGTGGGACAATACAGAAGTCCAACAGCCACTTTTAGGATGCCACTAAGTTCACTCAGTGTTTGCTAGTATAATGGCTTAGTAACAATGAGCTTGAGTGTGCAAAGGGCAGGAGGGTACAGTGGCAGGGTTGTGGGTCTGGGTAGAGGAAAGGAAGCCTGCCTTTCTATCCCTCCTAATGGGGAAATGCAGCGAGGAAATCCCTGACCTTAGCTACACAGACGCTATCATCTTGTGTAGCTGTTAAACTCTGTTTTCACGGCCCTGACTGTCCCCTATGGCTCTGACCCTGCCGGTATTAGCCCTTAAAAGGACTGATAGAAACTTCTATCCCTATTCTGTACAGCGCTGTGTATAGAGAGTACACAGCAGTATCGGAGATAGGAGCTGCGCCAGCAGTGACTGACACCAAGGACGCAGAAGGCAGATAATGGCATGCTGGAGGAAAATGTCCGTTTTTATAATGCAGGGACATGTGACATGGACATCCTTTGACACATGCCGTTGCTTCTCTGGCTAAAAGTCCACTTAGCTGTGTGTGTCTGGGATTGGCTGACATGCTGGCCCGCCCCAATACACGCGCGCGTTTAGGGAAGGAAGACAAGGAAAAAAAAAAAAAAATGGCGATCGCCATTATCCATACAGCAGTGATCTGAATGCGCTGTTCCCGCACACTATACACTGAAATTTCATAATAGTGTGAGTCACAGAGTGACTTACACTATTACAGCGGAAAGCCAGCTAGTAATTAGCTGGTCTTTTTACTGCTAGAACCGTTCTTGAACGTATCTAGAACTATCGAGCTTTAGCAAAAAGCTCGAGTTCTAGTTCGATCTAGAACAGCCCCCAAAATTACTCGAGCCGCGAACTGGAGAACCTCGAACCGCGCTCAACTCTAATGCTAATAAAAGGTTTAGTCTGAAAAAATTCTGGTTAGACAGAGTGAGCCCACGGGTAATTTTAAGTGTGGCTAGAACAAAATGGGTGGTTTATATAATTTTTTGCCCATGTGGGTTTTACTACATTGGCAAACAATTAGGCCTCAATTTACAAGGGTTAGAGAAAACTTTATTCATACTGGGGTAGGCGCGACTCATCTTATTAAACATATGAATGATTTTCATGCAGGTAACCAAAGAGTCCTACGCTTTACTGGACTGGAGAAAATGACTCCGCCACCAGCAGGGGGTGACACCCATAAATATCTATTCAGAAAAAAGGCTCGGTGGATAATGGACAGCAAAGCAGCTTAAGACCATTAGGATTTAATGATGAAAACAATTTAGTGATTTTTCTATGAATTAATGTAATTGTTCAGTGTCTTATATTAAATTGTTATCCCTGATTGTGGTTATACATTGGTTTTAATTTGTATCACGTTAGTCCCATGTGTATCCTATAAAAAGAGGAGGTACTGATGTATTGATTGTGGACCCGAAGAAGCGACCCTAATGGTGCAAAACGGCCGTAGTGCAGCATGATTCCCCTTTCTCTCCCCCACATACCTGTTTGTCTACACCCAAATAAAGCATAGAAAACTCACCCGGTGAGTGCCTCCAGCCTGCTTTTCTTGAGGATTACTGGACCATTGTACTTGGATGAGCACCTCAGGATTTGCTTACTCCTAGTATTGGAGGAAGACCGGCAATATACAGGCGTCCGGAGCTCACGGAGAACACAGGTTCGGCTTCTTATTGAAGTAAGAGCTTCATGTTTAAACTACAAGACTGGTAAGCAGTGCACAGTTTTTCACTCTCTTTTGGAGGACATTACACAGCAACCTAGGGGACATTATACAGCAGAATGGGGGATATTATTAAGCAGAAAGCAGCAAGGGACACATTATACAGCAGAATGGGGATATCACATAGCAGCATGGGGGACATTACACAGCAGCATAAAGGAAATTATACAGCTAAATAGGGCAAATTACACTGCAGCATGGGAGACATACAGCAGAATGGGGGATATCACAACAGTATTGGAGACATTACACAGCAGCATGGGAGACATTACACAGCAGCATGGGGGACATTATACAACAAAATGGGGGGGATAATACACAACAGCATGGGGGATATTACACAGCAGAATCGGGGATATTGCAAAGCAAAATAGGGGATATTACATAGCAGAATAGGGGATATTATACAGCAGCATGGGGGATATTACACAGCAGAATGGGGATATTACACAGCAGCATGAGAGACATACAGCAGAATAGGGATATTACACAGCAACCTGTGGGACATTATATAGCAGAATCGGGGATATTACAAAGCAAACTGGGGGATTTTACAAAGCAAAATGGGGGACATTACACAGCAACATGGGGACATTGTACAGCAGAATAGGAGTATCACACAACAGCATGGAGGACATTACACATGAGCATAAGAGACATTACACAGCTACATGGCAGACATTTTATAGCAGAATGGGGCATATTGCACTGCAGAATGGGGAATAATACACAGAAGCATGGGGGAGATTACACAGCAGCATGGGAGACACTGTACAGCAGACTTAGGGTATCACACAGCCACATGGGGGACATTACACAGCAGCAAGTCGGACATTACACATTGAGAATGGTTATACCTGGCTCACTGTGTTAAATATAGGTGCTCGGAGGACAATAGTCCATCCAATAGTAAGAATAGCTCCGGCACACTTTTTCAATGAGTAACAAGAAAAATGTGTTTGATGCTTCAATGTGTTTATTTATTCGTGCATAAGTCAAAAGATAATTTCAATCTCAGCCAACGTTTCGACCGTATACATGCAGTCTTTGTCGAGGATAGGATTATCTGAGATAACAAAAAAATACATAATTAACTCTAGAACGCATGACGTTAAAAATATACATATTAACGTATTGGGGGCCTTTTAGGCCCCCATGCACATAATGTACAAAAACACACTTAAATAACTTTCACAAGTTTATTTCAAAATTTCTCACTAAAATATGAATAGTGGACAAAATTTTAATTATAATTTTTCACAGAAAACACCAAAAAATCTTTTTTTTCCCCAAATTTTACGCAAAGATATGAAAACACACAAAAACGCATAGAAATCTATAGCAAACTAGCTGCAGCTACATTTTTATTCTAACTTTCTTTTCTATTATATTAGTCTTCCAAACAATTCTGACATGTTATTTTTTCAGAAGAGTGTTATTTGCAAACAGTTTCCTTACAAGTGGAACAATATCGCTCAGTTTTCCTCTCTATGTTTCTTGGACACATGAAACAACGCTTTCGTTTTCTTTCTCCTGGCTCTGGAATAATCTGAAACTGTACGCCACACCGTTTCATTGCTTCTTTAGTTTGCTTTGGCAAGCATTTCAAGTCGCTTCGCTCTATCATGTGAGGCATTACAAGTTCATGACAAAGGTCCTTCAAGAATATGTGTCTCCTGTCCTTCCTCTGTGCATGAAATTCCGGATGAGTTTCTGTATAAATAATGAATGAATTTAGGGCTGCTACATCAAGCATATTTCAAAATAGTACTACAGGCCATCGTTTTGTTTGCCTCTTACACGAATATTCTCCCATCATCTCATCCATTTTATCTACACCTCCTTTTGTTGCATTGTAATGCAGGCTGATTTCTGGTTTCAATTTTTGGTTATTGCTGTCAACACTGCAATCGTGATGCATGGTACTGAGTAAAATTACAGATTTCTCCTTCTTCGCGTTGTAAGATACCAAAGTCTCTTTGTTATTGAATCCAAAGACACTCTCATAAAGTGCTCGCTGATGATTGTGTTTGAGTGCTGCTGGAATTTCTCGTTTGTTTTGCTTTATAGTACCAACAAGTGTAATAGCTTTTGCAAGCAGAAAATTGCCTAGTTCAACATTGCTGAAATAATTGTCCATGATGATGTTTCTACCTGAATTGAATATTGGAACAGCAAGAGTTTTGACTATTTCAGACCCCAGATCCTTCTGTACTGGTGCACCAACCTCTTTGCCGGAGTAGATTACGCCAATTATGCCATAATAATTTGCAGAATCACACATCCAGAAGATTTTTATTCCGTACTTGGCTGGCTTGCTGGGCATGTATTATATGAATTTGCAGCGTCCTCTGAACGGTACAAGTTGCTCATCTACAGTAACATTAGTACTAGGATTGTAAAGTTTTGTGCAATTTTTGATAAATAGGTTCCAGATATAACTGATAGGTGCTAATTTGTCTGTTTCAAACCTCGCTGCACGAGTTCGCTTATCATCAAAGCGAATGATTCTTCTAATTTCCTCATATCTGCCCACTGACATTGTCGCCTTATAGTGTGGATCAGAAAGTGGGTCCAGAAATAATTCTCGTATTGGGACATCATACGATTTTTGACTCCCTGCCAGCAGTAAAAGTCCAATATATGCATAAAGTTCCTCTTTTGAGATATTTTTCCAGGACTTATTTTTTGCAGAAGCGATATGTCTACCTTCTAGGTTTGAACATAATAAGACCTCTTCTGCAATATTGTCAGAAAAATAAGTACAGAATACATCTTTAGGGGTAAAGTAACTGGGACTTCCCACAGCTCCATCGCTTTGAAACATAATCGCTTCAATCTCTTGGTCAGTCAGACACTTGGAGGAAGACTGTGCCATTGCTGACTAGATGTTAGCAAACTAAAAGAAAAAACAATGAACACAATCAGAGTTGTCCACTCTTTGCTTGTATGTGACACACTGTAAGTGTAATGTCCCCCCTTCTTCCTCTCACCCTCAGCAGCTCTTACCTTTTATACTTTTAAGTGGTGTACAATTCTCTGGATATTTGTGGCTCACAAGCTCTAGCCTTTGCAAGCTTCTTAGAAACAGAAACTGAAAATGAATCAGATTTCCTCTCAGCAACTTATCTTATCACAGGTCCTTCAGCAATTAGCTCACAGTGTATACTGTCCTCAGTACTCTATACACAGCTCATTACTGTGTTCAGAGGACCTGAGGTGATGTCATGGCCTTATCACTCCCTCCAAAAATCACATGACATCCTCACATGTTATTATCCACACCCTGGCCCCTCCACCAGCATTACTGAGTACAAATAAAGTAACTTGAGACACAAACACTTCTGAGAACATGAAAAAACCAGCGGCGGCCTAAAATGCCCCCAATTCGTACAGATGTAGTTTTCACCAAACAAGCATTGTTACACCATAATGTCTATGAAACAAATTATATGAACAACTGGATATTATCAGCAACGACATACTTGAGGAATACCTGGAGTTTCAAAATTCTAACTAAAGTAATTTTGCAGATAATGGCCAAAATGTAAGCATGGGGGCCTAAAAGGCCCCCAATATGTGTTCTAGGGTTAATTAAGATACGTTTTGTACATTAACAGTAGAATTACTACACAGATCAAGTTTTAACAGGCTGTTCCAACAAGCCCATCTATCAGAGAGTTTGGCCGAATATCAGAGGGTACAAAGAATCCCTAGCGGATTACGAGTGTCGCTAAGACCAACTCTATTCTCTGATAATCCAGATTACTGCACGAAATTTGAAAATATTGTCAATAAATGCTCCATGGACATTATTATTCTCACAATTGAGTTTTTACAAAAGGAGATTGATACCATGGGACAGAACATTAATTTCATAGAACAACAACTTCAGAACACCATTTCCAGTACAGAATGGAAGAAGATACATTCTAAAACTAAAGAAACTATTGCGGAATTCAAAAAGACTTTACAAGAACGAAAAAGGTCCAAATTTGTAAGAAATCAAGAAGACTATTTCAAAAGACTGCGTATATCGTTGGCGATTCATGGAAGACACCCCCCGATGACCCACATCTTACAACCGTTATTCCACGTCATCGGGATCTGACACTGAACAATACATTACCCAACAACCCTGTTTTTTAGCACAACAACAAAACCAAAGAGGAAAACGAGGTGCAGCAAGAGGGGCAACAGGGACCGCACCAACGTATCACGTACCAACGCGATCTCAGGTACCAATCTAGTTTATAACATCTTGTCTCATAATCTGTCCGTTATTGAGTCTCAAGTACTTCAAAAAGGGTTGTCATTCTGTCCCACTCCACCTCTGAATACCTTTCTATTAGATCAAGACATGAGGAGATTTTTTAGGACCCTCAGATTAAAGGCACATTTTAGCACAGATAGAGGTATACAAGCAGACAACTCAGATAGAACATGACAGCATGTTCCGACTCAAACAGTTGGATGTTAGGATCCCCAGTTTATTTAACCCCCCCAAAGAACTATCACCCAATAGAGACATATATCTCTTTGATGTCCAGAGATATCAACCAAACACTTAAATCAGTGGAAGAGGGACAATTTAAGATCAAACACAATATCACAATAAAAGAGAGCAGGGCAATACAGGACCTCAAAAATATTACCAAAATTATCATAAAACCTGCAGATAAAGGAGGAGCCATTGTGGTATTGGACAAAAAATATTATATTGATGAGATACTTGGTCAATTAAGTGACATGAACACGTATCAACCGATTCCAAGGGACCCTACATCCCACATACAAGGGCTTATTAAACATGTGGTTGACTCTCACTTAAAAAATAACACCATAGACCAGAAACTGGCCGACTAGCTCATCAAGATGCATCCTATAACCCCTGTGTTTTATACTCTTCCTAAGGTCCATAAGAATATGCAAAATTCCCCGGGTCGCCCAATTGTAGCCTCTACCGAGTCCATCCTATCCCCACTTGCTATTACGGTTGAAAAAATCCTAACACCACTTATTCCCAATATTAGGTCATACCTAAAAGATACCTCAGACTTCCTGTCATAATTACATCATATTGGGTAATTTCCATCACATTGCCTTTTAGTGTCTTTCAATGTGAACAGCCTATATACTAGCATCGAACATCAATACGGTATTCAGGCTGTAGACTGGTTTTTAACCAGATACAGTTCTTACTCTGTTTCACAAAATAAATTCTGTATGGATCTCCTCCAACTTGTCCTTGAGAACAATTTTTTTCCTATTCCAAGACCAATTCTACTTACAGAAAGGGGGTACTGCGATGGGTTCAAATTTAGCGCCCCCTTACGCAAACATATAAATGGTGCATTTTGAGGAAAGTTACATTTATAACCATCCTTTGTGGTTAGACCATGCCGTCACATGGAAAAGATACATTGACGACATTTTCTTGATTTGGCGGGGTGACAGCGAATCTTTGTCTCAGTTCCATCAAGATATCAACTCATTCAGACAGGGTCTTTCCTTCACCATTCATTATGATGACCATCATATTAATTTCCTTGACACTATGGTGATATCCTCTGCAGGCACCCTGAGTACGGACCTATACGTAAAGCCCACCGATCGCAACAATTTGCTTCATTATACGAGTTGTCACCCTAGACACACGAAACAGGGGCTACCAACCTCCCAGCACAAGAGGGTGGAATAGATTGTATCCAACCCCGCACAACGCAACATAAGAATCTCAGAAATGAGTGAGAAATTTCTTCAAAGGGGATACCCCATAGAAATTGTCAATAGGAGGACATCTCAGAAACCAACTACCAGCAAAAACACCCTACGAATCCCATGTATCAATACATACCACCCATTCTTTCCCCTGATTAAGAACATTATTTTTAAACACTGGCCACTTTTAAGTAAAGCGTACCCCGAAGTAAGTGAATTTAATGAACCTCTCTATTTTGCAACAAAAGACCCAGAAACCTTAGGGATAGTCTGGTAAGGGTCGACATCGGCTCGAATAAGACCATCCAACGACAGACCTTTTAAGGCACTCCTATGAAAGGAAACATCCCCTGTTACAACTGTATACAGTGTAACAACCTCACCAGAGGCGATACCTTTAACCATCCCTCATCAGGTTGAATATTTCCCATACATGGGTTTATTACATGTGAATCCTCGTTTGTGGTCTACTTGATTAAGTGCCTGTGCGGTCTCGGATATGTTGGAGAGACCACCCATCATATCCGGGACCGCATCAGTAAACACAAATCGACAATAAGGTGCAAACAGATTTTATTACCAATACCATACCATTTTATAACACAGGGCCACACAATTGCACAATTAAAGTATCAAGTGATTGAAATGTACCTCCCTCTGGAAGAGGTGGGAATAGAGTACGCACTGGATACACACCCTCAATACATTAGAACCCAGGGGTCTTAATAGGGAGTATGAAGTACATGTGTAATTTTCAGTTGAACTATGTCCTCCATATGTTTGTTTTCTTTCCCCAGGTTCTTTAATAATGTCTAAGAATATTGCTGATCTCTGTGACATCTCAATACATATTTATTTCTCCTATTGTGATTACTATGATTGTAAAACTCCAGTATAAGGACCATTAAAATATGGTTTATTAGTGGAAGACAATCTTAATTTAAATTATTCCTATTCTAATTATTCTCTCTTTATTTTAGGCTCAACTTGTCACCTGACCTATTTGTCACCTGTACCAGCAACCTGTCACCTTCACCTGATAAAGATCATCACCTGGCACTATATCCAGATTTAATGCACGTGAATATGTCTAGGATACCGCATTCATGCGGTTTCCACTATCCACATCTCCGTTTACCTCATCTTGCACTCTGGCCTGTGCTCCATGCCTGGCGTGTGCACTGTGCAATAGCCGGCACTGCGCACGCGCAGCGTGCGTTCCACAGGCCGGCATACTGCGTTCCACCGGCCGCCTTACTGCGTTCCACCATCTAGGAACTGGAATTGGGGACGCCACCATACACACGTGGTATCCAATCAGATCCTCCCACACTCTGGCTTGTGCTCCGTGCCCGGCGCCTGCGCGGTGCAGGAACCTGCACTGCGCATGCGCGGCGTGCGCTCCACTGGCCAGCACACTGCGTTCCATCATCCAGGAAGTAAGATGGTGGATGCAGCACACCACACACTATATAAAGCGCTCGTTATATGAGCACTATGCACGTTCTCCCAGGGCTCATACCCTGAACAACCAATTAAAGGTATGTAATGACCATTGGTCACATTTAACTTGTGTCCAAGGTAGATTGTCACTGATTTTCCCCTGCATTTCCTCATAGACCTATGCCACCACAGCCTGATTGACTGCTTCACTTATCCACATATAGTGCCTTATAAGGTATGTGCTCAGATGAGCGTCTCTCAAAGAGAGCCATTATATGCTGCATGTTTACTTAAGCTTACATGTACTTTCCATAGGGTCCCCTGTGGAGCCATTTAGAGACGTGAGTCTCAATATTACCAATTTTTCTTCCTATTGATCATCCATTTATACCATGTAAAGGTAATATGAACATAATGTCTGCTATATTCATTGTTACATGTACCTTATACTGGTGTTGACTTATACAGGATTAGATCCTTGTTAAATTTGCTCTGATTATCCATTTGATCTAAAGTAACTTGTACCTTTGCAGAAAAGGAAAACATCCTTTGAACTAGTAAAACTACCCACCACATCAACTATTACATAGTGCATCAGGTAGACATATGCTTTATGTTTCCCATATTCCATATATATGGCCTGTTTCAATCATATATCTGACACAGTGCGCAGTATGTATCTTATATCATGGATATCATAATGATATTGATATTTGTACCTATTTTTAATGATCTAGAATTACCTGCACGTCTGCAATAAAACTTAAAATTATTCTTCCTGTCCCGGAAACGCTTCATAATACCCACTAGTTATCATCTTCAGTGCATAAGGTAGATATAACATTTGCGCACTGCATTATTTACGTTTATGGCCCCTTTATACATACCTTTGTATGTTGTGACATTATGCATACTAATTCTGTTCTCTGTACAGGATCTTCTCAAGTTTGTCCATTTATTGTCTAATTGTGACAACTACCTGTCATAGATCACTCACTGCTTTGATTTTCCTATAGGTGGGTGTATGTTTGCTATTTATGCTTCTTGTATGATCAAAAAGTCTCAAAATTTCCTCTTTTTGATAGGATATTTATTATATCAACCTGTATTGGATTTTTTTCATATAACAGTGTACACATTTCTTTTATTCTTTTATTCTGTGCAAAATGCTCTCATATATGGGCTTGTTGGAACAGCCTGTTAAAACTTGATCTGTGAAAGAATTCTACTGTTAATGTACAAAATGTATGTTGATTATGTATTTTTTTGTTATCTCAGATAATCCTATCCTCGACAAAGACCGCGCGTATACGGTCGAAATGTTGGATGAGATTGAAATTATCTTTTGACTTATGCACGAATGAAAAATAAAGACATTTTAGCATCAAAACATTTTTTCTTCTTACTCATTAAAAAAGTGTGCCGGACATTGCACATCAACATGGGTGACATTACACAGCAGCATGGGGGAACATTACATAGCAGCATGGGCGATATAATACAGCAGCATGGGGGAAAATTACACAGCAGCATGAGGGACATTAAACTGTAGTATGAGGCACATTACACAGCAGCATGGGGGACATTACACAGCAACCTGGAAAACATTATACAGCAAAATGGAGGATATTATTAAGATTGTACAGCAGAATGGGAATATCACATAGCAGCATTGGAGACATTACACAGCAGCATGGGGGACATTGTACAGCAGCATGGGGGACAATACACAGCAGCATAAAGGAAATTATACAGAAGAATAGGGCATATTACACTGCAGCATGGGAGACATACAGCAAAATGGGGGATATCACAGCAGCATTGGTAACCTTATACAGCAGCATGGGCATATCACACAACAGCATGGGGATATTACACAGCAGCATGGGGGACTGTTATGATCCAGAACCATGGAAGACCACCATAACTCATTGGTAAAAGGTGACAAGAGCATTGGCAACTAATCTGGCCGCCATCCCCTTACTAACCATCAACACTAGAAGTAGCCGAGGGGTGAACTAACATCCTGTGCACCGCGAACCCAGCCGGAGAATTAGCTATCCTAAAGGAAGGAAAGATGAATAACTCTCTGCCTCAGAAAATAGATAAAGAATAGCAATCCCCCCACATTCAAAGACTGCGGTGATATAGGAAAACACAATACACAGATAGATGATAGGATTAGCAAAAGGTGAGGCCCCCACTGACTAAAATAGGAAAGGACAGGAAAGGGGCTGATGGTGGCCAGAGAAAAACTATGCAAAAGTCCAAATTCCTGATAGTACAAAAAGGCCAAAACAAGAATCATTACAAATTCCAAAAGCCACAAACACATGGACTTATAGGAGCTATACTCCAAACAAAACTGCAGGGAGTTTCCCAGCTAAACAACTGAGAGGGAAAATCCCTGCATGCAAATAAACTGAAAACAACCACAGCAAATTACAAACTCAGATAAGAGTAAAAGAACCAAACAACAAATAAAGAGCAAAACACTTATCTGGGGTAGATGTGGTGTGGAGCAGAATGAAGCAGGCTGGTGAACAAAGAACAACTGACATCCGGCATAGCCTGTTATCAGACCAGGATTTAAATAAGCAGAGAGTTAGCAATGGAAACGCCCATTGCTCAACACACCTGGTCTATGTCCAAACCATTCCTAGCCACAAGAGGGAGCCTCCCAGCAGCCAAAGCATAACTGACATTCACAACAGTACCCCCCCCTTGAGGAGGGGTCACCGAACCCTCACCAATGCCATCAGGTCACTCGGGATGAGCATGATGGAAGGCGCGAAACAACCTGTCCGCATGAATGTCAGAAGCCTCAACCCAAGAGTTATCCTCCTGCCCATAACCCTTCCATTTCACAAGGTACTGAAGCTGACGCCTACTGCGACGGGAATCTAGAATTTTTTCAACCTCATACTCCAGATCCCCTTGGACCAAAACAGGGTCAGGAGGTGCTGCTGCAGGAACTGTTGGCTCCACATGTTTCTTCAACAAGGACTTATGGAAGACATCGTGAATCTTAAATGACACAGGCAGAGTCAAACAGAAAGATATAGGGTTGAGAATCTCCGAAATCTTGTAAGGTCCAGTAAATCTGGGCTTAAACTTAGGAGATGGAACTCTCATAGGAATATTTTTAGAGGACAACTACAGCATGTCCCCCACTTTAAACCGGGGACCAACAGTCCGACACCGGTTGGCAAACTTTTGGGCAGTTTCTTGGGACTGAAACAATTTATCCAGTACCTGCCTCCAAATCTGCTGCATTCTGTTTACCACCGAATCCACCCCTGGACAGTCAGACGCCTTAAGCTGCTCCGAAAGAAACCTAGCGTGATACCCAAAATTGCAGAAAAAGGGGGACACCAATGTGGTAGAGCTAGCTCTATTGTTAAGGGCAAATTCAGCCAAAGGCAAAAACGAAACCCAGTCATCCTGATCTGCAGAAACAAAACACCGTAAATAGGTCTCCAGGGTCTGGTTAGCCCTTTCAGTCTGACCGTTGGTCTAAGGATGAAACGCCGAGGAGAAAGACAGCTGAACACCCAATTTGGAGCAAAAAATCCTCCAAAACCTGGATACAAACTGCACCCCTCTGTCAGAAACAATGTTTTCGGGAATACCATGCAAACGAACAACATGTTGGAAAAACAAAGGCACCAACTCTAATGAAGACGGCAACTTAGATAGGGGAACCAAGTGGACCATCTTGGAGATATTATCACAGATCACCCAAATCACAGTCATTTTCTGAGAGACGGGAAGCTCTGAAATAAAATCCATAGAGTTGTGCATCCAAGGTTTCTTAGGTACCGGCAAAGGCAACAAAAGCCCACTAGAACGTGAACAACAGGGCTTGGACCTAGAACAAACTCCACACGACTGCACAAAATGACGGACATCCCGGGACAGGGAAGGCCACCAAAAAGAGCGTCTCACAAGATCCCGAGTACCAAAAATGCCAGGCTGACCCGCCAAAACAGAGCAATGAACCTCAGAGACAACTCGGTTTCTCCATTGGTTCGGGACAAACAGTTTTCCTGTAGGACATCTCTCAGGTTTATCCCCCTGAAATTCCGCCAGTGCCAACCACAGATCAGGCAAAATGGCCGAGAAAACTACACCATCATTCAGGATAGTAGACGGCTCGACAACCTCCAAAGAGTCAGCACAGAAACTCCTGGACAGGGCATCGGCCTTAACATTCTTGGTGCCCGGCAAAAAAGAGACCACAAAATTAAACCGGGTAAAAAACAAAGCCCACCTGGCCTGCTGAGGATTCAAGCTCTTGCAGATTCCAGATAGGTAAGATTCTTGTGGTCCGTAAGCACCACAACCTGATGTCTAGCCCCCTCCAACCAATGCCTCCACTCTTCAAATGCCCACTTCATAGCCAATAATTCCTGGTTCCCCACATCATAATTCCGTTCAGAAGGAGCAAACGTCCGAGAGAAAAAGGCACAGGGCTTAAGTTTACCCGAAGTAGCGTCTCGTTGAGACAGAACAGCTCCAGCTCCGATCTCTGAGGCATCGATCTCAACTTGAAATGGGAGAGACACATCAGGTTGCTGCAGGACTGGGGCAGAAGTGAACCGCCTTTTAAGGCCACAATCGCCTCTGGTATCCAATGCTCAGCATCAGCTCCCTTCTTTGTCAAATCTGTCAGAGGTTTGACAATGGCAGAAAAATTGGCTATAAATTTACGGTAAAAATTAGCAAACTGCTGCAGGGATTTTAGAGAAGTCGGTTGCACCCAATCATAAATAGCCTGAACCTTAACCGGGTTCATTTTGATAGCGGAGGGAGACAAGATGAAGCCCAAAAAGGAAATCCTTTGCACCCCAAAGAGGCACTTTGACCCCTTAACGTACAGTGCATTATCCTTAAGTATCTTAAAAACAGCCCGTACTTGCCCAACATGAGAGTCCTAATCATCAGAAAAAATCAAGATGTCATCCAAATACACATTCAAAAATTTACCAATAAAGTCCCGAAAAATATCATTCATGAAGGCCTGGAAGACGGAGGGTGCATTAGTGAGCCCAAAAGGCATCACTAGGTACTCAAAATGCCCCTCAGGAGCATTAAAAGCCGTCTTCCATTCATCACCCTCCTTAATACGGATGAGATTAAAGGCACCCTTGAGATCCAGTTTCGTAAACCATTTGGCGCCCTTCACTTTAGAGAAAAGATCAGACATCAGAGGCAAAGGGTACTGACATTTGACCGTAATTTTATTAAGAAGACGGTAATCAATACAAAGCCTCAACGACCCATCTTTCTTAGCAACAAAGAAAAAGCCAGCACCCAAAGGAGAAGATGAGGGCCAAATGTGCCCCTTTTCCAATGATTCCCTGATGTATGACCGCATGGCATCATGTTCGGGCACAGACAAGTTGAAAATCCGCCCCTTGGGAAATTTACAACCCGACACCAGCTCAATGGTACAGTCACAGTCCCGGTGTGGGGGCAGAGAATCAGATTCCTGGTCATTAAATAAATCACGGAAATCAGACAAGTTGGCCGGAACATCAACTGCCTGAACAGACGTGGACGACACGGAAAGGTCCTGATGCAAACCTTGACAACCCCAACTAGCTACCGACAAGGATCTCCAGTCAAGAACTGGATTATGGGTCTGCAACCGTGGAAATCCCAGTACCAAGGTATCCTGTAGATTATGCAATACTAAAAATGTACAAGTTTCCTGATGTGCTGGTGCAACTCTCATAGGCACCTGGGTCCAAAATTGGGGTTTATTTTCTGCCAAAGGGGTAGCATCAATGCCCCTTAAAGGAATAAGAGTTTGCAAAGGAACCATGGGGAAACCACAATCCCTAGCAAACCCAAAATCCATCAAATTGAGCGCTGCCCCTGAGTCCACAAAGGCAAATGCAGAAAAGGAAGACAACGAGCAAATCAATGTGACAGACAAAAGAAACTTTGGTTGCAAAGAACCCACAGTAACAGAAGTAGCCAATCTCCTTTCACGTTTAAGGCAGACAGAGATGTTATGAGAAGCGTCTCCACAATCTCCACAGTCTATTCTTTCGTCTGAACCCCTGCCGACTAGCATTAGAAAGGACCCTATCACACTCCATAGGCTCCAAAGGCAGTTCCACAGGCACAAAACCAGCAGGTATCTTCCTGCGCTCACGTAACCACCTATCAATCTGAATGGCCAAGGTCATAGAGGCATCAAGACCAGAAGGGACGGGAAATCCTAGCATTACATCCTTCACAGTATCAGCAATACCCTTCCGAAAAAGAGCCGCAAGCGCATCATCGTTCCATTTGGTAAGGACCGCCCACTTTCGAAATTTCTGACAAAACGTTTCTGCAGAATCCAAACCCTGAGGACAATAAGACCTTTTCTGCTTGGTCCACAATATTGGGTTCGTCATATAATAAACCCAAGGCCTGAAAAAAGGAGTCCACATCACTGAGAATAGGATCATCAGATGCTAAAGAGAAGGCCCAGTCCTGAGGGTCACCACGCAGAAGGGAGATGACAATCTTAACCTGCTGTACGGGATTCCCTGAGGACTTAGGGCGCAGGTCAAAAAATAATTTACAATTATTTTTGAAGCTCAAAAATCTCGACCTATCTCCCGAAAAAAAATCAGGAACGGGAATCTTAGGCTCTGCAAGGGGAGTCTGTGCAAGATAAGACTCTATACGACGAACCTTAGCATCAAGATGAGCAACACGCTCACCCAATTCATCCATGCTAGAAAAAAAGAGATCTTCCACGGAACCCAAAGAAGAAGAGGAAAAACACCAAAAAAAAAAAAATTCAGCAGATCCTTTTTTTTTTTTCCTTCTTAAGAGTACCCTTTAAATTTGTTGGCCAGATGTACTGTTATGACCCGGGTAAGAGTACCCTTTAAATTTGTTGGCCAGATGTACTGTTATGATCCGGAACAATGGAAGACCACCATAACTCATTGGTAAAAGGTGACAAGAGCATTGGCAACTAATCTGGCCGCCATCCCCTTACTAACCATCAACACTAGAAGTAGCCGAGGGGTGAACTAACATCCTGTGCACCACGAACCCAGCCGGAGAACTAGCTATCTTAAGGGAAGGAAAGATGAATAACTCTCTTCCTCAGAAAATAGATAAAGAATAGCAATCCCCCCACATTCAAAGACTGCGGTGATATAGGAAAACACAATACACAGATAGATGATAGGATTAGCAAAAGGTGAGGCCCCCACTGACTAAAATAGGAAAGAACAGGAAAGGGGCTGATGGTGGCCAGAGAAAAACTATGCAAAATTCCAAATTCCTGATAGTACAAAAAGGCCCTCAGATCGCACGATCTGCACTCCGTCCTATACCAGGCGCTTTTGTCATACCAATGAACAGAAAACAAGAATCATTACAAATTCCAAAAGCCACAAACACATGGACTTATAGGAGCTATACTCCAAACAAAACTGCAGGGAGTTTCCCAGCTAAACAACTGAGAGGGAAAATCCCTGCATGCAAATAAACTGAAAAGAACCACAGCAAATGACAAACTCAGATAAGAGTAAAAGAACCAAACAACAAATAAAGAGCAAAGCACTTATCTGGGGTAGGTGTGGTGTGGAGCAGAATGAAGCAGACTGGTGAACAAAGAACAACTGATATCTGGCATAGCCTGCTATCAGACCAGGATTTAAATAAGCAGAGAGCTAGCAATGGAAACGCCCATTGCTCAACACACCTGGTCTTTGCCCAAACCATTCCTGGCCACAAGAGGGAGCCTCCCAGCAGCCAAAGCATAACTGACATTCACAACAGGGGACATTACACAGCAGCATAGGGGATTTTACACAGAACCATGGGGCACATTATAAAGCAGAATGGGGGGCATTATACAACAGAATGGGGGATATTATGCAGTAGCATGAGGACATTATACAGCAACCTGGGGGACATTATACAGCAGAATAGGGTGAATTACACAGCAGAATGGGGCATATTACAAAGCAGCATAGGAAACATTATAAATCAAAATGGGGAATATCACACAGCATCATTGGGGACATTACACAGCAGCACGGGGGACAATACATAGCAGCATGGGGCACATTATACAGCAGAATGGGGAATAGTACATAGCAGCATTGGGAACATTATACAGCAGCATAGGCAATATTACATAGCAGAAAGGGTGACATTATACAGCAGCCTTGGGGAGTATTACACAGAAGAATGGGGGATATTAAACTGAAGCAGGGAGACATTTTACAGCACAACGGGGGTATCATACAGCAGCATGGGGGACATTACACAGCAGCATGGGAGACATTACACAGCAGAATGGGGGATATGACACAGCAGCATAGGGAATATTACACAGAAAAATGAGGGACATTGCACAGCAGCCTTGGGGAGTATTACACACAAGAATGGGGGATATTAAACTGCAGCAGGGAGACATTATACAGCACAACAGGGGTATCATACAGCAGCATGGGGATATAATAATGCCGAATGGGCATATTACACAGAAACATGGCAGATATTGTACAGCAGAAAAGGGGATATTACACAGCAGCATGGGGGACATTACACAGAAACCTGGAGGACATTATACAGCAGCGAATGGGACATTATACAGCAGAATTTGGGATAATACACAGCAGCATTGGAAACATTATACAACAGCATAGGGGAAAATTACACAGCAGCATGGGGGACATTACACAACAGAATGGGGGGATAGTACACACTGCATGGAGGACATTACACAACAGAATGGGAGATATTACACAGCAGCATGTGGGATATTACACAGCAGAATGAGGGATAATACACAGCAGAATGGGGGACATTACACAGCACCATGGGGCACATTATACAGCAGAATAGGGGGATATTACGCAGTAGCATGGGGGACATTATACAGCAACCTGAGTTACATTATACAGCAGAATGGTGGATTTTACAAAGCAGAATGGTGGATATTACACAGCAACATGGGGCACATTATACAGCAGAAGGGGGGGGATATTACACTGTAGCATGGGGACATTACGCAGAAACCTGGGGGACATTTTACACCAGAATGGGGTGTATTACACAGCAGAATTGGGCATATTACAAAGCAGCATGGGAAACATTATACATCAGAATGGGGAAAATCACACAGCATCATTTGAGACATTACACAGCAGCAAGTCAGACATTACACATCAGCATGGGGGACATTACAGAGCAGCATGGGGGAACATGACATAGCAGCATGGGCGATATAATACAGCAGCATGGGGGAAAATTACACAGCAGCATGAGGGACATTACACTGCAGTATGGGGCACATTACACAGCAGAATGGGGGACATTACACAGCAAAATGGAAGACATTATACAGCAGAATGGGGATATAATAATGCAGAATGGGGATATTGCACACAAAACTTGGGAGATATTGCACAGCAGAAAGGGGGATATTACATAGCAGCATCGGGGACATTACACAGAAACCTGGAGGACATTATACAGTAGCGAGTAGGACATTATACAGTAGAATGGGGGATAATACACAGAAGCATGGGGGAGATTACACAGCAGCATGGGAGACATTGTACAGCAGAATTAGGGTATTACACAGCCACATATGGGACATTACACAGCAGCAGGTCGAACATTACACATCAGCATGGGGGGGCATTATACAGCAGAATGGGGAATTACACATAGCAGCATTGGAAACATACAGCAGCATGGGAAACATTACGCAGCAGCATGGGGGGCATTATACAGCAACCTGGAGTACATTATACAGCAGAATGGGGGATAATATAAAGCAGAATGGGGATATTACACAGAAACCTGGAGGATATTATACAGCAGAATGGGAAATATCACACAGCAGCGAGGGGGACATTATACAGCAGAATTAGGGATAGTACACAGCAGCATTGGGAACATTATACAACAGCATGGTGGAAAATTACACAGCATCATTGAGGACATTACACAACAGAATGGGGGGATATTACACAGCAAAATGGTGGACATTACACAGCAGAATAGGGGACATTACACAGAAGAATAAGGGATATTACACAGCAGAATACAGGTATAACACAGCAGCATGGGGGACATTACACAGCAGCATAAGAGACATTACACAGCAACATGGAAGACATTATCCAGTAGAATGGGGCATATTGCATGGCAGAGTTGGGGATAATACACAGAAGCATAAGGGATATTACAAAGCAGAATGAGAGAGACAATACACAGCAGCATGGGGAACATTGTACAGCAACATGGGGGAAAATTACACAGCAGCATGGGAGACATTATACACCAGCATGGGAGGACATTACACAGCAGCATGGGAGATATTGCACAGCAACATGGCGGACATTATCAAGTAGAATGGAGCACATTGCATGGCAGAGTGGAGGATAATACACAGCAGCATAAGGGATATTACAAAGCAGAATGAGAGACATTACACAGCAGCATGGGGCACAGTATACAGCAGCATGGGGGAAAATTACACAGCAGCATTGAAGACATAACACTGCAGCATGGGGCACATTATACAGCAACATGGGGAAAATTAAACAGCTGCATGGGGGACATTTTACACCAGCATGGGGGGACATTACACAGCAGTATAGGAGATATTGTACAGCAGAATGGAGGATAATACAAAGCAGCATGGGGGACATTACACAGCAGCATAAGGGACATTATACAGGAACATGGCGGACATTATCCAATAGAATGTGGCATATTCCATGGCAGAGTGTGGGATAATACAAAGCAGCATAAGGGATATTACACAGCAGAATGAGAGACATTGCACAGCAGCATGGTGCACATTATACAGCGGCATGGGGGAAAAATAAACAGCAGCATGGGGGACATTATACAGCAACATGGGGAAAATTACACTGCAGCATGGGGGACATTATACACCAGCATGGGGGGACATTACACAGCAGCATGGGAGATATTGTACAGCAGAATGGAGGATATTACAAAGCAGCATGGAGGACATTACACAGTAGCATAAGGGACATTACACAGCAACATGGCGGACATTATACAGCAGAATGGGGGATATTGCACAGCAGAATGGGAGATATTAAAAAGCAGCATTGTGAACATTATACAGCAGAATGTGGCATAGTACAGAGCACACAGCAGCATGGGTATCATTACACAGCAACCTGGAGGACATTATACAGCAGAATGTGGGATATAAAGCAAAATGGGGAATATTACACAGCAGCATGAGACACATTACACAGCAGCATGGGAGATATTGTACAGCATTTTTATCTGATACTATATAAAACAGAATTTCTAACATTCAGTGTGTATTTGGTCAGTATTTTACCTCAGAATTAGGCCACGTGCACACATTGAGCACTTGATGATTTTTTTTAACTCATTATTTGTAAGGCCTCGTGCACACAGTGAGTATTTGGTGAGTTTTTTTACCTCAGTATTTGTAAGCCAAAAGCAGGAGTTGGACAATGAGGTGACAAGGATAATAGAAACACGTCACCTCCACTTCTGTATTTTCTACCCACTCATGGTATTGCCTACATATCCTGAGGTAAAAAAATGCAGCAAATACTGGAGTTGTGCATGTGGCCTTAATACTGAGGTAAAAAAAACCCTCACCAAATACTCAATGTGTGCATGTGGCCTTTTTACTAAGGTAAAAAAAACAACTCAGCAACATTGAACGTGTGCACGTGGCCTTAATACTGAGGTAAAAAGCTCATCAAACACTGAACATTTGCACGTGGCCTAGGGGTATGTGCGCAAGTAATCATTTTTTTAGCTCTAAAGATGCTGCGTTTTTGGCCGCAAAAAAACGCACAAAATTGTATCCACGGCAAAAACACATGCATTTTTATGGTGTTTTGGGCTGTGTTTTTGTTCACTGCGCTTTCATGCGTCTTTTTAATCAGTGAACAATACCAATAAAGATTGGTGAAGAAAAAAAAAATTGAGGTCTGATGTCATTTCTTTCTTCAATCTGTTCTCCTTCATTCTCCATTTTGGAAGTAAAGTGTGTGGACGGAGAACAAAATGCCGAGCAATATGGCTCCAATCCGGTTGCCCAAGACCAAAGGAAATTTACTGCACATATGCAGACAAAAAGTAAGCTTTAGCTCACAGTAAGTAGGCTATATATACATATCTCTTTTGGGTTGTTCATTATGGATTTTTGTTCTAGGAACGTGCCAAAAAAATGTGGGTGCATCCACTGATACTTTAACGGGAGGAAAAAGGACATTTTAACTTGCTGTACCGTGATTTAAGGAGGCAAGCTCAATAATCTGTATTTAACCCCTTAACGGCCGCCGATACGCCTTTTAACGGCGACAAATTAGGGTACTTCTTCCAAACCGCCGCTTTTTAACGGCGGTCGGAAAAAAGGGTCTAGTGCCCCCCAGAGTCGGAAAATTTCCGGGGTCTCAGCTGCCGGGGGTAGCTGAGACCCTAAAGATCATGATTCAGGCCGATTTCCGGTCCCCGCTCACGTGATCACCGGTACACACCGTTTACCGATGATCACCTTACAGTAAATGACTGTGCCGGTAAAAAATCATTTATCTCCCATCTGGCATAAACAAACAGGTCAGATGGGAGATAAATCTCATCCCCGGTCCTCTCCGGTCCCCCAGTGTCGCCAAAGTGTTCCCCCTGACCCCCCCTTCCTCCCAAAAATCCAACATGGCGCCGCGCACACCGGCGCGCACAGCAGCGAGCCAGCCGCATTTCCCACTTTCCTATGGTTTCTGTCGCATGTGCTATGACACATACGACAGAAAACTGCTCCCCTGGTCCTGCCAGGTCACCCCCCTATTCCCACCCCGGTGTTCCCCGGTGTCCCTCGTACCTGTCGGAGCGCTGATCCCCCGCGGCCCCCTCCTCCTTCACATTGAACGCCGGTCACACGTGCAGAGCGCGGCTGTCAGCTCTCAGAGACTTTGCTTTCAGAGACGCTGGCTGCTGCTGCTGCAATTATTTGCACCCACTCTCCTCACATGGAGGGTCTGCGCTCATTGAAAATGGGGGATACGTTCCCTGAACGTGCCCCCCATATTCTAGAAGGTCCAGAATCGCCGCGGGACTTTCACAATGGATTACAGGGACCCGATTTTTTTTTTCTTTTCAATAAATTGGTGAAAGAGGAATGTTTTTGGGGAGTGTTTTTTCAAATAATTTTTTTTTGTCAATTTTTTTTTTTATTACTGTCAATTAGTTATGTCTAGTATCAAATAGACGCCGTGACATAACTAATTGCTGGGCTTGATGCCAGGTGACATTACACATCTAGAATCAACCCCATTTATTACCCTGTTTGCCACCGCACCAGGGCAACGGGATGAGTTGGGGCGAAGCGCCAGGATTGGCACATCTAATGGATGCGCCACTTCTGGGGCGGCTGCGGCCTGCTATTTTTAGGCTGGGAAGAGTCCAATAACCATGGCTCTTCCCACCATGAGAATACCAGACCCCAGCTGTCAGCTTCTCCTTGGCTGGTGATCTAATTTGGGGGGACCCTACGTTTGTTTGTTTTTTTAATTATTTATTTATAAATAATTAAAAAAAAAACAACAGCTTGGGGAGCCCTCCAAATTGATCACCAGCCAAGGTGAAGCTGTCAGCTGTGGTTTGAAGGCTACAGCTGTCTGCTTTACCCTAGCTGGCTATCAAAAATAGGGGGGACCCCACGTCATTTATTTTAATTATTTTTTTTCTTTTTGGGCTAAATAAAAGGCTACGCACCCTTTAGTGCCACATGAAAGGCACTAAAGGGCACCAGCTTAGAATATGCAGGGGGTGGGACGTTATATATGTTTGACATCTATCCATTCATCCATTGTAGCATTTTACGTTGTGTGCCCACAATCAGGGTTTGCAGCGTTTTGGGCGCAGAGTGTTTTCCCTGCATCCATAGCACTGCGGTGTGCAGTAGAAGCACAGTGGAAGGATTTTTAGAAATCTCATGCCCACTGTGCTTCTTTTCTCCGCAGCATAAACCGACCTGTGGCGCAGCTTCCCGAGCCTCAGCATGTCAATTTATGCTGCGGAGATGAGTGATCTCTGCAGGTAGAATAGAACTAAAGTCCACAGCAGCCTGAACCCAAATCCTGGGCATGGGCAGCTGCGTTCTCCCGTGGACAACACTCACATCTCTGCAGGAAGTCTGAAACTGGGTACTAGATGCCGTGTTGCTGGATCATGGCCACATAGCCTAACAGTGAGAATATTGTTGCTACAGCAACATTTTTGTGAAGTACCTGTGGATTCAAAATGCTTACTATACTCCTGAATAAAATCCTTGAGGGGTCCAGTTTCCAAAATGGGGTCACTTGTGGGGGGTTTCTAATGTATAGGTACCCAAGAGGCCCTGCTAATGTGACATGGTGCACGCAATTTATTTCAACTTTTCCAAAATTCAAATGGTGCTCCTTCCATTCCAAGCCCTCCCATTTATCCAAACAGAGGTTTTTGGCCACATATGGGGTATCCCTGCGCTCTCAAGAAATTGGATAACAACCTGTGGGGTCCACGTTTTGTTGTTGCCTCTTGAAAAAGTGAGAAATGTGATGCTAAAGAAACATTTTTGTGAACAAAATGAAAATTTTCAATATGGCAACCTAAGCTTATCAAATTCTGTGAAGTATTCGTGTATTCAAAATGCTCAATATAAACATAGATAAAAGCCTTGAGGTGTCTTGTTTCCAGAATGGGGTTACTTGTGGTTCCCTGTAAGCCAGGGAAGGAGTCTTGCGAGGATAATTTGCATATTCCCAGTGCCTTCTGGGATAAGTGAAGAGTCACCGCGAGCTCAAGGAGAACCGGGTTTTGGCCGTTACAGCCGGAAGGAAGACTTCTGAAAGCCAGGGAAGGAGTCTTGCGAGGATAATTTGCATATTCCCAGTGCCTTCTGGGATAAGTGAAGAGTCACCGCGAGCTCAAGGAGAACCGGGTTTTGGCCGTTACAGCCGGAAGGAAGACTTCTGAAAGCCAGGGAAGGAGTCTTGCGAGGATAATTTGCATATTCCCAGTGCCTTCTGGGATAAGTGAAGAGTCACCGCGAGCTCAAGGAGAACCGGGTTTTGGCCGTTACAGCCGGAAGGAAGACTTCTGAAAGCCAGGGAAGGAGTCTTGCGAGGATAATTTGCATATTCCCAGTGCCTTCTGGGATAAGTGAAGAGTCACCGCGAGCTCAAGGAGAACCGGGTTTTGGCCGTTACAGCCGGAAGGAAGACTTCTGAAAGCCAGGGAAGGAGTCTTGCGAGGATAATTTGCATATTCCCAGTGCCTTCTGGGATAAGTGAAGAGTCACCGCGAGCTCAAGGAGAACCGGGTTTTGGCCGTTACAGCCGGAAGGAAGACTTCTGAAAGCCAGGGAAGGAGTCTTGCGAGGATAATTTGCATATTCCCAGTGCCTTCTGGGATAAGTGAAGAGTCACCGCGAGCTCAAGGAGAACCGGGTTTTGGCCGTTACAGCCGGAAGGAAGACTTCTGAAAGCCAGGGAAGGAGTCTTGCGAGGATAATTTGCATATTCCCAGTGCCTTCTGGGATAAGTGAAGAGTCACCGCGAGCTCAAGGAGAACCGGGTTTTGGCCGTTACAGCCGGAAGGAAGACTTCTGAAAGCCAGGGAAGGAGTCTTGCGAGGATAATTTGCATATTCCCAGTGCCTTCTGGGATAAGTGAAGAGTCACCGCGAGCTCAAGGAGAACCGGGTTTTGGCCGTTACAGCCGGAAGGAAGACTTCTGAAAGCCAGGGAAGGAGTCTTGCGAGGATAATTTGCATATTCCCAGTGCCTTCTGGGATAAGTGAAGAGTCACCGCGAGCTCAAGGAGAACCGGGTTTTGGCCGTTACAGCCGGAAGGAAGACTTCTGAAAGCCAGGGAAGGAGTCTTGCGAGGATAATTTGCATATTCCCAGTGCCTTCTGGGATAAGTGAAGAGTCACCGCGAGCTCAAGGAGAACCGGGTTTTGGCCGTTACAGCCGGAAGGAAGACTTCTGAAAGCCAGGGAAGGAGTCTTGCGAGGATAATTTGCATATTCCCAGTGCCTTCTGGGATAAGTGAAGAGTCACCGCGAGCTCAAGGAGAACCGGGTTTTGGCCGTTACAGCCGGAAGGAAGACTTCTGAAAGCCAGGGAAGGAGTCTTGCGAGGATAATTTGCATATTCCCAGTGCCTTCTGGGATAAGTGAAGAGTCACCGCGAGCTCAAGGAGAACCGGGTTTTGGCCGTTACAGCCGGAAGGAAGACTTCTGAAAGCCAGGGAAGGAGTCTTGCGAGGATAATTTGCATATTCCCAGTGCCTTCTGGGATAAGTGAAGAGTCACCGCGAGCTCAAGGAGAACCGGGTTTTGGCCGTTACAGCCGGAAGGAAGACTTCTGAAAGCCAGGGAAGGAGTCTTGCGAGGATAATTTGCATATTCCCAGTGCCTTCTGGGATAAGTGAAGAGTCACCGCGAGCTCAAGGAGAACCGGGTTTTGGCCGTTACAGCCGGAAGGAAGACTTCTGAAAGCCAGGGAAGGAGTCTTGCGAGGATAATTTGCATATTCCCAGTGCCTTCTGGGATAAGTGAAGAGTCACCGCGAGCTCAAGGAGAATCGGGTTTTGGCCGTTACAGCCGGAAGGAAGACTTCTGAAAGCCAGGGAAGGAGTCTTGCGAGGATAATTTGCATATTCCCAGTGCCTTCTGGGATAAGTGAAGAGTCACCGCGAGCTCAAGGAGAACCGGGTTTTGGCCGTTACAGCCGGAAGGAAGACTTCTGAAAGCCAGGGAAGGAGTCTTGCGAGGATAATTTGCATATTCCCAGTGCCTTCTGGGATAAGTGAAGAGTCACCGCGAGCTCAAGGAGAACCGGGTTTTGGCCGTTACAGCCGGAAGGAAGACTTCTGAAAGCCAGGGAAGGAGTCTTGCGAGGATAATTTGCATATTCCCAGTGCCTTCTGGGATAAGTGAAGAGTCACCGCGAGCTCAAGGAGAACCGGGTTTTGGCCGTTACAGCCGGAAGGAAGACTTCTGAAAGCCAGGGAAGGAGTCTTGCGAGGATAATTTGCATATTCCCAGTGCCTTCTGGGATAAGTGAAGAGTCACCGCGAGCTCAAGGAGAACCGGGTTTTGGCCGTTACAGCCGGAAGGAAGACTTCTGAAAGCCAGGGAAGGAGTCTTGCGAGGATAATTTGCATATTCCCAGTGCCTTCTGGGATAAGTGAAGAGTCACCGCGAGCTCAAGGAGAACCGGGTTTTGGCCGTTACAGCCGGAAGGAAGACTTCTGAAAGCCAGGGAAGGAGTCTTGCGAGGATAATTTGCATATTCCCAGTGCCTTCTGGGATAAGTGAAGAGTCACCGCGAGCTCAAGGAGAACCGGGTTTTGGCCGTTACAGCCGGAAGGAAGACTTCTGAAAGCCAGGGAAGGAGTCTTGCGAGGATAATTTGCATATTCCCAGTGCCTTCTGGGATAAGTGAAGAGTCACCGCGAGCTCAAGGAGAACCGGGTTTTGGCCGTTACAGCCGGAAGGAAGACTTCTGAAAGCCAGGGAAGGAGTCTTGCGAGGATAATTTGCATATTCCCAGTGCCTTCTGGGATAAGTGAAGAGTCACCGCGAGCTCAAGGAGAACCGGGTTTTGGCCGTTACAGCCGGAAGGAAGACTTCTGAAAGCCAGGGAAGGAGTCTTGCGAGGATAATTTGCATATTCCCAGTGCCTTCTGGGATAAGTGAAGAGTCACCGCGAGCTCAAGGAGAACCGGGTTTTGGCCGTTACAGCCGGAAGGAAGACTTCTGAAAGCCAGGGAAGGAGTCTTGCGAGGATAATTTGCATATTCCCAGTGCCTTCTGGGATAAGTGAAGAGTCACCGCGAGCTCAAGGAGAACCGGGTTTTGGCCGTTACAGCCGGAAGGAAGACTTCTGAAAGCCAGGGAAGGAGTCTTGCGAGGATAATTTGCATATTCCCAGTGCCTTCTGGGATAAGTGAAGAGTCACCGCGAGCTCAAGGAGAACCGGGTTTTGGCCGTTACAGCCGGAAGGAAGACTTCTGAAAGCCAGGGAAGGAGTCTTGCGAGGATAATTTGCATATTCCCAGTGCCTTCTGGGATAAGTGAAGAGTCACCGCGAGCTCAAGGAGAACCGGGTTTTGGCCGTTACAGCCGGAAGGAAGACTTCTGAAAGCCAGGGAAGGAGTCTTGCGAGGATAATTTGCATATTCCCAGTGCCTTCTGGGATAAGTGAAGAGTCACCGCGAGCTCAAGGAGAACCGGGTTTTGGCCGTTACAGCCGGAAGGAAGACTTCTGAAAGCCAGGGAAGGAGTCTTGCGAGGATAATTTGCATATTCCCAGTGCCTTCTGGGATAAGTGAAGAGTCACCGCGAGCTCAAGGAGAACCGGGTTTTGGCCGTTACAGCCGGAAGGAAGACTTCTGAAAGCCAGGGAAGGAGTCTTGCGAGGATAATTTGCATATTCCCAGTGCCTTCTGGGATAAGTGAAGAGTCACCGCGAGCTCAAGGAGAACCGGGTTTTGGCCGTTACAGCCGGAAGGAAGACTTCTGAAAGCCAGGGAAGGAGTCTTGCGAGGATAATTTGCATATTCCCAGTGCCTTCTGGGATAAGTGAAGAGTCACCGCGAGCTCAAGGAGAACCGGGTTTTGGCCGTTACAGCCGGAAGGAAGACTTCTGAAAGCCAGGGAAGGAGTCTTGCGAGGATAATTTGCATATTCCCAGTGCCTTCTGGGATAAGTGAAGAGTCACCGCGAGCTCAAGGAGAACCGGGTTTTGGCCGTTACAGCCGGAAGGAAGACTTCTGAAAGCCAGGGAAGGAGTCTTGCGAGGATAATTTGCATATTCCCAGTGCCTTCTGGGATAAGTGAAGAGTCACCGCGAGCTCAAGGAGAACCGGGTTTTGGCCGTTACAGCCGGAAGGAAGACTTCTGAAAGCCAGGGAAGGAGTCTTGCGAGGATAATTTGCATATTCCCAGTGCCTTCTGGGATAAGTGAAGAGTCACCGCGAGCTCAAGGAGAACCGGGTTTTGGCCGTTACAGCCGGAAGGAAGACTTCTGAAAGCCAGGGAAGGAGTCTTGCGAGGATAATTTGCATATTCCCAGTGCCTTCTGGGATAAGTGAAGAGTCACCGCGAGCTCAAGGAGAACCGGGTTTTGGCCGTTACAGCCGGAAGGAAGACTTCTGAAAGCCAGGGAAGGAGTCTTGCGAGGATAATTTGCATATTCCCAGTGCCTTCTGGGATAAGTGAAGAGTCACCGCGAGCTCAAGGAGAACCGGGTTTTGGCCGTTACAGCCGGAAGGAAGACTTCTGAAAGCCAGGGAAGGAGTCTTGCGAGGATAATTTGCATATTCCCAGTGCCTTCTGGGATAAGTGAAGAGTCACCGCGAGCTCAAGGAGAACCGGGTTTTGGCCGTTACAGCCGGAAGGAAGACTTCTGAAAGCCAGGGAAGGAGTCTTGCGAGGATAATTTGCATATTCCCAGTGCCTTCTGGGATAAGTGAAGAGTCACCGCGAGCTCAAGGAGAACCGGGTTTTGGCCGTTACAGCCGGAAGGAAGACTTCTGAAAGCCAGGGAAGGAGTCTTGCGAGGATAATTTGCATATTCCCAGTGCCTTCTGGGATAAGTGAAGAGTCACCGCGAGCTCAAGGAGAACCGGGTTTTGGCCGTTACAGCCGGAAGGAAGACTTCTGAAAGCCAGGGAAGGAGTCTTGCGAGGATAATTTGCATATTCCCAGTGCCTTCTGGGATAAGTGAAGAGTCACCGCGAGCTCAAGGAGAACCGGGTTTTGGCCGTTACAGCCGGAAGGAAGACTTCTGAAAGCCAGGGAAGGAGTCTTGCGAGGATAATTTGCATATTCCCAGTGCCTTCTGGGATAAGTGAAGAGTCACCGCGAGCTCAAGGAGAACCGGGTTTTGGCCGTTACAGCCGGAAGGAAGACTTCTGAAAGCCAGGGAAGGAGTCTTGCGAGGATAATTTGCATATTCCCAGTGCCTTCTGGGATAAGTGAAGAGTCACCGCGAGCTCAAGGAGAACCGGGTTTTGGCCGTTACAGCCGGAAGGAAGACTTCTGAAAGCCAGGGAAGGAGTCTTGCGAGGATAATTTGCATATTCCCAGTGCCTTCTGGGATAAGTGAAGAGTCACCGCGAGCTCAAGGAGAACCGGGTTTTGGCCGTTACAGCCGGAAGGAAGACTTCTGAAAGCCAGGGAAGGAGTCTTGCGAGGATAATTTGCATATTCCCAGTGCCTTCTGGGATAAGTGAAGAGTCACCGCGAGCTCAAGGAGAACCGGGTTTTGGCCGTTACAGCCGGAAGGAAGACTTCTGAAAGCCAGGGAAGGAGTCTTGCGAGGATAATTTGCATATTCCCAGTGCCTTCTGGGATAAGTGAAGAGTCACCGCGAGCTCAAGGAGAACCGGGTTTTGGCCGTTACAGCCGGAAGGAAGACTTCTGAAAGCCAGGGAAGGAGTCTTGCGAGGATAATTTGCATATTCCCAGTGCCTTCTGGGATAAGTGAAGAGTCACCGCGAGCTCAAGGAGAACCGGGTTTTGGCCGTTACAGCCGGAAGGAAGACTTCTGAAAGCCAGGGAAGGAGTCTTGCGAGGATAATTTGCATATTCCCAGTGCCTTCTGGGATAAGTGAAGAGTCACCGCGAGCTCAAGGAGAACCGGGTTTTGGCCGTTACAGCCGGAAGGAAGACTTCTGAAAGCCAGGGAAGGAGTCTTGCGAGGATAATTTGCATATTCCCAGTGCCTTCTGGGATAAGTGAAGAGTCACCGCGAGCTCAAGGAGAACCGGGTTTTGGCCGTTACAGCCGGAAGGAAGACTTCTGAAAGCCGCGCGCCTAGCGGCGCGCGAATTTTAGCCTGTCTTCTTCATTGTGAGCGTGAGTGAGCAAAGTGTGAGCAAAAGTAAGTGTGAATAGAATTGTTTGTATTTAGTTGTTTAATTACTTAACATTTGTTTAGTGCTATCCCCATTAGAAAATGTGCTCCACTATTGCTAATGCGATCCAGTGTACATCTTGTCTCATGTATGCAGTCCTTGAAAAGCCGTTCGAGGGTGCATACTGTTGTTCGAGATGTGCACAAGTTGCACGTTTGGAAGCCCAGATACTGGATCTAAATGAGCAGCTGGCAACTCTGAGATGCATTAGCAATATGGAAAGGAGTGTGCTGCTCACTGAGCAGCAGCTTGCTGGGTCAGATGTGGGGGAGGATCGTAGTAGGGAGCGGCAGGACGGTGAGGTAGGTAGCTGGGTGACAGTTAGAAAGGGGGGTAAAGGGAAAAGTGCTAGGGAGGCTAGTCCTGAACTGACACACCCCAATAGGTTTGCAAACTTGGCAGATGAGGGGGATGTCATTACAGGGGTAGCATTGCTGCAGCAAGGCATGACCTCTGAACGCCAGAGGAGTGTCTGCTCCAGTAAGGGGGAGAATAGGAGTGCAGGGCAGGCAAGACAGGTACTGGTAGTGGGGGACTCAATTATTAGGGGGACAGATAGGGCAATCTGTCACAAAGACAGGGATCGCCGAACAGTGTGTTGTCTTCCTGGCGCTCGAGTTCGGCACATCGCTGATCGGGTTGACAGATTACTGGGAGGGGCTGGGGAGGACCCAGCGGTCATTGTACATATTGGCACAAATGACAAAGTTAGAGGTAGGTGGAAGGTCCTTAAAGATGATTTCAGGGAATTAGGTTGTAAGCTTAAAGCATGGACCTCAAAGGTGGTATTTTCAGAAATACTACCTGTGCCACGAGCCACACCAGAGAGGCAAAGAGAGATCAGGGAGGTTAACAGGTGGCTCAAGAATTGGTGTAGGAAAGAGGGTTTTGGGTTCCTGGAGAATTGGGCCGACTTTTCAGTTGGCTACAGATTCTATGCTAGGGATGGGCTGCATCTTAATGGGGAGGGTGCAGCTCTGCTGGGGCAGAAAATGGCTAGAAGGTTGGAGGAGTGTTTAAACTAGGAATGGGGGGCGAGGGTATTCACTTTATAGAAGGGGAATGTAGTGCAGATAGTGACCAGGGCACAAGTAATGAAATTGGGGGTGGTACGGGGGGAAGGGTTAGGACAGTCAATACAGTAAGCAGGAATATAGGTACAGAGTCATACGTAACGTGCATGTACACTAATGCCCGAAGCCTCACAAATAAGGTGGAGGAATTAGAATTAATATTGTTGGAAGAAAATTATGATATAGTGGGGATATCAGAGACATGGCTGGATGAGAGCTATGACTGGGCTGTTAATTTACAGGGTTATAGCCTATTCAGGAATGACCGTACAAATAAGCGAGGGGGAGGTGTGTGTCTATATGTAAAATCATCCTTAAAACCCATCCTGCGTGACAACATATGTGAGGGTACTGAGAATGTAGAGTCCCTATGGGTGGAGATAAGGGGGGGGAGAATGAATAATAAAATACTGATAGGGGTGTGTTATAAGACGCTGAATATTATGGAAGAGGTAGAGAATCTCCTCATAAAGCAAATTGATAAAGCAGCGAGTCTCGGAGAGGTAATTATTATGGGGGACTTTAACTATCCTGATATAAATTGGGGAACAGAAACTTGCAGTTCCAGCAAAGGAAATAGATTTTTGATAACAATGAAAGATAATTACCTTTCACAAATGGTACAGGACCCCACAAGAGGGGGAGCATTACTAGACCTTGTACTAACCAATAGGCCAGACCGCATATCAAATATACAAGTTGGGGGTTACTTGGGGAATAGTGATCACAAAATAATAAGTTTTCATGTATTCTTTAGTAAGATGTATAGTAGAGGGGCTACAAGGACACTAAACTTCAGGAAAGCAAATTTTAAACGGTTGAGAGATGATCTTAGTGCAATAAACTGGGATGATGCACTAAGTAATAAAAGTACACAAAGCAAATGGGAGACTTTTATGAGCATCCTGAATAGGGCTTGTGCAGAAAATATACCCTATGGGAACAAACATGCTAGAAATAGGAGGAAACCCCTATGGCTAAATAGAGCTGTAAGGGAAGCAATAAAAGAAAAACAGAAAGCCTTAAAAGAATTAAAGAGGGTAGGTAGTGATGAGGCATTATATAATTATAGAAAATTAAATAAAATATGTAAAAAGCAAATTAAGTTAGCTAAGTTTGAGACAGAGAGACTCATTGCGAGAGAAAGTAAAAATAATCCTAAAATATTCTTTAACTACATAAACAGTAAAAAACTGAAAAGCGATAGTGTTGGCCCCCTTAAAAATAGTCTTGGTGAAATGGTGGAAGGGGATGAGGGTAAAGCCAACCTGCTGAATGACTTTTTTTCTACGGTTTTTATACAAGAAAATGCCATGGCAGATGACATGACCAGTGATGCCATAAATTCACCCTTGAATATTACCTGCTTAACCCAGCAGGAAGTACGCCGCCGCCTCGAAATCACTAAGGTTGACAAATCTCCGGGCCCGGATGGCATACACCCCAGAGTACTACAGGAATTGTGTTCTGTGATAGATAGACCATTATTTTTAATCTTCTCAGATTCCTTAATAACAGGGTCGGTACCGCAGGACTGGCGCATAGCAAATGTGGTGCCAATATTCAAAAAGGGGACAAAAACGGAGCCGGGAAATTATAGGCCGGTAAGTTTAACCTCTACGGTTGGTAAAATCCTTGAGGGTTTCTTGAGAGATGCTATACTGGAGTATCTCAAGAAAAATAACCTTATGACAGAGTATCAACATGGGTTTATGAGGGATCGATCCTGTCAAACTAATTTGATCAGCTTCTATGAAGAGGTAAGTTCAAGCCTGGACCAGGGAAATGCAGTGGATGTTGTGTATATGGACTTTTCAAAAGCTTTTGATACGGTGCCACACAAAAGGTTGGTACATAAAATGAGAATAATGGGGATAGGGGAAAATATGTGTAACTGGGTTAAAAACTGGCTCAGTGATAGGAAACAAAGGGTGGTTATTAATGGTACGTACTCGGACTGGGTCTCAGTTCATAGTGGGGTACCACAGGGGTCAGTATTGGGCCCGCTTCTTTTCAACATATTTATAAATGACCTTGTTGGGGGCATGCGGAGTAGAATTTCAATATTTGCAGATGATACTAAACTCTGCAGGGTAATCAATACAGAGGAGGATAATTTTATATTACAGGGAGATTTATGTAAATTGGAGGATTGGGCTGAGAAGTGGCAATTGAAGTTTAATGTAGATAAATGTAAGGTCATGCACTTGGGTAGAGGAAATAACATTTATGATTATGTACTTAATTGTAGAACACTGGGTAAAACAGACACAGAAAAAGACTTGGGTGTATGGGTGGATGGTAAAGACTTGGGTGTATGGGTGGATGGTAAACTTCACTTTAGTGGACAGTGTCAGGCAGCTGCTGCCAGGGCTAATAAAATAATGGGATGTATTAAAAGAGGTATAAGTGTTCATGAAAAAAATATAGTTCTACCTCTGTACAAGTCACTAGTGCGACCGCACGTAGAATACTGTGTACAATTCTGGTCACCGATATATAAGAAGGACATAGCTGAACTGGAGAGGGTGCAAAGAAGAGCGACCAAGATTATTAGAGGAATGGGGGGGCTGCAATACGAAGACAGGTTATTAAACTTGGGGTTATTTAGTCTGGAAAAACGAAGGCTTAGGGGAGATCTAATCACAATGTATAAATATATGAGGGGACAGTACAGAGACCTTTCCAAAGATCTATTTACACCTAGGCCTGCGACTGGAACACGGGGGCATCCGCTACGTCTTGAGGAAAGAAGGTTTAATCATAATCACAGACGAGGATTCTTTACTGTACGAGCAGTGAGACTATGGAATTCTCTGCCGCATGATGTTGTAATGAGTGATTCACTACTAACATTTAAGCAGAGCCTGGATGCCTTTCTTGAAAAATTTAATATAACCAGTTATGTATATTAGATTTTATGACAGGGTATTGATCCAGGGAACTAGTCTGATTGCCGGATGTGGAGTCAGGAAGGAAATTTTTTCCCCATTGGAACTTGTTTGCCACATTGGGGTTTTTTGCCTTCCTCTGGATCAACATGTTAGGCTACGGGTTGAACTAGATGGACTTAGAGTCTCCCTTCAACCTTAAAACTATGATACTATGATACTATGATACAAGATATCATCAAACTCAGGAGAAATTGCACAATAAATTTCATGGTGATTTTTTTCCTGTTACCCTTGTGAAAAAAAAGCTGCCTGGTTGAAGTAACAATTTTGTGGTAAAATTGTATTTTTTTATTTTCATGGCTCAACGTTATAAACTTCTGTGAAGCACCTGGGGGTTCAGGGTACTCACCAAACATCTAGATAAATTCCTTAAGAGGCCTAGTTTCCAATATGGGGTCACTTGAGGTGGTTTTTTGCTGTTTACGTACCTTAGGGGTCCTCCAAATGCGACATGGTGCCCGCAATCTTTTTCAGCCAAATTTCCTTTCCAAAATTCAAATATTGCTCCTTTCGTTCCAAGACCTCCCATTTGTCCATACCAAGGTTTCAGACCACATGTGAGGTATCACCGCGCTCATAAAAAAGTGGGTAATAAACATTTGGGTCAAAATTTTGGAATTACCTCTTGAAAAAGTGAGAGAATTGATGCTAAAGCAACATTTTTGAGAAAAAAATGACAATTTTCAATATGACAACGTAACGTTATCAAAATCTGTGAAGTACCTGTGGGTCCAAAATGCTCACTATACCCCTCGATAGAAGCCTTAAGGGGTCTAGTTTCCAAAATGGGGTCAAATGAGGGGGGTTCCTGCTGTTTAGGTACCTTAGGGGATCTGTAAATGCAACATGGTGCCCGCAATCTGTTTCAGGCAACTTTCTTTCCAAAATTCAAATATTGCTCCTTTCGTTCCAAGCCCTCCCATTTACCCAAACAAAGGTTTCTGACCACATGTGGGGTATCGGCGCGCTCATAAGAAAGTGGGTAACAAAGTGTGTGGTCCAACTTTTGGTGTTACCTCTTGAAAAAGGAAGAAAATTAGTGCTAAAGCAACATTTTAAGGTAAAATGTTAATTTTTATTTTTTTTTCGTTCCACATTACTTTAGTTCCTGTGAAGCACCTGAAGGGTTAATAAACTTCTTGGTGTGGTTTTGAGTACCTTGAGGGGTGCAGGTTTTAGAATGGTGTCACCTTTGGGTATTTTCTGTCACCTAGGCCTCTCAAAGTCACTACAAATGGGATGTGGTCCCTAAAAAAATGGTTTTGTAAATTTTGTTGAAAAAATGGGAAATTGCTCATGAACTTTGAACTCTTCTAACTCCCTAACCCCAAAGAATTTTGTTTAAAAAATTGCGCTGATCTAAAAGTAGACAAATGGGAAATGTTATTTATTAACTATTTTTTGTGACATAACTCTCTGGTTTATGGGCATAAAAATTAAGTTTGAAAATGGCAACATTTTTATTTTTTTTGTCAAATTACAGATTTTTTTCACAAATAAAATAAAAAAATATCATCCTAAATTTACCTCTAACATGAAGCCCAATATGTCATGAAAAAACAATCTCAGAATCACCAGGATCCATTGAAGCGTTCCAGAGTTATAACCTTATAAAGTGGCACCGGTCAAAATTGCAAAAAATGGCCTGAGCATTAAGTACAAAACTGGCTTCGTCCTTAAGGGGTTAAACTCAAAATGTATGTATCTTCCGCATATAATTTTTATTTACCCCTTAACCCCTTCTCGACCTGGCCGATTTTGCGCTTTCCATTTTTTTTTCCGAAATTAGTCTTCCGAGAGATTTAACTATAAAATGCTATGGATCACGGAATTTGGGGTAAAATTTGCGCAACCTTTTTTGGACAAACTCCTTTTTTTTTTTAAACCCCTAAGCTAAAAGCCTATTCACTTTTGGTGTCTACAAACTCGTACCAACCTGAGGCATCACACCAACACATCAAATTTACCATATAGTGAACACAGTGAATAAAATATCTCAAAAACAATAGTGCTATTGCATGTTTTTTCAAATTTTTCCAAATTTGGAATTTTTTGGCCATTTGCCTGTACACTATCTCGTAAAACTCATGGTTTAACTTGACAGTACAGCTTGTTCCGCAAAAAACAATCCCTCACTTGACCATATTGACTTAAAAAAGTTAAATATAAGTCAATATGTTCATGTGAGGGCTCGTTTTTTGCAGAACAAGCTGTACTGTCAAGTTAAACTATGAGTTTTACGATATAGTGTACAGGAAAATTACCAAAAAATTCCAAATGCAGAAAAATGTCAAAAAACGTGCAATAGCACTATTGTTTTTGAGATATTTTATTCACTGTGTTCACTATATGGTAAAACTGATGTGTCGGTGTGATGCCGCAGGTTGGTACGAGTTTGTAGACACCAAACATGAATAGTCTTTTAGCTAAGGGGTTTAACAAAAATCAGAAGTTTGTCCAAACAAAGTTGCGCACATTTTACCCCATATTCCGTGACCCGTAGCATTTTTATTTTTCGGGATCTATGGCCCAGTGACTTCTTTGTTTTGGCGTCTCAGGCTGACATTTTTAACGGTACAATTTTTGCACAGATGATACATTTTGTGTAGTCCGGTATGTTTTTACATCTCTTCCATATCTAATCTGTATATTTATATCTTTATGTATATATGTATTTAATTCTGTGCTGCAAAATAATTTATATACCATGTTTTTCCAAAAATAAGACACTGTCTTATATTTTTTTGCCCCCCAAAAAAGCACTAGGGCTTATTTTTGGAGGAGGTCTTATTTTTGAAAAAACACGGTTGGGGGTAAGTTTACCCCCCAAAAAAGCAGACCCCCCACTTCCAAGGAGACTAATACTCACCAGACCCGTACATCTGCGTGGCTCCCTGGTCCTCTCTGTGATCTCCGATCGGTGCAGCATGCCGTTCTCCCTTGCTGCTGGCTGACACACTGGCACACACAGCAAATCACACACACAGCAGATCACACACACATACACACACAGCTGATCGCAGGCACACACAGCCGATCACAGATACACACAGCCGATCGCAGGCACACACAGCCGATCACAAATACATACAGCCGATCACAGGCACACACAGCCGATCACAGATACACACAGCCGATCGCAGGCACATACAGCTGAACACAGGCACACACAGCCGATCGCAGACACACACAGCCGATCGCACACACAGTAGATACACACAGCCGATCGCACACATCACATCACATCCAGCACTTATGGCAGCAGGGTATGATAAGAGCAAGTCACGTGTCCCGCTGCAGGTCCTGTTCGTTGCGCTCCACTGCACTGCCTCTCAGGATTCTGCCGGCGAGAAGAGATCAGTGTCACTGGATGAGGTGAGTCTGTATGCGATCCGATGTGTGTGCGATCCGATGTTTGTGTGTGTGATTTGATGTTTGCGTGTGATCCGATGTTTGTGTCGGCGATCTGATTATGTGTGCGATCTGTGTGTGCGATCCGATGTTTGTGTGTGAGGTCTGGTGTGTGAGATCTGATTGTGTGTGTGTCTGTGATCTGATGTGTGCGGGTGTGTGATCACTGCAGGTCCTGCCGCTCAGCATCTGGTGAGTGTAATTGCTGGGTGCCGCTGTCTATAATGAAGTGTTCTGCAATATTTGCAACCTTTTTTAGCTGCATGGACACTTCATTATTGTCACGCTCCCCGGTGCCCGTGCCATGCTCCCCGGTGCCCATGCCACGCTCCCCGGTTCTCCTGCCATGCTCCCTGGCTCCCCTGCCACGCTCCCCCGCTCCCGGACCTCGCTTCCCCGCTCCCGTGCCATGCTCCCCGGTCCCCCGCTCCTCAGCCTCCATGCTCCCTCACCTGCGTCCTCCAGGCGACCCGGTCCCCGGTCCCCGGTCCCGGCGTTCCTCCGCTGTCCTGAGCCAGGCCGGCACTCCTGCCTCCTGTACACCGCATCCTGCTTTGGCTTCTGGCACCCAGGCCTCGCGCATGCGTATTAGGGCGCGCGCGCGGTCATTGACCCTCTCTTAAAGGGCCAGTGTCCTCCAACAGGATATTGAACAATCAGGTACAGGGTATATAGGGGGATCCTTTCCATGTGGGCGGGGCCTGTTCTTCGTGTTTGATAAGCTAGGAGTCAGGTCTCCTTGTGTCTTGTGCCATACTCACCTATCTCTCTTGTAGAGTCGCCCCTGTCTCGCCAACCGGTCCTGACGTCTCCCGAACCCCGAACGGTGACTGCCTGCCATCCCGTCAGTCCCTACCATCTCCGATCCCTGGATCCGTGTGGTGACCCATCTCCTCGCTCCGTTGGTTCCGGATTCTGCCTGACGTCATCTCGGCCTCCGAACCTGAGCTCCATCACCCGGACTACCTTCAGAGACTCCGTGGTCCCAGGGACTCCTTCACTCCACTCCTCTGAACGGACTGTCCTGCTACCTGTAGTGCTCCGGCTACCGGGCACCTTGCCCTCGGTGAGGTGTTCAGCCCAGTGGATCCACCTCCTGGGCCTACCCGTCCTCTTAGTCCTAACAGTAAGAACAGGCCATGGATCCCGCCGAAGCACTAGCGGCCCAGCTGGGCAACTTGCAGCAGGAACTCGGACGACAGCGCGAGACCCAGTCCCGCATGCTGGCCTTCATGTCCTCGGTAGATACCCGCCTGAACACGCTGCAAGCAACTGCCACGTCCCTGGCATCTCAGGCTTCAATGGCACAGGCCACGGCCACGGCCACAGTTCCCGTGGCGGCTACCTCGGAAGCTTCTAAACTCCGCTTGGCCTCTCCACCCCGCTATGCCGGAGATCCCAAGACCTGCAGAGGATTCCTAAATCAGTGCTCCCTCCACTTTAAGCTGCTGCCGCACCTGTTTGCCTCCGACCAAGCCAAGGTGGCGTTCGTGATGTCCCATCTGGAGGGTGAGGCACTGGCCTGGATGAACCCCTTGTGGGAGGAGGATCCTGTAACTGCGAACATCCAGGACTTCCTGCAGGCGTTTAGAACCACCTTTGACGAGCCCGGACGTGCCGCCGCATCCACCTCATTACTCCTCAGGCTACGTCAGGGGACCCTGACGGTGGGGCAGTATGCCATCCGCTTTCGCACCTTGGCCTTAGAAGTGGGGTGGAACAATGAAGCCCTCACCGCCGCCTTTTGGGAAGGACTCTCCAGTCAAATTAAGGACAAGCTGGCAGGCCGCGATGTTCCTCCCACACTGGATGCCCTAATTGCATTAGCCACCCGCGTGGACCTCAGATTCCAGGAACGATCCAAAGAGGTGTCCCGCGAGAGACGTCCGATACGGCATTCCTCTCCTCCGCAGAAGCCCGTCGTACCTCAGTTGGCATCGTCTGGCGTCTCTGTCCATGAACCCATGCAGATTGACCGTCTGCGGCAGTCCGAACAACGCCGAGCAGAACGGCTCGCTAACGGTCTCTGCTTCTACTGCGGAGAGGGCACACACCTGCTACGTTCCTGTCTAGAGAGGCCGGGAAACCCAAAGCCTAGGGTTGGTAGGAGAGGCCACCCTAGGTGCTGGGACTCTCTCAGACCCGGTTACGTGGACCGTTCAAGTGACAACGGGAGAGACGCGGTTCACGGCCGAGGCGTACCTCGACTCCGGGGCAGCAGGCAATTTCATCCAGCAGGCCACGGTGGACAAGTACCAGGTGCCGGTTACTCCACTCGACAAACCCCTCGTGATTGCCTCTGTTGATGGGAGACCCCTCTCTGACACCATCTCGTGGATCACCAAGCCAGTAGGACTACGTATCGGTGCCCTGCACACCGAGAACATCACTCTCTACGTCCTCCCCCACATGTCTCATCAAATCCTGCTGGGACTCCCCTGGTTACGGACACACGAACCGTCAGTCAACTGGGGTACTGGTGAAATCACCCGATGGGGCTCCTCTTGCCACGAGAACTGTCTGAAGACTATACAGCCCATCCGACGACCTCTGGTTCCGGAGTCCCTACCAGGACTGCCTTCGGCCTACTGGTCCTACGCGGACATTTTTGATAAAAATGAGTCAGAGGTACTGCCGCCACATCATCCTTACGACTGTGCCATCGACCTACTCCCGGGAACTACACCACCTCGAGGACGGATATATCCTTTGTCCCCTGCTGAAACAAGGGCCATGTCTGCCTACATCACTGAGAACCTGGCAAGGGGATTCATCCGGAGATCCTCCTCTCCTGCTGGAGCAGGCTTCTTCTTCGTTAAGAAGAAAGAGGGTGACCTACGCCCATGCATTGACTACCGGGGATTAAACCAAGTCACCGTAAAAAATAAATACCCCCTGCCGCTCATCCCCGAATTGTTTGATCGGCTTAGAGGAGCTCGTGTGTTTACCAAGTTGGATCTTCGGGGTGCCTACAACCTGGTCCGCATCCGCTCTGGGGACGAATGGAAGACCGCATTCAATACTCGCGATGGGCACTATGAATACTGTGTGATGCCCTTCGGTCTGTGTAACGCACCAGCAGTCTTTCAGGAATTGGTGAACGACGTGTTCCGGGACCTTCTCTACGTCTGTGTGGTGGTGTACCTGGATGACATCCTGGTCTTCTCTTCGGACCTCCAGACCCACAGAGAGAACGTGCAGCTGGTACTACAAAGACTGAGAGAGAATCGTCTGTACGCCAAGTACGAGAAGTGTGTCTTCGAGCAGTCCTCTCTTCCCTTCCTGGGTTACGTAATCTCCGATACTGGTCTGCAGATGGACCCAGAGAAGGTCTCTTCCGTTCTCAACTGGCCCCCTCCTTCCGGACTGAAGGCAATCCAACGGTTTCTTGGATTTGCGAACTATTACCGTCAGTTCATCCCTCACTTCTCTGCCCTGACTGCGCCTCTCTCCGCCTTGACCAAGAAGGGGGCTAATCCAAAGGACTGGTCACCTGCGGCCGACGCCGCGTTTTGCTCCCTGAAACAGGCGTTTGCTTCCTCTCCTGTGCTCCACCGGCCTGAGTTAAACCGACAGTTCACCTTGGAGGTGGATGCCTCCTCCTCAGGAGCCGGAGCAGTGCTCATGCAGAAGTCCTCCTCTGGGAAGATGGTTACTTGCGGTTTCTACTCCAAGAGCTTCTCAGCGCCTGAACGCAACTACACCATCGGTGACCGAGAGCTATTAGCAGTCAAGCTGGCTCTGGAGGAGTGGCGCTACCTTCTGGAGGGAGCAGTGTACCCCATGATCATTTACACGGACCACAAGAACCTGGAATACCTGCGGTCTGCTCAGCGACTGAACCCACGCCAAGCCAGGTGGTCCTTGTTCTTTGCCAGGTTCGATTTCCAGCTCCATTTTCGGCCCGCGGATAAGAATGTGCGAGCAGATGCCTTGTCCAGGTCATTCGTGCCCATGGAACAGGAGGAGGAGACATCCCAGCCCATCATCTGCCCAAGTAAAATCATTCCGGTGGCCCCTGTCACCTTGGCCCAGATACCGCCCGGGAAGACCTATGTCTCTGAGACTGACAGACAAAAAGTGTTGCATTGGGGTCATGCCTCGAGAATAGCCGGCCATGCTGGTCAGAAGAGAACATGGAGTACAATTGTACGTCACTACTGGTGGCCATCCCTTCGCACGGACGTCGCGTCTTTTGTCTCAGCCTGCTCCTCTTGCGCCCGGAACAAGACGCCCAAACACCTGCCATATGGTCGCCTTCTGCCTCTGCCAATTCCCTCCGTTCCGTGGCAACATATAGCAATGGACTTTATCACAGACTTACCCTTGTCCTCCGGACACACAGTCATATGGGTCGTGGTGGATCGGTTCTCCAAAATGGCTCATTTCGTCCCTATGTCTGGATTTCCCTCTGCCCAGGAACTCGCTGACGCCTACATACAGCACATCTTCCGATTGCATGGCTTTCCTTCACACATTGTGTCCGACAGAGGAACTCAGTTTACCTCCCGCTTCTGGAGGGCCCTCTGCAAACATCTGGGAGTGACTCTGGACTTTTCTTCAGCCTACCATCCTCAGTCGAATGGTCAAGTGGAACGAGTCAATCAGATCCTGACCTCCTTCTTGCGTCACTACGTTAATACCCATCACGACGACTGGTCCACGCTTCTTCCTTGGGCTGAATTCTCCCATAACCACCACGTCAGTGAGTCCTCCTCCAGCTCTCCCTTCCATGTCGTTTACGGACTTCAGCCTTCCGTCCCATTACCTGTATCTTCTTCCTCGGACGTCCCTGCTGCTGATGCTATAGTCCGTGACTTTACAACAATTTGGGACTCTGTCAAGTCATCACTTGGACGTGCTTCCCTGCGGATGAAGAGACACGCAGACAAGAGGCGTCTGGATCCTCCGTGTTTCGCTCCGGGAGATCTGGTCTGGCTTGCTTCCAAGTACGTCCGATTGAAGCTACCATCATACAAGCTGGGTACTCGCTACATCGGGCCGTTTAAAGTCATCAGCAAGATCAATGAGGTCTCCTACAAGCTGTAGCTCCCGGCCATGATGAGGATACCCAACTCCTTTCACGTCTCCCTGCTCAAGCCAGTTGTCCTTGGTCCCTTCTCCGCTGTTGCCAGTTCTGCTCCTCCTCCTATTGCTGATAATGACATCTATGCGGTAAGGGATATCGTGGCCATGAAGACCGTACGGGGTCGACAGTTCTTCCTGGTGGACTGGGCTGGGTATGGTCCTGAGGATAGGTCCTGGGAACCACGGGAGAATGTGGGTACTCCTCTGATACGTGCCTTCCTGTCCCGGTTGCGGGGAGGGGGGCGTGGGGGAGGGGGTACTGTCACGCTCCCCGGTGCCCGTGCCATGTCCCCGGTGCCCATGCCACACTCCCCGGTTCTCCTGCCATGCTCCCTGGCTCCCCTGCCATGCTCCCCGACTCCTCTGCCACGCTCCCCCGCTCCCGGACCTCGCTTCCCCGCTCCCGTTCCATGCTCCCCGGCCCCCTGCTCCTCAGCCTCCATGCTCCCTCACCTGCGTCCTCCAGGTGACCCGGTCCCCGGTCCCGGCATTCCTCCGCTGTCCTGAGCCAGGCCGGCACTCCTGCCTCCTGTACACCGCATCCTGCTTTGGCTTCTGGCACCCGGGCCTCGCGCATGCGCATTAGGGCGCGCGCGCGGTCATTGACCCTCTCTTAAAGGGCCAGTGTCCTCCAACAGGATATTGAACAATCAGGTACAGGGTATATAGGGGGATCCTTTCCAAGTGGGCGGGGCCTTTTCTTCGTGTTTGCTAAGCTAGGAGTCAGGTCTCCTTGTGTCTTGTGCCATACTCACCTATCTCTCTTGTAGAGTCGCCCCCGTCTCGCCAACCGGTCCTGACGTCTCCCGAACCCCGAACGGTGACTGCCTGCCATCCCGTCAGTCCCTACCATCTCCGATCCCTGGATCCGTGTGGTGACCCACCTCCTCGCTCCGTTGGTTCCGGATTCTGCCTGACGTCATCTCGGCCTCCGAACCTGAGCTCCGTCACCCGGACTACCTTCAGAGACTACGTGGTCCCAGGGACTCCTTCACTCCACTCCTCTGAACGGACTGTCCTGCTACCTGTAGTGCTCCGGCTACCGGGCACCTTGCCCTCGGTCAGGTGTTCAGCCCAGTGGATCCACCTCCTGGGCCTACCCGTCCTCTTGGTCCTAACAATTATTGATCCGGGACTAGGGCTTATTTTCGGGGGAGGGCTTTTATGTATATATATATATATATATATATATATATATATATATATATAAAATTTCATTTTTTTTTTTTTTTTTTTACAAAAAGGTATCCAGAAAAATTTTTATCATTCTGTTGCATTCCTATCCATGCATTTGGTCGACTGCTGTCTCTGCTGTCTCCTGAGCTCAACTTTATGAATAGTAGAATGCGCAAGTCATTTTCTGCTGAGGAAAGGCTGCTCCTCACCTTGCGGTAAGTAATTTTATTGACATTGTGTGTGTTGTTGGTTACAATAGCTACCTAAAGGTATGTGCGCACGTTGCTTTTTACCTGCTTTTTACCTGCTTTTTTGCTGCTTTTTCTTCTGCGCTGTTTAATGCCAAAATGGATGTGTTCTTCTATTCAAGCAAAGTCTATGGGAATTTGGGTTTCTTGTTCACACTATGTTGTTCAAAATGCTGCCTTTTTGAGGCAGAACTTTGGTCAAAAACTCAGCTTTTCAAAGAAGCAACATGTCAATTGTTTTTGCCATTTGGGTTTTGCACTGCAAAGCTGAGTTTTTGATCAAAGTTCTGCCACAAAAAGGCAGCATTTTGAACAACATAGTGTGAACAAGAAACCCAAATTCCCATAGACTTTGCTTGAATAGAAGAACACATCCATTTTGGCATTAAACAGCGCAGAAGAAAAAGCAGCAAAAAAGCAGGTAAAAAGCAACGTGCGCACATACCCTTAATATGTTATCCATGGTTGTAAAATGCAAATCATAACTAAATTCAACACAGCTTAGCCAAACAATACCCTCATCTTGCTTGTAGCATTTACACACTCCACTGCTATTTTTTTAATACACTGTCCACAGTAAGATTCATAATGTATTCAATGACATTGTGTTCAATCTTCGTGAGCAGGATATATCTTAATGCGCACCTACACATTACACCGCCAATTTATTGTAATATGAAGAATTTGGTTTCTGATTGTTTCCTTTTATTTTTCAGTTTTTTTGCCACAGGAGAGAGCTACGCATCCCTGGATCTCCAGTTTTGTATTAGTGAAATAACCATATCCAAAATTGTGAGGTGTGGGTACGATGATCTGGCAGAAGTTGCAGCCCCTTGTGATGTCCTCCCCAACCTAGGAGCCTTAACTGCAGGTCGCAGCAGGCTTTCAGACTGTAGCCAACTTTCCTAACTGCATAGGTGCCGTTGATGGCAAACATGTGAGGGTTCAGCAGCTACCACGATCAGGATCATGCTTCTTTAATTACAAGAAGTATTTTTCTGCGGTCCTCATGGCAGTGGCTGATGCACATTACAAATTTTTTGCCATCGATGTTGGTGCATATGGCAGTACAGGAGATTCTCCTGTGTTGCAAACATCACAGATTGGACTACAAATTCTGCAAGATTGCGGAACGCTCCCAGCCCCCCGACCTTTGTCGGGTTCCACAGATTTAGTACCCTTTGTGATGGTATCTGACGAGCTCTTTCCTTTATTGCCAAACCTGCTGCACCCATACCCACAGAGAGGAATGAATGCACGGCGGAGGATTTTTAATTATCGGCTGAGCCGTGCACGCAGATATGTGGAGTGCACGTTCAGAATTATGACTAGTCAGTGGAGGATATTTCACACACCAATACAGTTACAATCTGACACCATTGACGCAGTAATAAAGGAATGCTGTGTTATCCACAGCTACGCTCGTGAATACAGCTCCGAGGTAGTTGAGGAAACACAGCAGCCTTTATTTCTGCCAGTCATGAATCGGTCTTCTGGACGGCCAGCAAACAGTGGTGTTTTGGTGAGAGAGACCTTTGCTGACTACTTCATGAGTTCAAAAGGTGCCATGCACTGGCAGTACTCCTGTGTCGGTGAGGTGCAGCCTTTTCAGAAGTGAAGAATTGACCATACGGGAAAGAGAAAAATGAAAGAAGTTTGTATTAACCAAAAAAAAAAAAAAATTTTTGTTCTTTATACAAGTTGGCAACTAAAGAAAATACAGAAACAGCAGCATAAAAAAAACCCAGACTGTTATGTGAAAGTTGACTGTGCAAACCATAATATTGGAAAACTTTATAAGCTGTCTATGTGCACTTCCCTTTCAAAAAAAAAAAATTATTACATTTTTTGTTTGTAATTTTCAATAAAAGTTATGTTATCCGCCTTACTATGTGTTTGGTAGCTAATTTACTTTAAACATGTAAGAACACCACGAACACATGTAACAAATACAAATAGTCGAAATGCATTGTCGTTTGTCATTTTTTCTCTACCTTGGAAGTATACCTGACCATTGATTGAGGTTTTGCGATTTTACCTGAAACCTTGCGAAAATAAAAATTGGAAATCTTACCTGGCTGGATCATTCACTCCAAAGCACTGGACAATTGTTTTTCTTCTTTAAATTGAAGATGTCCAGCGGCAACCGGGATTTAAGTTAGCATCCATTGATGTGGAGAGTCTCTACACCCAGATACCACAGAATCTGGGTGTGAAGACTGTCAGAATCATTCTTGAGCATATGGGAGAATCTACACAGCACATACATTTTGTGAGTGAAGCTCTATATTTAATCCTTGAAAACAATACTTTTACATTTGGAGACACATGGTATGTACAACACGGGTGTGGTGGAATAGGCAACCCCCATGGCTTGAACTTTAGCCAATTTATTTATGGTTAAATTTGAAGATGACTTAATCTACAATAATATTAACTTGTTCTTACGTCATATTAAAAAATTTCGGTACGTCGACGACATTTTGATAATATGGGATGGTACATAAAGTAAGTTCAACGCGTTTGTGTCATTTTTAATCAACAATAATTGGCATAATATGTTTTTCACTAGAGTCTTTGGAGGGGATTCACTAGAATTTCTCGATACCACGTTAACAATATAAGACAGAAGAATTGCACAAGAAATGTAGAGAAAACTGACCTCTGTGAATATGTTGCTGTGCTATGACAGTGCACATCCCACTCATATAAAAAGATCTGTACCCTACAGTCAGTTCCTTAGAATAAGAAGAATAAACAATAGTGATGTAAGATTTTTAGAACAGGCTGAAGAACTAAAAACTAGGCTACTAGAGAGCGGATACCCCCTGAAAGAAAGAAATAATGCCTTAGAAAAAGTGAAAAGTTTAACACCTGAATATAACACCAAAAAAACAGCCAAACCATCCTTAGAAAGGTTCAGATTTAATTTTAAATAGGGACCCATGGACAATGCAATACGGTTAGCCATTACCAAAAATTGGCATGTCATTGAAAGTGATAAAGACCTGCACGATATAGCATTAAATAAACGGCAAATAACCTAAGAAGAAGCAAAAATTTAGGTGATATGCTAATTAAGGGAAGGTTACTCCGAAAAAATCCTGGTAAGACAGAGTGGGACCCACGGGTAATTTTAAGTGTGGCAACTGTTCATTTTGCGTATATCACATCACAAGAAAATTGATAAAAATTGGTGACCAATGGCACGTGATAAAGGATTTTATCACTTGTAGAACAAAATGGGTGGTTTATGTAATTTTTTGCCCATGCGGGTTTTACTACATTGGCAAACGATTAGGCCTCTATTTATAAGGGTTAGAGAACACTAACTATTCATACTGGGGTAGGAGCGACTCGTCTTATTAACCCCTTAACGACCGCAGGCCGTAAAACTGCATCCTAGCGTTCATAACATTACTGCCCGCGGTCTGCCGGCAGCATCATGCTGCGATCGGCACACATCTCAGCCTATTTTCACAGCTGAGATGTGTGCCTGCTAGGCAAGAGCAGATTCGTTATCTGCTTGTGCCGTTTAACCCCTTATATGGTGCTGTCAATATGTGACAGCGCCATTATAAGTGCGATCGCGGTAAACTTTTACTTACCGCCCGATACCGGAAGTCACGTGACGCGATCACGTGACGTCCGATAGTTTTCATGGTAGCACAGGGTCATGTGATGACTCCTGTACTACACCTGACTTGCTTTCACTTTCGCTGTGCCCGCTGGACAGTGAAAAAGAAAGAGAGCGTATCTGCTGTTTACAGCCTTGTAGCTGTGATCAGCAGATACTGCAGAGCGATCGGATTGCTAATCGCAATAGCCCCCTAGGGGGACTAGTAAAATAAAAAAAAAAGGTAAAAAAAAGTTTTAAAAAAATTAAAAAGAAAAACAAAAAAACCTAAAAGTTCAAATAACCCCCCATTCACCGCATTGAAAAGTAAAGAGTTAAAAAAATAAAAAATATACACACATTTGGTTTCGCCGCATTCAGAAACGCCCGATCTATCAAAATATAAAATCAATTAATCTGATCAGTATACGGCGTAGCGGCAAAAAAATTCCAAACGCCAAAATGACATTTTTTTGTTGCCACAACTTTTGCGCAAAACGCAATAAGAGGCGATCAAAACGTGGCATCTGCGCAAAAATAGTACCGTTAAAAACGTCAGCTCAAGACACAAAAAATAAGCCATCACTGAGCCATAGATCCCGAAAAATGAGAACGCTACGGGTCACGGAATATGGCGTAAAACGTGCGCCACTTTTTTCGGACAAACTTCCGATTTTTGTTTAACCCCTTAAATAAAAGTAAACCTATACATGTTTGGTGTCTACGAACTCGCACTGACCTGAGGCATCACACCCACACATCAGTTTTACCATACAGTGAACACAGTGAATAAAATATCTCAAAAACCATAGTGCTATCGCACTTTTTTGCAATTTTTCTGCATTTGGAATTTTTTTGCCGTTTTCCAGTACACTATATGGTAAAACTGATTTTCAATTTTTGAAACTGAGTTTCATTTAAAAGTACAGCTCGTTCCGCAAACAATGAGCCCTCACATGACCATATTGACTGAAAAATAAATCCTATAAAAAGAGGAGGTACTGACGTATCGATTGTAGACCCGTAGAAGCGCCCTTAATGGTGCGAAACGGCCATAGTGCAGCATGTTTCCCCTTTCTCTCCCCCACATGCCTGTTTGTCTACACCCAAATAAAGCATAGAAATCTCACCTGGTGAGTGCCTCCAGCCTGCTTTTCTTGAGATTTACTGGACCCTTGTACTTGGATGAGCACCTCGGGATTTGCTTACTCCTAGTAGCGGAGGAAGACCGGCGATATACAAGCGTCCGGAGCTCACGGAGAACACAGGTTCGGCTTCTAATTACAGTCATATGAAAAAGTTTGGGCACCCCTATTAATGTTAACCTTTTTTCTTTATAATAATTTTGGCTTTTGCAACAGCTATTTCAGTTTCATATATCTAATAACTGATGGACTGAGGAATATTTCTGGACTGAAATGAGGTTTATTGTACTAACAGAAAATGTGCAATCCGCATTTAAACAAAATTTGACCGGTGCAAAAGTATGGGCACCCTTATCAATTTCTTGATTTGAACACTCCTAACTACTTTTTACTGACTTACTAAAGCACTAAATTGGTTTTGTAACCTCATTGAGCTTTGATCTTCATAGGCAGGTGTATCCAATTATGAGAAAAGGTATTTAAGGTGGCCACTTGCAAGTTGTTCTCCTATTTGAATCTCCTATGAAGAGTGGCATCATGGGCTCCACAAAACAACTCTCAAATGATCTGAAAACAAAGATTATTCAACATAGATGTTCAGGGGAAGGATACAAAAAGTTGTCTCAGAGATTTAAACTGTCAGTTCCACTGTGAGGAACATAGTAAGGAAATGGAAGAACACAGGTACAGTTCTTGTTAAGCCCAGAAGGGGCAGGCCAAGAAAAGTATCAGAAAGGCAGAGAATAAAAATGGTGAGAACAGTCAAGGACAATGCACAGACCACCTCCAAAGACCTGCAGCATCATGTTGCAGCAGTTCGTATCACTGTGCATCGGTCAACAATACAGCGCACATTGCACAAGGAGAAGCTGTATGGGATAGTGATGCGAAAGAAGCAGTTTCTGCAAGCACGCCACAAACAGAGTTGCCTGAGGTATGCAAAAGCACATTTGGACAAGCCAGTTACATTTTGGAAGAAGGTCCTGTAGACTGATGAAACAAAGATTGAGTTATTTGGTCATACAAAAAGGCGTTATGCATGGAGGCAAAAAAACACGGCATTCCAAGAAAAGCACTTGCTACCCACAGTAAAATTTGGTGCTTTGGGGCTGTGTGGCCAATGCCGACACCAGGAATCTTGTTAAAGTTGAGGGTTGCATGGATTCAACTCAGTATCAGCAGATTCTTGACAATAATGTGCAAGAATCAGTGACGAAGTTGAAGTTACGCAGGGGATGGATATTTCAGCAAGATAATGATCCAAAACACTGCTCCAAATCTACTCAGGCATTCATGCAGAGGGACAATTACAATGTTCTGGAATGGCCATCCCAGTCCCCAGACCTGAATATCATTGAAAATCTGTGGGATGATTTGAAGCATGCTGTCCATGCTCGGCGACCATCAAACTTAACTGAACTGGAATTGTTTTGTAAACAGGAATGGTCAAATATACCTTCATCCAGGATCCAGGAACTCATTAAAAGCTACAGGAAGTGACTAGAGGCAGTGATTTTTGCAAAAGGAGGATCTACAAAATATTAATGTCACTTTTATGTTGAGGTGCCCATACTTTTGCACCCGTCAAATTTTGTTTAAATGCGGATTGCACATTTTCTCTTAGTACAATAAACCTCATTTCAATCCAGAAATATTACTCAGTCCATCAGTTATTAGATATATGAAACTGAAATAGCTGTTGCAAAAACCCAAATTGTTATAAAGAAAAAAGGTTAACATTAATAGGGGTGCCCAAACTTTTTCATATGACTGTAAAGTAAGAGATTCATGTTTAAACTACAAGACTGGTAAGCAGTGCCCAGTTTTTTACTCTTTTTGGAGGACATTACACAGCAACCTAGGGGACATTTTACAGCAGAATGGGGGACATTACTAAGCAGAATGGGGGATATTACACAGCAGCAAGGTACACATTGTACAGCAGAATGGGTATATCACATAGCAGCATGGGGGGCATTACACAGCAGCATAAAGGAAATTATACAACAGAATAGGGCATATTACACTGCAGCATGGGAGACATACAACAGAATGGGGGATATCACAGAAGCATTGGTAACCTTATACAGCAGCATGGGCATATCACACAGCAGAATGAGGACATTACAAAGCAGCATGGGGGACATTACACAGCAGAATGGGAACATTACACAGCAGCATAGGGGTTTTTACACAACACCATAGGGCACATTATACAGCAGAATGGGGGCATTATACAACAGAATGGGGGGATATTATGCAGTAGCATGGGGGACATTATACAACAACCTGGGGACATTATACAGCAGAATAGGGTGAATTACACAGCAGAATGGGGCATATTACAAAGCAGCATGTGAGACATTATACATCAAAATGGGGAATATCACACAGTATCATTGGAGACATTACACAGCAGCATGGGGGACAATACATAGCAGCATGGGGCACATTATACAGCAGAATGGGGAATAGTACATAGCAGCATTGGGAATATTATACAGCAGCATAGGGAATATTACACAGCAGAATGGGGACATTACAGCAGCCTTGGGGAGTAGTACAGAAGAATGGGAGATATTAAACTGCAGCAGGGAGACATTATACAGCACAACAGGGGTATCATACAGCACCATGGGACACATTATACAGCAGAATGGGGTCATTATACAACAGAATGTGGGGAAATTATGCAGTAGCATGGGGATAATTTATACAACAACCTGGGGGACATTATACAGCAGAATAAGGTGAATCACACAGCAGAATGGGGCATATTACAAAGCAGCATGTGAGACATTATACATCAAAATGGGGAATATCACACAGCATCATTGGGGACATTACACAGCAGCATGTGGGACAATACATAGCAGCATGGGGCACATTATACAGCAGAATAGGGAATAGTACATAGCAGCATTGGGAACTTTATACAGCAGCATGGGGAACATTATGCAACAGCATGGGGAACATTATACAGCAACATTGGAGACATTATACAGCAGATTGGGGATTATTATATAGCAGCATTGGGGATATTACACAACAGCCTTGGTGAGTATTACATAGAAGAATGGGGGATATTAAACTGCAGCAGTGAGACTTTATACAACACAACAGGGGTATCATTCAGCAGCATGGGGGATATGACACAGCAGCATAGGGGATATTACATAGCAACATTGGGGACATTACACAGCAGCATTGGGGACATTACACAGTAGCATGGGAGGATATTACACAGCAGCATTGGGGAATATTACAAAGCAGCATTGGGAAATATTACACAGCAGCATGGGGGACATTACACAGAAGCATGGGGGGATATTACACAGTAGCATAGGGGGGATATTACACAGTAGCATAGGGGGGATATTACACAGCAGCATAGGGGGAATATTACACAGCAGCATAGGGGGGATATTACACAGCAGCATGGGTGGATATTACACAGCCACATGGGGGGATATTACCCAGCAGCATGAGAGACATACAGCAGAATGGGGATATCACACAGCAACCTGTGGGACATTATATAGCAGAATCGGGGATACAAAGCAAAATGGGGGATTTTACAAAGCAAAATGGGGGACATTACACAGCAGCATGGGGACATTGTACAGCAGAATAGGAGTATCACACAACAGCATGGAGGACATTACACATCAGCATAAGAGACATTACACAGCAACATGGCAGACATTTTATAGCAGAATGGGGCACATTGCACTGCAGAATGGGGGATAATACACAGAAGCATGGGGGAGATTACACAGCAGCATGGGAGACTGTGTAGAGCAGAATTAGGGTATCACACAGCCACATGGGGGACATTCACAGCAGCAGGTCGGACATTACACAGCAGCATGGGCGATATATAACAGCAGCATGGGGGAAAATTACACAGCAGCATGAGGGACATTACATTGCAGTATGGGGCACATTACACAGCAGCATGAGAGACACTAGACAGCAATCTGGGGGACATTATATAGCAGAATGGGGGATATAATACTGCAGAATGGGGATATTACACAGAAACATGGGAGATATAGTACAGCAGAAAGGGGGATATTACACAGCAGCATTGGGGACATTACACAGAAACCTGGAGGACATTATACAGCAGCGAGTGGGACATAATACAGCAGAATTTGGGATAATACACAGGAGCATTGGAAACATTATACAACAGCATATGGGAAAATTACACAGCAGCATGGGGGACATTACACAACAGAATGGGGGGATATTACACACAGCATGGAGGACATTACACAACAGAATGGGGGATATTACACAGCAGCATGTGGGATATTAAACAGCAGAATGATGGATATTACACAGCAGAATGGGGAACATTACACAGCACCATGGGACACATTATACAGCAGAATGGGGGGATATTACACAGTAGCATTGGGAACATTATACAGCAGAATGGGGGATATTACAAAGCAGAATGGTGGATATTACACAGCAACATGGGGCACATTATACAGCAGAAGGGGGGATATTACACATAAGCATGGGACATATTACAAAGCAGCAGGGGAAACATTATACATCAGAATGGGGAAAATCATACAGCATCATTGGGGACATTACACAGCAGCATAGGGGACATTACACATAAGCATGTGGGAAATTACACAGCAGCATGGGGAACATTATACAGCAGAAAGGGGGGATATTACACTGTAGCATGGGGACATAACACAGAAACCTGGGGGACATTATACACCAGAATGGGGTGAATTACACAGAATAATGGGGCATTTTACAAAACAGCATGGGAAACATTATACATCAGAATGTGGAATAATCACACAGCATCATCGGGGACATTAAAGAGCAATGTGGAGGACATTATACAGCAAAATTGGGGGAAACAATAATGCAGAATGGGGAAATTACACAGAAACATGGGAGATATTGTACCCCAGAAAGGGGGATATTACACAGCAGCAGAAGGGACATTACACTGAAACCTGAAGGACATTATACAGCAGTGAGTGGGATATTATACAGCAGAATGGGGGATAATACACAGAATCATGGGATAGATTACACAGCAGTATGGGGACATTATACATTAGAATGGGGGATTACACATATCAGCATTGGGAACATTATACAGCAGCATGGGAAACATTACGCAGCAGCATGGGGGGCATTATACAGCAACCTGAAGGACATTATACAGCAGAATGGGGGATATTATAAAGCAGAATGGGGATATTACACAGAAATCTGGAGCATATTATACAGCAGAATGGGAGATATTACACAGCAGCGAGGGGGACATTATATAGCAGAATTGGGGATAGTACACAGCAGCATTCGGAACATTATACAACAGCATGGGGCGATATTACACAGAAAAATGGTGGACATTACACAGCAGAATGGGGCGATATTACACTGCAGAAAGGGGGTATAACACAGCAGCATGGGGGACATTACACAGCAGCATGGGAGACATTACACAGCAACATGGCAGACATTATCCAGTAGAATGGAGCATATTGCATGGCAGAGTTGGGGATAATACACAGCAGCATAAGGGATATTACACAGCAGAATGAGAGACATTACACAGCAGCATGGGGCACAGTATACAGCAGCATGGGGGGAAATTACACAGCAGCATTGAAGACATAACACTGCAGCATGGGGTGCATTAAACACCAGCATGGGGGGACATTACACAGCAGCATGGGAGATATTGTACAGCAGAATGGAGGATATTACAAAGCAGTATAAGGGACATTACACAGCAACATGGCGGACATTATACAGCAAAATGGGGGATATTACACAGCAGAATGGGAGATATTAAAAAGCAGCATTGGGAACATTATACAGCAGAATGTGGCATAGTACAGTGCACACAGCAGCATGGGTATCATTACACAGCAACCTATAGGACATTATACAGCAGAATGGGGGATATAAAGCAGAATGGGAATATTACACAGAAGAATGAGACACATTACTCAGCAGTATGGGAGATATTGTACAGCAGAATGGTGGATATTAAACTGCAACATGGGGGATATTACAAAGCAGGATGGGGGATATTAAACAGCAGCATGGGAGACATTATACAGCATAATGGGAGATATTAAACAGCAGCATTGGGGATATTACAAAGCAGCATCTGGGATATTATACAGCAAAGGGGGATATTACATAGCAGCATGGGGGACATTATGCAGCAAAAGGGGGATATTACATAGCAGTATGGGTGACTTTACAGCAGCATGGGGCACCTTATACAAAAGAATGGGGGACAGTACACAGCAGCATTGGTAACCTTATACAGCAGCATAGGGGTATCACACAGCAGCGTGAGAACATTACACAGCAGCATGGGGGACATTACACAGCACCATGGGGAACATTATACAGCAGAATGGGGGGCATTATACAACAGAATGGGGGGATATTATGCAGAAGCATGGGGGACATTATACAGCAACCTGTGGGTCATTATACAGCAGAATGGGGTGAATTACACAGCAAAACGGGGCATATTACAAAGCAGCATGGGAGATATTGTACAGCAGAATGGAGGATATTACAAAGCAGCATGGGTGAGATTACACAGCAGCATAAGGAATATTACACAGAAGAATGGGGGACATTACACAGCAGCCTTAGGGAGTATTACACAGAAGAATGAGGGATATTAAACTGCAGCAGGGAGACATTTTACAGCACAACGGGGGTATCATACATCAGCATGGGGGACATTACACATCAGCATGGGAGACAATACACAGCAGCATGTGGGATATTACACAGCAACATAGGGGATATTACACAGAAAAATGGGGGACATTACACAGCAGCAATGGGGACATTACACAGCAACCTGGAGGACATTATACAGCAGAATGGGGGATATAATGCAGAATGGGGAATATTACACAGAAACATGGGAGATATTGTACCCCAGAAAGGGGGATATTACACAGCAGCAGAAGGGACATTACACTGAAACCTGAAGGACATTATACAGCAGCGAGTGGGATATTATACAGCAGAATGGGGGATAATACACAGAAGCATGGGATAGATTACACAGCAGTATGGGGACATTATACAGCAGAATGGGGGATTACACATAGCATTGGGAACATTATACAGCAGCATGGGAAACATTACGCAGCAGCATGGGGGGCATTATACAGCAACCTGAAGGACATTATACAGCAGAATGAGGGATATTATAAAGCAGAATGGGGATATTACACAGAAATCTGGAGCATATTATACAGCAGAATGGGAGATATTACACAGCAGCGAGGGGGACATTATATAGCAGAATTGGGGATAGTACACAGCAGCATTCGGAACATTATACAACAGCATGGGGCGATATTACACAGAAAAATGGTGGACATTACACAGCAGAATGGGGCGATATTACACAGCAAAAAGGGGGTATAACACAGCAGCATGGGGGACATTGCACAGCAGCATAAGAGACATTACACAGCAACATGGCAGACATTATCCAGTAGAATGGAGCATATTGCATGGCAGAGTTGGGGATAATAAACAGCAGCATAAGGGATATTACACAGCAGAATGAGAGACATTACACAGCAGCATGGAGCACAGTATACAGCAGCATGGGGGAAAATTACACAGCAGCATTGAAGACATAACACTGCAGCATGGGGGACATTAAACACCAGCATGGGGGACATTACACAGCAGCATGGGAGATATTGTACAGCAGAATGGAGGATATTACAAAGCAGCATGGGTGAGATTACACAGCAGCATAAGGAATATTACACAGAAGAATGGGGGACATTACACAGCAGCCTTAGGGAGTATTACACAGAAGAATGAGGGATATTAAACTGCAGCAGGGAGACATTTTACAGCACAACGGGGGTATCATACATCAGCATGGGGGACATTACACATCAGCATGGGAGACAATACACAGCAGCATGTGGGATATTACACAGCAACATAGGGGATATTACACAGAAAAATGGGGGACATTACACAGCAGCAATGGGGACATTATACAGCAACCTGTGGGTCATTATACAGCAGAATGGGGTGAATTACACAGCAAAACGGGGCATATTACAAAGCAGCATGGGAGATATTGTACAGCAGAATGGAGGATATTACAAAGCAGCATGGGTGAGATTACACAGCAGCATAAGGAATATTACACAGAAGAATGGGGGACATTACACAGCAGCCTTAGGGAGTATTACACAGAAGAATGAGGGATATTAAACTGCAGCAGGGAGACATTTTACAGCACAACGGGGGTATCATACATCAGCATGGGGGACATTACACATCAGCATGGGAGACAATACACAGCAGCATGTGGGATATTACACAGCAACATAGGGGATATTACACAGAAAAATGGGGGACATTACACAGCAGCAATGGGGACATTACACAGCAACCTGGAGGACATTAGACAGCAGAATGGGGGATATAATGCAGAATGGGGAATATTACACAGAATCATAGGACACATTACACAGCAGCATGGGAGAAATTGTACAGCAGAATGAAGGATATTAAACTACATCATGGAAGATATTACAAAGCAGAATGGGGGTATTAAAGACCAGCATGGGAGACATTATACAGCAGAATGGTAGATTTTACACAGCAGCATGGGGGATATTACACAGCAGCAGAGGGGATATTATACAGCAAAGGGGGATATTACATAGCAGAATGTGAGACATTATACAGCAGCATGGGGGACATTATACACCAGCATGAGGAATATTATACAGCAAAAGGGGGATATTACATAGCAGTATGGGGGACATTACAGCAGCATGGGGCACCTTATACAACAGAATGTGGGATAGAACATAGCAGCATTGGTAACCTTATACAGCAGCATGAGGGACATTACACAGCAGCATGGGGGATTTTACACAGCACCATAGGGGCACATTATACTGCAGAATGGGGGGCATTATACAACAGAATGGGGGGATATTATGCAGAAGCATGGGGGACATTATACAGCAACCTGTGGGACATTATACAGCAGAATGGGGTGAATTACACAGCAGAATGGGGCATATTAAAAAGCAGCATGGGAGATATTGTACAGCAGAATGGAGGATATTACAAAGCAGCATAGGGGACATTACACAGCAGCATAAGGAATATTACACAGCAGAATGGGGGACATTACACAGCAGCCTTGGGGAGTATTACACAGAAGAATGGGGGATATTAAACTGCAGCAGGGAGACATTTTACAGCACAACGGGGGTATCATACATCAGCATGGGGGACATTACACATCAGCATGGGAGACAATATACAGCAGCATGGGGGACACGACACAGCAACATAGGGGATATTACACAGAAAAATGGGGGACATTACGTAGCAACACGGGGACATTACACAGCAACCTGGAGGACATTATACAACAGAATGGGGGATATTAAGCAGAATGGGGAATATTAAACAGCAGCATGCGAAACATTACACAGCAGCACGGGAGATATTGTACAGCAGAATGAACGATATTAAAATACATCATGGGGGATATTACAAAGCAGAGAGGGGGTATTAAACACCAGCAAAGGGGGATATTACATAGCAGAATGTGACACATTATACAGCAGCATGGGGGACATTATACACCAGCATGGGGAACATTATACAGCAAAAGGGGGATATTACATAGCAGCATGGGGGACATTACAGCAGCATGGGGCACCTTTTACAACAGAATGTGGGATAGTACACAGCAGCATTGCTAACCTTATACAGCAGCATGGGGGATTTTACACTGCACCATGGGACACATTATACAGCAGAATGGGGTCATTATACAACAGAATGGGGGGATATTATGCAGTAGCATGGGGGACTTTATACAGCAACCTGGGGGATATTATACAGCAGAATGGGGTGAATAACACAGCAGAATGGAGCATATTACAAAGCAGCATGGGAAACATTATATATAAGAATGGGGAATATCATACAGCATCAATGGGGACATTACACAGCAGCATTTGGGACATTACACAGCAGCATGGGAGATATTGTACAGCAGAATTGAGGGTATTACAAAGCAGCATGGGAGACATTATACAGCAGCATAAAGGACATTACACAGCAACATGGCGGACATTATACAGCAGAATGGGGGATATTACACAGCAGAATGTGGCATAGTACAGAGCACACAGCAGCATGGGTATCATTACATGCGGGATATAAAGCAGAATATCACACAGCATCATTGGGGACATTACACAACAGCATGGGGGACATTACACAGCAGCATGGGGCAAACTATACAGCAGAATGGGGAATAGTACATAGCAGCATTGGGAACATTATACAGCAGCATGGGGAACAGTACGCAACAGCATGGGGGACATTATACAGCAACATTGGGGACATTATAGAGCAGATTGGGGAATATTACAAAGCAGCATGGGGATATTACACAGCAGCCTTGGGGAGTATTACATAGAAGAATGGAGGATATTAAACTGCAGCAGGGAGACATTATACAGCACAACAGGGGTATCATACAGCAGCGTGGGGGATATGACACAGCAGCATAGGGGGGATATTACATAGCGGCATTGGGGAATATTACACAGCAGAATTGGGGAATATTACACTGCAGCATGAGGGACATTATAAAGTAGCATGAGGGACCTTACACAGCAGCATGGGGGACATTACACAGCAGCATGGGGGACATTACACAGCAGCATGAGGGATATTGCACAGCAGCATGGAGGAGATATTGCAGAGCAGCATGAGGGGATATTACACAGCAGCATGGGAGACATACGGCACAAAAAGGGTATCACACAGCACCATGGGGGACATTACACAGCAATATGGGGCACATTATACAGCAAAATGGGGATTAGTACTCAGCAGCATGGATGAAAATTATACAGCAACATGGGAAATATTACACTGCAACCTGGGAGACATTATCTAGCAGAATGAGGGATATTACAAAGCAAAATGGGGGGATATTACACAATAGCATAGGTGATATTACACAGCAACCTGGGGGATATTATACAGCAGAATGGGGGATTTTACAAAGCAGAATGGAGGATATGACACAGCTGAATAGGGGATATTATACAGCAGAATGGGGAATATTATACAGCAGCATGAGGAATATTATACAGCAGCATGGTGGATATTATACAGCGGCATGGGAGACATATTGCAGAATGGGGGTAACCCACAGCAGCATGGGGAACATTACACAGCAGTACTGAGCTGTGCTGCTGTGAATACAGCACTGACGTATAACAGTGGTTTGAAACTGAAGCACAAGTTTAGGTGTGTCTGTGCTGAGTTCTGCTCACTTCTTCCACTTTGTTCTTCATAAATTATAAAAAGGTGCTGTAACCTGACAATTCTCTGTTTTGAGATCATTTTAGTTGGAGTTATTTTTCAGAATAAGTAGAGATAATGAAAGAAGTGACTCATATGTGGAGAAAGAAGCATTTTTTATCTGATACTATATAAAACAGAATTTTTAAAATTCAGTGTGTATTTGGTCAGTATTTTACCTCAGAATTAGGCCACGTGCACACGTTGAGCACTTGATTTTTTGTAATGATTTTTTGTAAAACTCAGTATTTGTAAGGCCTCGTGCACACAGTGAGTATTTGGTGAGTTTTTTTACCTGAGTATTTGTAAGCCAAAACCAGGAGTTGTACAATGAGAGGAAAAGTATAATAGAAACACGTCATCTCTACAAATCCTGAGGTGAAAAAAACTCAGCAAATACTGGCGTTGTGCATGTGGCCTTAATACTGAGGAAAAAAAAATCCTCACGAAATACTCAATGTGTGCATGTGGCCTTTTTACTAAGGTAAAAAAAACAACTCAGCAACAATGAACGTGTGCACGTGGCCTTAACCTTTACACGACTCTCTTGACAGTTCAGCTTGTTCCGCAATAAACAATCCCTCACATGACCATATTGACTTATATATAACTTTTTTAAAAGTCAATATGGTCATGTGAGGGCTCATTTTTGCAGAACAAGCTGTACTGTCAAGTTAAACTATGAGTTTTACGATATAGTGTACAGGCAAATGACCACAAAATTTCAAATGCGGAAAAATTTCAAAAAACGTGCAATAGCACTATTGTTTTTTGAGATATTTTATTCACTGTGTTCACTATATGGTAAAACTGATGTGTCGGTGTGATGCCTCAGGTTGGTGCGAGTTCGTAGACACCAAACATGAATAGTCTTTTAGATAAGGGGTTTAAAAAAATCAGAAGTTTGTCCAAACAAAGTTCCGTGACCCATAGCATTTTTATTTTTCGGGATCTATGGCCCAGTGACTTATTTGTTTTGGCGTCTGAGGCTGACGTTTTTAACAGTATAATTTTTGCACAGATGCTACATTTTGTGTAGTCCGGTATGTTTTTACATCTCTTCCATATCTAATCTGTATATTTATATCTTTATGTATATATGTATTTAATTCTGTGCTGCAAAATAATTTATATACCATGTTTTTCCAAAAATAAGACACTGTCTTATATTTTTTTTGCCCCCCAAAAAAGCACTAGGGCTTATTTTTGGAGGAGGTCTTATTCTTGCAGAAACACGGTTGGGGGTAAGTTTACCCCACAAAAAAGCAGACCCCCACTTCCCTGGAGACTAAGGCTATGTGCGCACGTTGCGTCGGTGTACCTGCAGTTTATTCTGCACGTTTTCCTTCCCTTGGTTTTTGACCAAATGGCTTTTGACCATTTTTTAGCGCTAAAAACGCATGCGTTTTTGTAGCGTTTTAATTGCGTTTTTAGCGCTTTTTACATGCGTTTTTCTTATTAAAAACGCATATGCGTTTGTCATGTCATTGAACTCAAAAATAAAGTTAAATGATTCAAATACAAAAATGTCTGCCTTTCCTGTCTTGTTTATGTTAATTTGTTATGATGTCACTTCCTGACGCAATGATAACTCTAAAATCATCAAGATTGAACATGAAAACACTTCATATGTTGCAAAATTAAAGTATACAAACACAGATTTTGATGTCAGAAATAAAATAATTTATTTTCAAAGCTTTATTTACGTCATAAAGCCATTTTTATGCACATTTAAACATATGTGCAACATATAATTGATATTTAGGAAAAATACATAATTTTTTATAAACATACACATAAGATTACATCATTATGACATTATGGTTCAGAAAATAATTGCCTGCTGAAATATCCTTGTGGTGGTTGTTGGGAATGCAAATTAACATTTAACGGGGGTTGTATATTCATTTGGCTAGATTGTGGTTTTTGAGTTTGGATGCCTGGATGGAAATATTGTTGGGGCACATTTTGATTATATGTATTTGTATTTAGAGAATAAGGTTTTTGTATGTAGATTGGGTTATGGGCAATAGTAGCTGTATTCTTTTGGGCTGGTGGGTTTTTGACGTCATCAAAAATTTGTTCAATTTTAGAAATAATTGCGCCAGAGGAAGGGAAACTACCCTCTTCCTCATAGCAACTCAGCATCCCACATATGGCTGTCATGCATGTATTTTTTTTCTTCTCATCTTTAATTTTTCGGATTCTACCTGCTATACTAATGCCAAAATGATCAATGTCATCTTCTTTGGCACTAGTATTCAATAATTTTAAGGTTTCTTTGCAAATAACGTCCTCCTCTAATTGGATATTTTTGGTGGTTTTTTTTTTGTTTTTTGGCTTAATATATTTTGTGGGACTTGAGGTAATTATTGTAGGTCTAGGTGGTGATTTATCTTGAACAGTACCACTTTCTAGATCCCCTTCATGTTCAGATGAAAATTGATCTATATTGGCTGATGGCCCTTCCTGGTGTGGTTGATGAAGGCTCTCTTGCCCCTCTTCATCATCAACAGGTGTTTGTGCTGCTACATTTCCTGAAGTTCTGTTGATGTGAAAGAAAAAATAAAAAACAATTAAATACAATGTAATTTATTGTGATGATAACATTATTGTCATAAAACAATTTTAACATACTGTTACATGAATACTTACTCTCTAGTTTTCCGACTTGTGCAGAGGAATGACAGCTCATCATAATAGATGAAATTTGGTTTTTTAGGGGAACTGCCACTTTTCATGCCCTCATTCCTTATCTTGTGAAATCTGTCCTTAACTGAACGCCACCTTTTCCGCACATCAAGCTCTATTTTAATTGTGCAATGAAACACAAAAAAAACAAAACTTAAATTAATTTTAATAAGTATAGTAACATTATAAAAACAACTAATTTAAACAAGAAATATACCAATTTTATGTTGTAAGGCTGCATCAGCCTCATGCCATTGTGGGAACAGTTCAGCACAGATTGTTCCCCAACAGTCCATCCTCTTGTTTTTTTGCATGTAGTCAGGGCATGTGGGATCCCAAAGGCATGGCATGGATTCAACCTGTAACATAATTTTACAAATTAGTAAAGAAGTGATTCCTAAATTTCAAAGATTATAAAGCTTGGCATTATCATTATCAAATTTTTTAAGAAAAATAATTAAAAATAAATCAGCTACTTACCATAGCAATTAATTTTGCAACATCGATCTTCATTCGCTGGAACCAAGCCATTATAAATTTCAGTAGATCAAAGTTTATCTATTATGAGAAATCACAATAGTAGCAGGCACTGAAACATACTCAGCTCTGTATTTATAGTACAAAGGAAGTGATGTAGGTAATGACGTTTGTGCCTGGTTTATTTGCCTACTGCACCTGCGTTTTTGGTTTGGAAAACGCTGGTTAAAAGCATGTAAAACGCACATTAAACGCAGATTATTCACTTCAACATGCGTTTTGCCATTTCTCATTGACTCCAATGTTAAGGAAACGCTGCAGAAATGGCAAAAACAACTGACATGCTGCTTCTTTTTCAGCATGGTTTTTGACCACAAATATGCAAATTAAACGCTGCTGAAAAAAAAGCAAAGTGCAGACAGGATTTCTGCTTTTACCATAGACTTTGCTGGAAAACAAAAACGCATGCCTTTTTGCCCAAAAACGCTGCTGCCAAAAACGCTGCAGAAACGCGGTAAAAAACGCAACGTGCGAACATAGCCTAATACTCACCAGACCCGGACATCTGCGTGGCTCCCTGGTCTTCTCTGTGATCTCCGGTCAGTGTTGCATGCCGTTCTCCCCTGCTGCTAGCTGACACACTGACACACACAGTCCGAGCGCAGACACACACAGCAAATCACACACACAGCAGATCACACACACACACACAGCAGATAGGAGACACACACAGTCGATCGCAGGCACACACAGCCGATCACAGATACACAGAGCCGATCACAGGCACACACAGCCGATCACAGATACACACAGCCGATCGCAGGCACACACAGCCGATCACAGGCACATACAGCTGATCGCAGACACACACAGCAGATCACAGGCACATACAGCAGATCACACACACAGCCGATTGCACACATCACATCACATCCAGCGCTTACGGCCGCAGGGAATGATGAGAGCAAGTCACTTGGCCCGCCGCAGGTCCTGTTCGTTGCGCTCCACCGCACTGCCTCTCAGGATTCGGCCGGCGAGAAGAGATCGGTGTCACTGGATGAGGTGAGTGTGTATGCGATCCGATGAGTGTGCGATCCGATCTTTGTGTGTGTGATTTGATGTTTGCGTGTGATCCGATGTTTGTGTGTGCGATCTGATTATGAGTGATCTCTGTGTGCGATCTGATGTTTGTGTGTGAGATCTGGTGTGTGAGTGAGATCTGATTGTGTGTGTGTGCGTGTGTGTGATCTGATGTGTGCGGGTGTGTGATCACTGCAGGTCCTGCCGCTCAGCATCTGGTGAGTGTAATTGCCGGGTGCCGTTGTCTATAATGAAGTGTCCTGCAATATTTGCAACCTTTTTTAGCTGCACGGACACTTCATTATTGATCCGGGACTAGGGCTTATTTTCGGGGGAGGGCTTTTATATATATATATATATATATATATATATATATATATATATATATATATATATATATTTGTATATATATATATATATATATATTTCTTTTTTAAAAAAAAAAAAAGGTATCCAGAAAAATTTATATCATTCTGTTGCATTCCCATCCAAGCATTTGGTCGACTGCTGTCTCTGCTGTCTCCTGAGCTCAAGTATATGAATAGTATAATGCGCAAGTCAATTTCTGCTGAGGAAAGGCTGCTTATCACCTTGCGGTAAATAATTTTATTGACATTGTGTGTGTTGTTGGTGACAATAGTTACCTAAATATGTTATCCATGGTTGTAAAATGCAAATCATAACTAAATTCAACACAGCTTAGCCAAACAATCCCCTCACCTTGCTTGTAGCATTTACACACTCCACTGCTAATTTTTTAATACACTGTTTACAGTAAGATTCATAATGTATTCAATAACATTGTGTTCAATCTTCTTGAGCAGGAGCTATCTTAATGCGCACCTACACATTACACCGCCATTTTATTGTAATATGAAGAATTTAGTTTCTGACTGTTTCCTTTTATTTTTCATTTTTTTTTGCCACAGGAGAGAGCTACGCATCCCTGCATCTCCAGATTCGTATTGGTAACTCAACCATATCCGAAATTGTGAGGTGCTATTCCTTTCATTAGCTGCGTGGAGGTGACAGGAGCGGCGGTGTCTTCTGCAGCTCCGGTCACCTTCATGCAGCAGAGCTGGATGCGACGCTGGACCATCCTGGAGTACGCCGGACATGGAGGGCTTTTTCGGGCTAATTAAATTGGTGATGATGAGGGAATTTGTTAGTGTTTTTTATTTCTAATAAATGATTTTTTCAGGTGTGTGTGTGTTTATTTACTGTAATTTACAGATTAATCATGGAAGGTATCTCGGGGAGACGCCTGACATGATTATTCTAGGACTTATTGGCAGCTATGGGCTGCCAAAAACTCCTTATTACCCCGATTTGCCAACGCACCAGGGCAAATTGGGAAGAGCCGGGTACAGTCCCAGAACTGTCGCATATAATGTATGCGGCAATTCTGGGCGGCTGCTGACTGATATTGCTAGGCTGGGGGGCTCCCCATAACGTGGGGCTCCCCATCCTGAGAATACCAGCCTTCAGCCTTATGGCTTTATCTGGCTGATATTAAAATTGGGGGGGACCGCACGCCGTTTTTTAAAATTATTTATTTATTTTACTGCACATTACAGACACCGGCTGCTGTGATTGGGTGCAGTGAGACAGCTGTCACTCAGCGTGGGGGGCGTGTCTGACTGCAACCAATCACAGGCGCCTGTGGGTGGGAAAAGCAGGGAATACGAGATTGAGTAATGAGCGGCCGGCATATTCAAAGTAATTGTTGCCGCGTATTCTCTGCACAGCTGTTCCTCGCCGCGCTGGTGATCGGGGAGCGGTGAGTATGAGAGAGGGCTGCTCACTTCTGTCACTCGGGGGATTAGCGGTCACTGGTGAATCCTTCACAGGTGACCGCTAATCAGTACGCAGCACACAGACAGAGCAGCGGCATGACAATGAAGTCGGGTGAAGTTCACCCGAGTTCATTCTCATCGCGAACTCTGTCTGCGGTCAGCCGACATGTATCAACGACATTGTGCAACATACAAACGGACATTCCACACGGACATTCCACGCACACATACACAGGCATTTTACACTCAAACACGGACATTTTACACGTACACACGGCTGACATACGCCATCACACGGATGCCATACGTACCGGAGAAACGCCCCAAAAATACGGAACACGGACACGAAAAACGGACCGTGTCATACGGACGTTTTTTTTGCGGAAGTGTGTTTTAGGCCTTAGTGAGAGAGACCTTTGCTGACTACTTCATGAGTCCAAAAAGAGCAATGCTCTGGCTGTACTCCTGTGTCGGTGAGGTGCAGACTTTTCAGCACTGAAGAATTGACCATACGGGAAAGAGAAGAATGAAAGAAGTTTGTATTAACCAAAAAAAATAAAAAAATGTTGTTCTTTATACATGTTGTCAACTAAAGAAGATACAGAAACAGCAGCATAAAAAAAATGTGTTTGGTAGCTACTTTACTTTAAACATGAAAGAACACCACGAACACATGTAACAAATACAACTAGTCGAAACGCATTGTCGTTTGTCATTTTTTCTCTACCTTGGAGGTATACCTGACCATTGGTGTTTTCTGATTTTACCTGAAACCTTGCTAAAATAAAAATTGGGAATCTTACCTGGCTGGATCATTCACTCCAAAGCACTGGACAATTTTTTTTCTTCTTTAAATTGAAGATGTCCAGTGGCAACCGGGATTTAAGTTAGCATCCATTGATTTGGACAGTCTCTACACCCAGATACCACAGAATCTGGGTGTGGAGACTGTCAGAATCATTCTTGAGCATATGGGAGAATCTATAGAGTACATACATTTTGTGAGTGAAGCTCTATATTTCATCCTTGAAAACAATACTTTTAAATTTGGAGACACATGGTATGTACAACACGGGGGTGTCAGAATGGGCAACCCCCATGGCTTGAACTTTAGCCAATTTATTCCTGGTTAAATTTGAAGATGACCTAATCTACAGTAATATTAACCCGTTCTTACTAGTGATGAGCAAGTACGCTTGTCACTACTCGGTACTCGCACGAGTATCACTGTACTCGGGCTACTCGGCGGGTACCGAGTAATCTCACGATACTCATGCTGTACTCGTGGTCTTCATCCCTGCATGTTGGCGCTCTTTTGAGAGCCAGCCCTCATGCAGGGATTGGCTGGCAGACCACTGCAATGCCACAGCCCTGTTAGTTGTGGAATTGCAGTGATTGGCCGGCCCGCACAGCGTGACCGAGCCTTTGTACTGGCGGGCGCGCTGTGCTCTGCACACAGCCATCCAGACAGTCAGTGCAGGAAGAGTGTTGCTGCTTCAGGGAAAGGTTTGCAGCCCTTTATAGTTATTTCCGTAGCAGGGCTGCAAACAGTGTGACCATAAGTCCTTCTCAGGACTATTGTAGTTGTATACAGGCAGGCAGGGTATAGCCAGGTCGGAGTACAGGAGAAGAGTTCTTCTCAGGACTATTGTTGCTGTATACAGGCAGGGTATAGCCAGGTCGGAATACAGGCTAGTGACCAGAAGAGTCCTTCTCAGGACTATTGTAGCTGTATACAGGCAGGCAGGCAGGGTATATAGCCATTCCTAGTGGTGACCGTATATCAGCCTTCATCATATCTGGGGCTGGTGTACACAGTCTAAAACAGTCCTGATAGTGTTAGACTTCTCAGTAATTGTCGCTCCTAAAAACCTGTTAGGTTCTTAGTGCGTCCGTGCGTGCATTTAAAAACCACACGTGTGTGCCTGTCGGTGGCAGCGTACAGGTGCACTTGTGTGTGTTTTGCACAAACTTGGATATAACGCACAAGTCTAGTGAATACACGTCAGCACAGCATTGCAAAATGCGCAAGGGCGTTGGCAACGAACAAGGAAGTGGACGTGATGGTGGTGCAGGCAGAGGCCGAGGTCGTGTGCAAGCTCTAATTTCGCCACAACAAAGGGCCACATCTACTCGCTCGCACGTCCTGTCCCAAATTCTTGGGGACCGCAGCAGTACACCGCTCTTGAACCAAGACCATTGTCAACAGGTTGTTAGTTGGATAGCGGATAATGCTTCCAGTCAGATTGGCACCACCACAAACACTCTGTCTTCCACACGGTCAAGTGTCAGTAGCTGTGATACTGCACCGCACATTTCTGAACCTGATCCTCCTTCCTACCACCAGGCCGAGTACATGTCCACGGACATTACTGATCCCACACTTGGACACTCGGAAGAGCTGTTCACATTTCCATTCGCACATTTTGGCCTCTCGCCAGCTCCTGTTGAAGTGGGTCATGACGAGATCGTATGTACAGATGCCCAAATATTTGAGCAGCCATGTTCTCACGAAGTTGGCAACGTGTCTCAACAAGGGGTGGACGATGATGAGACACAATTGTCAGGAAGTCAGGAGGAGGAGCAGGGTGCGGAAGAGGAAGACGACGTGGTGGATGATCCAGTAACTGACCCAACCTGGCAGGAGGATATGCAGAGCGAGGACAGCAGTGCACAGGGGGAGGGAGGCGTAGCATCCCAACAGGCAGTAAGAAGCAGGGTGGTGGCCCCAGGCAGAAGTCAGGCAACCGTTCCCCGGAACAACAACACGACACAAGGTGCCTGTACAAATGTTAGGTCTTCCCAAGTCTGGCAGTTTTTAAGTTGGCTCCAGATGATTCTAAAATGGCCATTTGCAACACCTGCCATGCCAGCATCAGCAGGGGTACCAAAACTAGCAGCCAGACCACCTCCAGCATGATCAGGCACATGTCAGCCAAGCACCCGACTTTGTGGGATGTACAACAGAGTCGAGGAGCAGTGCTTGCTGATGTCACTGCTACGACTTCGCTTGTTGTGCATGCGAGCCAATCCCCTGTCCATGCTGCCCGCGAACAAGCCTCCTCGGGCCCTGCACCTGCAGTTGCCCATGCAGAAATAACACCATCATCAAGCACGTCCTTGTCCCAGCGCAGCGTTCAGTTATCCATTCAGCAAACCTTTGAACGCAGGCGCAAATACACTGCCAACGCCCCACATGCCACAGTTCTAAATGCTAATATTTCACGACTGCTTGCGCTAGAAATGTTGCCTTTTAGGCTGTTGGAGGGAGAAGCGACCTGATGGCGGCAGCTGTCCCACGTTACTCGGTCCCCAGCCGCCACTATTTCTCCCGGTGTGCCGTCCCCGCATTGCATAACCACGTGTCACAAAACATCACACGTGCCCTGAACAATGCTGTTTCAGCCAAAGTCCACCTAACCACAGACACGTGGACAAGTGCTTGTGGTCAAGGCTGCTACATCTCGTTGACGGCACACTGGGTTAATATTGTGGAAGGTGGGACCCAGTCTGAGCGAGGGACGGAACACGTCCTTCCCACACCAAGGTTTGCAGGCCCTACCTCAGTCAGGGTTTCACCCACACTCTACAGCTCCGGAATGTCATGCTCCTCAGCCTCCTTCTCCTCCTGCGCATCCTCATCCACTTTACCCCCCACACCAGTCCCAAGCTGGAAGCACTGCAGCACTGCCTCGGCGAAGCGGCAACAGGCTGTGCTGAAGCTAATCTGCATAGGTGACAAACCCCACAATGCAGAAGAGGTGTGGACAGCTCTGAAACAGCAGGCAGATCACTGGCTCACACCTCTGAACCTAAAGCCAGGAAAGGTCATGTGTGACAATGGCCGGAACCTGGTGGCGGCTTTGAGGCGAGGCCAGCTGACACATGTTCCATGCGTGGCCCATGTGCTCAACCTCGTGGTTCAGCGGTTTCTAAAGTCAGACCCAGAGCTGTCTGATCTGCTGGTAAAAGTTCGCCACCTGTCTGCACATTTTCGAAAGTCACCTACTGCTTCAGCCGGCCTTGCCGGCTTTCAGCGCCGTTTGCATCTTCTGGCTCACAGACTGGTGTGTGATATCCCCACGCGTTGGAATTAAACTCTGCACATGTTGGTCAGGATATGTGAGCAGAAGAGGGCAGTTGTTGAGTACCTGCATCACCTAAGCCGTCGGGAAATGGGTCAAACTCCACACATAACACCTGAGGAGTGGAGATGGATGTCCGACCTATGTACCATCCTCCAAAACTTTGAGGACTCCACCAAGATGGTGAGCGGCGATGACACCATTATTAGCGTCACCATACCGCTTCTCTGCCATTTAAAACGGTCTCTGCTCAAAAACAAACATGATGCATTGCAGGCGGAGCGCGATGAGTTTGAGCAAAAAACAGTAGTGGGTGTGGGTGATAACACACAGCCCAGCCTCGTCTCATCACAACGTGCAGTGGAGGACTATGACAAGGAGGAGGATGAAGACATGGAGCAACTCTCCGGCCAAATTGAGGATATGACATGCATACCAGTCATATCGTCGGTTCAGCGTGGCTGGCCAGAGGACAGGGTAGATGAGGAGGAGGAGGAGGAGGACAGCATGTTCAGTCATCGTGTTGGTCAGAATACTGAAGTGATCGCTGTTAAGAGTCTGGCACACATGGCTGATTTTATGGTAAGCTGCCTGTCTCGTGACCCTCGCGTTAAGAACATCTTGGCCGACAATCATTACTGGTTGGTAACACTGTTGGACCCACGCTACAAGGAGAACTTTATGTCTGTTATTCCCAAGGCGGAGAGGTCAGCCGAAATGCAGCAGTTCGGGAAGGCCATAGTCACGGAAGTAGGCAAAGCATTCCCTCACAAAACGCTAGCGGCATAGGTCAGGAATCAGTGGACAACCAAGGCGTACAGCCGAGAGGGGCACAAGTCCAATTCGCCAGAGGTAGGGGAACAGTCTTTAAGATGTGGAACAGTTTTCTCAGCCCCTCACGTACCACAGCCCCTGAGGTGCGGGGTAGTGCCACAAGAAATCCTAAATTTGCCCAGATGCTCAAGGAGTACCTTGCAGATCGAACAACTGTACTCCGACATTCCTCTGTGCCTTACAATTATTGGGTATCCAAGCTGGACACGTGGCATGAATTGGCTCTCTACGCCTTGGAAGTCCTGGCCTGCCCTGCCGCTAGCGTTTTGTCAGAGCATGTTTTTAGTGCCGCAGGTGGAATCATTACAGATAAATGCAACCGCCTGTCAACTGAAAATGCTGACAGGCTGACTCTGATCAAGATGAACAAGGGTTGGATTGGGCCAGACTTCACCACACCACCAGCAAATGAGAGTGGAATTTAAATTTTGTAACGGGAATTTGCCATGTACCTCCACTCACCCATGGGTACACACTTCTGGACTTTGGCTAATCGCTGGACTGCTCCTCCTTCTCCTCATGCGTCATCATGATGACCGTTACAATAGTTAGGCCGTTGTTTCAGGTATACCCCCAGTGGTAAATATTTTCGCCCATTCTATCAGAATGAGCATGACAACGACAGGAGACCCGCTCCTTTGCAATGGGAACAATGTTTTGAGTCCCTCATGCACGTCTCTATCCAGGGACAATGTGGAGCCTCCCAATTTTTGGCTGCCCTGCTAAAGGGCTATACTACAGTAGACCCACTTCCTTACAATGGGCACTTCAGGTTTACAGGCCATCATGCACGTCTCTATCCAGGGACAATGTGGGGCCTCCCAATTTTTGGCTGCCCTGCCAAAGGGCTATACTACAATAGACCCACTTCCTTACAATGGGCACTTCAGTTTTACAGGCCATCATGCACGTCTGTATGCAGGGGCATTGGTGAACCTCACAATTTTGGACTGCCCTGGCAAAGGAAAATACTACAAAGACTCACTTCCTCAAAATGGGCACATTAGACTCAAGAGGCCTTCATGTACGTCTCTTCTCAGGGACATCAGAGTGCCACACAATGTTTTCACGTAAAATCTTTCATGTAATCTCAAAAAGTAACATACACCAGCTCTATCTCACTATTGGGTATGTGCCCTTAACATTTCCGCCATGAAAGTTCATTTTGGTGTCATTTTGGAAGGTTTTCTGGTGAGTCCGTAAAAATGGCGTAAAACTCGGACAAAATTGTTCACAGCTGTGACTTTTGAGTGATAAATGCTTCAAGGGGTCTTCCCCATGCTGTTGCCATGTCATTTGAGCACTCTTCTGAGACTTTTGTGACATTTTTAGGGTTTCTACATGCTGCCGGGGGGTCATTTCATAAAAATACTCGGGTCTGCTATAGAATAACATTGAGCTCGGTGCTCGGGCTGAGTACACGAGTATCTTGGGATGCTCGGCCCGAGTCTCGAGCACCCGAGCTTTTTGGTACTCGCTCATCACTAGTTCTTACGTCATATTAAGAAATTTCGGTACGTCGACGACATTTTGATAATATGGGATGGTACATAAAGTGAGTTCAACGCGTTTGTGTCATTTTTAAACAACAATAATTGGCATAATATGTTTTTCACTAGAGTCTTTGGAGGGGATTCACTAGAATTTCTCGATATCACGTTAACAATATATGATAGAAGAATCGCACAAGAAATGTAGAGAAAACTGACCTCTGTGAATATGTTGCTGTGTTAGGACAGTGCACATCCCACTCATATAAAAAGATCTGTACCCTACAGTCAGTTCCTTAGAATAAGAAGAATAAACAATAGTGATGTAAGATTTTTAGAACAGGCTGAAGAACTAAAAACTAGGCTACTATAGAGAGGATACCCCCTGAAAGAAATAAATAATGCGTTAGAAAAAGTGAAAAGTTTAACACCTGAATATATTACCAAAAAAAACAGCCAAACCATCTTTAGAAAGGTTCAGATTTAATTTTAAATATGGACCCATAGACAATGCAATACGGTTAGCCATTAACAAAAATTGGCATGTCATTGAAAGTGATAAAGACCTGCACGATATAGCATCAAATAAATGGCAAATAACCTATTGAAGAAGCAAAAATGTAGGTGACATGCTAATTAAGAGAAGGTTTATTCCGAAGAAATCCTGGTTAGACAGAGTGGGACACGGGTAATTTTAAGTGTGGCAACTGTTCATTTTGCGTATATCACATCACAAGAAAATTGATAAAAATTGGTGACCAATAGCACGTGATAAAGGATTTTATCATTTGTAGAACAAAATGGGTGGTTTATATAATTTTTTGCCCATTCGGGTTTTACTACATTGGCAAATGATTAGGCCTCTATTTATAAGGGTTAGAGAACACTTTAACTATTCATACTGGGGTAGGAGTGACTCATCTTATTAAACATATGAATGATTTTCATGCAGGTAACCAGTAACCAGTCGTACGCTTTCCTGGACTGGAGAAAATTACTCTGCCACCAGCAGGGGGTGACAACCATAAATATCTATTCAGAAAAAAGGCTCGGTGGATAATGGACAGCAAAGCCTTAAGACCATTAGGATTTAATGATAAAACGATTTAGTGATTTTTCTATGAATTAATGTAATTGTTCAGTGTCTTATATTAAATTGTTATCCGTGATTGTGTTATACATTGGTTTTAATTTATACAACCTACAAGGAACTACAATGCTTTTACATAGAAAATATCTTTATTGAGAAAATATGTATATAAAATAAGATAAAAATGCACAGCAATACAATGACATGAGGATAGGAGACAGCTTTTTCTCTGATTGAAATCACATGGTGGCCAGCAATAATAAATATGTCTCCTAGTCAGATGAAGTGTAAACAAAATACCCTCTGAAAATTACTTTCAGGAATTTATTTCACAAGTTCATCCGACTGAAAAATGGAATGATTTGGCCAAACATACAATGGAAAAGTCTCAAAAGCTGAACACCTAAGGGTGTCCCATGGTAAGATACAGTATGTGATTACTCTAGATGTGCATGTGACTATTTGCTTTGTGTGTTGCGGCATGTCAGGACTCCTATTCCTTGTTATTACTACTCCATATTTGGTTATGGCATTACCTTTTTATAAATGGCTTTGATTCCTGACATTCCCCATCACACTACTAAATGTTCATGCATTTTTACAGTCAGTGCAGTGTCACATCTGTCACTCTTGCTATAGACATACTGTCCTGATTTTTTCTTGCCATCCATTTGCTGTACAGGGTGTACAGACTTTGGGTTCAGCTTTTGAGACTTTTCCATTGTATGTTTAGCCAAAGCATTCAATTTTTCAGTCGGATGAACTTTTGAAATAAATTCCTGAAAGTAATTTTCAGAGGGTATTTTGTTTACACTTCATCTGACTAGGAGACATATTTATTATTGCTGGTCACCATGTGATTTCAATCAGAGAAAAAGCTGTCTCCTTTCCTCATGTCATTGTATTGCTGTGCATTTTTATCTTGTTTTATATACATATTTTCTCAATAAAGATATTTTCTATGTAAAAGCATTGTAGTTCCTTGTAGGTTGTATGGTTCACTGTGAACTACATGAGATTGTGTGATCACATTGGCTCTTTCTTGAGTAGTGATCAAACTCTTAGTTTTATTTATGGCTTTTAATTTGTATCACGTTAGTCCCATGTGTATCCTATAAAAAGACGAGGTACTGACGTATGATTGTGGACCCGTAGAAGCGCCCTTAATGGTGCGAAACGGCCGTAGTGCAGCATGATTCCCCTTTCTCTCCCCCACATACCCGTTTGTCTACACCCAAATAAAGCATAGAATAAAGCATAGAAAACTCACCCGGTGAGTACCTCCAGCCTGCTTTTCTTGAGGATTACTGGACCCTTGTACTTGGATGAGCACCTCGGGATTTGCTTACTCCTAGTAGCGGAGGAAGACTGGCGATATACAAGCGTCCGGAGTTCACGGAGAACACAGGTTCGGCTTCTAATTGAAGTAAGAGATTCATGTTTAAACTACAAGACTGGTAAGCAGTGCCCAGTTTTTCACTCTTTTTTGAGGACATTACACAGCAACCTAGGGGATATTATACAGCAGAATGGGGGATATAATTAAGCAGAATGGGGATATTACACAGCAGAAAGGGACACATTGTACAGCAGAATAGGGATATCACATAACAGCATTGGAGACTTAACACAGCAGCATGGGGGACATTGTACAGCAGCATGGGGGACATTACCCAGCAGCATAAAGGAAATTATACAGCAGAATAGGGCATATTACACTGCAGCATGGGAGACATACAGTAGAATGGGGGATATCACAGCAGCATTAGTAACCTTATACAGCAGCATGGGCATATCACACAGCAGCATGGGGACATTACACAGCAGCATGGGGGACATTACACAGCAGCATATGGGATTTTACACAGCACCATGGGGCACATTATACAGCAGAATGGGGGGCATTATACAACAGAAAGGGGGGATATTATGCAGTAGCATGGGGAAGATTATACAGCAACCTGGGGGACATTATACAGCAGAATATGGTGAATTACACAGCAGAATGGGGCATATTACAAAGCAGCATGTGAGACATTATACATCAAAATGGGGAATATCACACAGCAGCATGAGGGACAATACATAGCAGCATCGGGCACATTAAACAGCAGAATGAGGAACAGTACATAGCAGCATTGGGAACATTATACAGCAGCATAGGGAATATTACACAGCAGAATGGGGACATTACAGCAGGCTTGGGGAGTATTACACAGAAGAATGGGGGATATTAAACTGCATCAGGGAGACATTATACAGCACAACAGGGGTATCATACAGCACCATGGGACACATTAAACAGTAGACACGGGTCATTATACAACAGAATGGGGGGGATATTATGCAGTAGCATTGGGGTACTTTATACAGCAACCTGGGGGACATTAAACAGCAGAATGGGGAGAATTACACAGCAGAATGGGGCATATTACAAAGCAGCATGGGAAACATTATACATCAGAATGGGGCACACTATACAACAGAATGGGGAATAGTACATAGCAGCATTGGGAACATTATACAGCAGCATGTGGAACATTACACAACAGCATGGGGGACATTATACAGAAACATTGGAGACATTATACAGCAGCATGGGGAATATTACATAGCAGCAATGGGGATATTACACAGCAGCCTTGATGAGTATTACATAGAAGAATGGGGGATATTAAACTGCAGCAGAGAGACATTATACAGCAGAACAGGGGTATCGTTCAGCAGCATGGGGGATATGACACAGCAGCATAGGAGATATTACATAGCAGCATTGAGGACATTACACAGCAGCATTGGGGAAATTACACAGTAGCATGGGAGGATATTACACAGCAGCATGAGGTAATAAAACACAGCAGCATAGGGGGTTATTACACAGCAGCATGGGGGATATTACACAGCAGCATTGGGGAACATTACAAAGCAGCATTGGGGAATATTACACAGAAGAATGGGGGATATTACACAGCAGAATGGGGGACATTACACAGCAGCATGAGGGACGTTACACAGTAGCATGGGAAACATTACACAGCAGCATGGGGGGATATTACACAGCAGGATATGGTGGATATTACACAGCAGTATGGGGGGATATTACACAGCAGCATGGGGGGATATTACACAGCAGCATGGGGGGGATATTACACAGCAGCATTGGGGGATATTACACAGCAGCATGGGGGATATTACACAGCAGCATGAGAGACATACAGCAGAATGGGGATATCACACAGCAACCTGTGGGACATTATATAGCAGAATCAGGGATATTACAAAGCAAAATGGGGGATTTTACAAAGCAAAATGGGGGACATTACACAGCAGCATGGGGACATTGTACAGCAGAATAGGAGTATCACACAACAGCATGGAGGACATTACACATCAGCATAAGATACATTACACAGCTACATGGCAGACATTTTATAGCAGAATGGAGCACATTGCACTGCAGAATGGGGGATAATACACAGAAGCATGAGGGACATTACACAGCAGCAGGTCGGACATTACACAGCAGCATGGGGGAACATTACATTGCAGCATGGGCGATATATAACAGCAGCATGGGGGAAAATTAAACAGCAGCATGAGGGACATTACATTGCGGTATGGGGCACATTACACAGCAGCATGGGGGACATTAGACAGCAATATGGGGGACATTATACAGCAGAATGGGGGATATAATAACACAGAATGGGGATATTACACAGAAACATGGGAGATATTGTACAGCAGAAAGGGGGATATTACACAGAAGCATTGGGGACATTACACAGAAACCTGGAGGACATTATACAGCAGCGAGTGGGACATTATACAGCAGAATTTGGGATAATACACAGCAGCATTGGAAACATTATACAACAGCATAGGGGAAAATTACACAGCAGCATGAGGGACATTACACAACCGAATGGGGGGGATATTACACACAGCATGGAGGAAATTACAAAACAGAATGAGGGGCAATACACAGCAGCATTTGGGATATTAAACAGCAGAGTGATGGATATTACACAGCAGAATGGGGGACATTACACAGCACCATGGGGCACATTATACAGCAGAATGGGGGGCATTATATAACAGAATGGGGGATAATACACAGTAGCATTGGGGATATTATACAGCAGAATGGTGGATATTACAAAGCAGAATGATGGATATTACACAGCAACATGGGGCACATTATACAGCAGAAGGGGGGATATTACACAGCAGCATAGGGCATATTACAAAGCAGCATGGGAAACATTATACATCAGAATGGGGAAAATCACACAGCATCATTGGGGACATTACACAGCAGCATGTGGGAAATTACACAGCAGCATGGGGCACATTATGCAGCAGAAAGAGGGGGATATTACACTGTAGCATGGGGACATTACACAGAAACCTGGGGGACATTATACACCAGATTGGGGTGAATTACACATAAGAATGGGGCATTTTACAAAGCAGCATGGGAAACATTACAATCAGAATGGGGAAAAATCACACAGCATCATTGGGGACATTAAATAGCAACCTGGAAGACATTATACAGCATAATGGGGGGAAATAATAATGCAGAATGGGGAAAATACACAGAAACATGGGAGATATTGTACAGCAGAAAGGGGGATATTACACAGCAGCATAAGGGACATTACACAGAAACCTGGAGAACATTATACAGCAGCAAGTGGGATATTATACAGCAGAATGGGGGATAATACACAGAAGCATGGGGGAGATTACACAGCAGCATGGGGGACATTATACAGCAGAATGGGGGATTACACATAGCAGCATTGGGAACATTATACAGCAGCATGGGAAACATTACGCAGCAGAATGGTGGGCATTATACAGCAACCTGGAGGACATTATATAGCATACTGGGGGATATTATAAAGCAGAATGGGGATATTACACAGAAACCTGGAGGATATTATACAGCAGAATGGGAGATATTACACAGCAGCGAGGGGGACATTATATAGCAGAATTGGGGATAGTACACAGCAGCATTCGGAACATTATACAACAGCATTGGGGGAAATTACACAGCAAAATGGTGGACATTACACAGCAGAATGAAGCGATATTAAACAGCAGAAAGGAGGTATAATACAGCAGCATGGGGGACATTACACAGCAGCATAAGAGACATTACACAGCAACATGGCAGACATTATCCAGTAAAATGAAGCATATTGCATGGCAGAGTTGGGGATAATACACAGCAGCATAAGGGATATTACACAGCAGAATGAGAGACATTACACAGCAGCATGGGGCACAGTATACAGCAGCATGGTGGAAAATTACACAGCAGCATTAAAGACATAACACTGCAGCATGGGGGAACATTACATTGCAGCATGGGCGATATATAACAGCAGCATGGGGGAAAATTAAGCAGCAGCATGAGGGACATTACAAATCGCCATGGGGGACATTACACAGCAGCATGGGGCACACTATACAGCAGATAGGGGAACAGTATGCAACAGCATGGGGGAAATTATACAGCAACATTGGAGACATTATACAGCAGATTGGGGAACATTACATAGCAGCATGGAGGATATTACACAGCAGCCTTGGGGAGTATTACATAGAAGAATGGGGATATTAAACTGCAGCAGGGAGACATTATACAGCACAACGGGGGTATCATACAGCAGCGTGGGGGATATGACAGCAGCATAGAGGATATTACACAGCAGAATGGGGAACATTACACAGCAGCATTGGGGACATTACAAAGTAGCATTGGAGGATATTATACAACATCATCGGGGGATAATACACAGCAGCATAGGGGGGATATTACATAGAATTGGGGAATATTACACAGCAGCATGGGGGGGATATTACACAGCAGCATGGGGAATATTACACAGCAGCATGAGAGACATACAGCAGAATGGGGATATCACACAGCAACCTGTGGGACATTATATAGCAGAATCAGGGATATTACAAAGCAAAATGGGGGATTTTACAAAGCAAAATGGGGGACATTACACAGCAGCATGGGGACATTGTACAGCAGAATAGGAGTATCACACAACAGCATGAAGGACATTACACATCAGCATAAGAGACATTACACAGCTACATGGCAGACATTTTATAGCAGAATGGAGCACATTGCACTGCAGAATGGGGGATAATACACAGAAGCATGGGGACATTACACAGCAGCAGGTCGGACATTACACAGCAGCATGGGGGAACATTACATTGCAGCATGGGCGATATATAACAGCAGCATGGGGGAAAATTAAACAGCAGCATGAGGGACATTACATTGCGGTATGGGGCACATTACACAGCAGCATGGGGGACATTAGACAGCAATATGGGGGACATTATATAGCAGAATGGGGGATATAATAACACAGAATGGGGATATTACACAGAAACATGGGAGATATTCTACAGCAGAAAGGGGGATATTACACAGCAGCATTGGGGACATTACACAGAAACCTGGAGGACATTATACAGCAGCGAGTGAGACATTATACAGCAGAATTTGGGATAATACACAGCAGCATTGGAAACATTATACAACAGCATAGGGGAAAATTACACAGCAGAATGAGGGACATTACACAACAGAATGGGGGGGATATTACACACAGCATGGAGGACATTACAAAACAGAATGAGGGGCAATACACAGCAGCATTTGGGATATTAAACAGCAGAGTGATGGATATTACACAGCAGAATGGGGGACATTACACAGCACCATGGGGCACATTATACAGCAGAATGGGGGGCATTATATAACAGAATGGGGGATAATACACAGTAGCATTGGGGATATTATACAGCAGAATGGTGGATATTACCAAGCAGAATGATGGATATTACACAGCAACATGGGGCACATTATACAGCAGAAGGGGGAATATTACACAACAGCATAGGGCATATTACAAAGCAGCATGGGAAACATTATACATCAGAATGGGGAAACTCACACAGCATCATTGGGGACTTTACACAGCAGCATGTGGGAAATTACACAGCAGCATGGGGCACATTATGCAGCAGAAAGGGGGGATATTACACTGTAGCATGGGGACATTACACAGAAACCTGGGGGACATTATACACCAGATTGGGGTGAATTACACATAAGAATGGGGCATTTTACAAAGCAGCATGGGAAACATTATAATCAGAATGGGGAAAAATCACACAGCATCATTGGGGACATTAAACAGCAACCTGGAGGACATTATACAGCATAATGGGGGGAAATAATAATGCAGAATGGGGAAAATACACAGAAACATGGGAGATATTGTACAGCAGAAAGGGGGATATTACACAGCAGCATAAGGGACATTACACAGAAACCTGTTGAACATTATACAGCAGCGAGTGGGATATTATACAGCAGAATGGGGGATAATACACAGAAACATGGGGGAGATTACACAGCAGCATGGGGGACATTATACAGCAGAATGGGGGATTACACATAGCAGCATTGGGAACATTATACAGCAGCATGGGAAACATTATGCAGCAGAATGGTGGGCATTATACAGCAACCTGGAGGACATTATACAGCAGACTGGGGGATATTATAAAGCAGAATGGGGATACTACACAGAAACCTGGAGGATATTATACAGCAGAATGGGAGATATTACACAGCAGCGAGGGGGACTCTATATAGCAGAATTGGGGATAGTACACAGCAGCATTCGGAACATTATACAACAGCATTGGGGGAAATTACACAGCAAAATGGTGGACATTACACAGCAGAATGAAGCGATATTAAACAGCAGAAAGGAGGTATAATACAGCAGCACGGGGGACATTACACAGCAGCATAAGAGACATTACACAGCAACATGGCAGACATTATCCAGTAAAATGAAGCATATTGCATGGCAGAGTTGTGGATAATACACAGCAGCATAAGGGATATTACACAGCAGAATGAGAGACATTACACAGCAGCATGGGGCACAGTATACAGCAGCATGGTAGAAAATTACACAGCAGCATTAAAGACATAACACTGCAGCATGGGGGACATTAAACACCAGCATGGAGGGACATTACAACGCAGCATGGGAGATATTGTACAGCAGAATGGAAGATATTACAAAGCAGCATGGGGGACATTACACAGCAGCATAAGGGACATTACACAGCAACATGGTGGACATTATACAGCAGAATGGAGAATATTACACAGCAGGATGAGGGATATTACACAGCAGAATGGGAGATATTAAAAAGCAGCATTGGGAACATTATACAGCAGAACGTGCCATAGTACAGAGCATACAGCAGCATGGGTATCATTACACAGCAACCTGGAGGACATTATACAGCAGAATGCAGGATATAAAGCAGAATGGGGAATATTACACAGAAGCATGAGACACATTACACAGCAGTAAAGGAGATATTGTACAGCAGAATGGGGGATATTAAACTGCAACATGGGGGATATTACAAAGCAGAATGGGGGATACTAAACAGCAGCATGGGAGACATTATACAGCAGCATTGGGGATATTACAAAGCAGCATTGGGGATATTATACATCAAAGGGGGATATAACATTGCAGCATTTGGGATATTATACAGCAGCATCAGACACATTACAAGGCAGCATGGGAGACATTATACAGAAAAAGGGGGATATTACATAGCAGTATGGGGAACATTACAGCAGCATGGGGCACCTTATACAACAGAATGGGGGAAGGTACACAGCAGCATTGGTAACATTATACAGCAGCATAGGGGTATCACACAGCAGTGTGATGACATTACACAGCAGCATGAGGGACATTACACAGCAGCATGGGGGACATTACACAGCCGCATAGGGGATTTTACATAGCACCATGGGGCACATTAAACAGCAGAATGGGTAGCATTATACAACAGAATAAGGGAATATTATGCAGTAGCATGGAGGACATTATACAGCAGAATGGGGTGAATTACACAGCAGAATGGGGCATATTACAAAGCAACATGAGAGACATTATACAGCAAAGGAGGGATATTACATAGCAGTATGGGGGACATTACAGCTGCATGGGGCACCTTATACAACAGAATGAAGGACAGTACACAGCAGCATTGGTAACCTTATACAGCATCATGGCGGTATCACAAAGCAGCATGGGGACATTACACAGCAGCATGGGGGACATTACACAGCAGCATGGGGGACATTACACAGCAGCATAGGGAATTTTACACAGCACCATGGGGCACATTATGCAGCAGAATGGGGGGCATTATACAACAGAATGGGGGATATTATGCAGAAGCGTGGGGGACATTATACAGCAACCTGGGGGACATTATAGAGCAGAATGGGGTGAATTACACAGCAGAATGGGGCATATTACAAAGCAGCATGGGAGACGTTATACATTAAAATGGGGAATATCACACAGCATCACTGGGGACATTACACAGCAGCATGGGGAATATTACACAGCAGAATGGGGGACATTACAAAGCAGCCTTGGGGAGTATTACACAGAATAATGGGGGATATTAAACTGCAGCAGGGAGACATTTTACAGCACAACGGGGGTATGATACATCAGCATGGGGGACATTACACATCAGCATGGGAGACAACACACAGCAGCATGGGGGATATGACACAGCAACATAGGGGATATTACACAGAAAAATGGGGTACATTATACAGCAGCATAGTGGACATTACACAGCAACCTGGAGAACATTATACAGCAGAATGAGGGATATAAAGCAGAATGGGGAATATTACACAGCAGCATGGGACACATTACACATCAGCATGGGAGGTATTGTACAGCAGAATGGGGGATATTAAACTACATCATGAGGGATATTACAAAGCAGAATGGGGGTATTAAACACCAGCATGGGAGACATTATACAGCAGAATAGTAGATTTTACAGAGCAGCATGGGGGATATTACACAGCAGCATAGGGGATATTATACAGCAAAGGGGGATATTACATAGCAGAATGTGAGATATTATACAGCAGCATGGGGGACATTATACACCAGCATGGGGAACATTATACAGCAAAAGGGGGATATTACATAGCAGTATGGTGGACATTACAGCAGCATGGGGCACTTTATACAACAGAATGTGGGATAGTAAACAGCAGCAGTGGTAAACTTATATAGCAGCATGGGGGACATTACACAGCAGCATGGGGAATTTTACACAGCACCATGGGACACACTACACATTAGAATGGGGACATTATACAACTGAATGGGGGATATTATGCAGTAGCATTGGGGAACTTTATACAGCAACCTGGGGGACATTATACAGCAGAATGGGGTGAATTACACAGCAGAATGGGGCATATTACAAAGCAGCATGGGAAACATTATAAATCAGAATGGGGAATATCACACTGCATCATTAGGGACATTACACAGCAGCATGGGGGACATTACAAATCACCATGGGGGACATTACACAGAAGCATGGGGCACACTATACAGCAGATAGGAGAACAGTACGCAACAGCATGGGGGAAATTATACAGCAACATTGGAGACATTATACAGCAGATTGTAGAATATTACATAGCAGCATGGGGGATATTACACAGCAGCCTTGGGGAGTATTACATAGAAGAATGGGGGATATTAAACTGCAGCAGGGAGACATTATACAGCACAACGGGGGTATCATACAGCAGCGTGGGGGATATGACAGCAGCATAGAGGATATTACACAGCAGAATGGGGAACATTACACAGAAGCATTGGTGACATTACAAAGTAGCATTGGAGGATATTATACAACATCATGGGGGGGTAATACACAGCAGCATAGGGGGGATATTACATAGAATTGGGGAATATTACACAGCAGCATGGGGGACATTACTCAGCATCATGGGGGACATTACACAGCAGCATGGGGAGGATATTACACAGCAGCATGGGGGAGATATTACACAGCAGCATGGGGGGATATTACACAGCAGCATGGGGGGATATTACACAGCAGCATGGGAGACATATGGCACAATGGGGGTATCACACAGCACCATGGGGGACATTACACAGCAACCTGGGAGACATTATCTAGCAGAATAGGGGATAATACAAAGCAAAATGGGGGGATATTACACAATAGCATAGGTGATATTACACAGCAACCTGGGGGATATTATACAGCAGAATGGGGGATTTTACAAAGCAGAATGGGGCATATGACACAGCAGCATAGGGGATATTACACAGCATAATGGGGGATATTACACAGCAGAATGGGGGAGATTATACAGCAGCATGGGGAATATTATACAGCAGCATGGTCGATATTATACAGCGGCATGGGAGACAAATTGCAGAATGGGGGTATCCCACAGCAGCATGGGGAACATTACACAGCAGTACTGAGCTGTGCTGCTGTAAATACAGCACTGACGTATAACAGTGGTTTGAAACTGCAGCACAAGTTTAGGTGTTTTCTGTGCTAAGTCCTGCTCACTTCTTCCCCTTTGTTCTTCATAAATTATAAAAAGGTGCTGTAACCTGACAATTGTTTTGAGATCATTTTGGTTGGAGTTATTTTTCAGAATAAGTAGAGATAATGAAAGAAATGACTGATATGTGGAGAAAGAAGCATTTTTATCTGATACTATATAAAACAGAATTTCTAAAATTCAGTCTGTATTTGGTCAGTATTTTACCTCAGAATTAGGCCACGTGCACACGTTGAGCACTTGATGATTTTTTTTAACTTAGTATTTGTAAGGCCTCGTGCATACAGTGAGTATTTGGTGAGTTTTTTTTTACCTCAGTATTTGTAAGCCAAAATCAGGGGTTGGGCAAGGATAATAGAAACACATCACCTCCACTTCTGTATTTTCTACCTACTCATGGTATTGGCTACAAATCCTGAGGTAAAAAAAACTCAGCAAATAATGGAGTTGTGCATGTGGCCTTAATACTGAGGGGAAAAAACCCTCACCAAATACTCAATGTGTGCATGTGGCCTTTTTCTAAGGTAAAAAAAACAACTCAGCTTAAGGCCACGTTTAGTGTTGCTATGTGTCCACGTTGCTTTTTACCTGCTTTTTACCTGCTTTTTTGCTGCTTTCTCAACTGCAGCGTTTAATGCCAAAATAGATGTGTTCTGCTTTTCAAGCATAGTCTATGGGAATTTGGGTTTCTTGAGCGCACTATGCTGTTCAAAATGCTGCCTTTTTGAGCAAGAAATTTGGGCAAAAACTCTGCTTTGCAGTTCAAAACGCAAATGGAAAAAACAATTGACATGTTGCTTCTTTGAAAAGCAGAGTTTTTGCCCAAATTTCTGCCACAGAAAGGCAGCATTTGAACATCATTGTGCGCACAAGAAACCCAAATTCCCATAGAATATGCTTGAAAAGCAGAACACGTCCATTTTGGCATTAAACGCTGCAGTTGAAAATGCAGCAAAAAAGCAGGTAAAAAGCAGGTAAAATGCAACATGGACACAAAGCCTTAACCCCTTCACGACCTTTGATAGATCTTTCCGTCATGGATCGTGTGCCGTTAAGCCCGAGATGTATATACGCGCGGTGAAGATTTTCACTTACCGCCACCCCCCCTGGAAGTCACGTGAGTGATCACGTGCGTTTCGGTGGTTGCCATGGTAGCACAGGGTCATGTGATGACGCCTGTAGCTGTGACAAGTCACTTTCGTTTTCACTCGGCGCGGACGCCAGTGAAGCAGGAAGTGACGTATGTTTACAGCTGTATAGCTGTAATCAGCAGATAGATCAGAGCGATCGGATTGCTGATCGCTATAGCCCCTTAGGGGGACTAGTAAAATAAAAAATTAAAAAGTAAAAAAAAAGTTTTAAAAAATTTTAAAAAATAAAAAAAACCCTAAAAGTTCAAATCACCCCCCTTTCGCCCCATTGAAAATTAAAAGGTTAAAAAAAATTAAATATACACATATTTAGTATCGCCGCGTTCAGAAATGCCCGATCTATCAAAATATAAAATCCATTAATCTGATTGGTAAACGTAGTGGCAAAAAAAATTCCAAACGCCAAAATTATGTTTTTTGGTCGCCACAAGTTTTACGCAAAATGCAATAACAGGCGATCAAAACGTTGCATCTCAGCAAAAACGGTAGCATTTGAAATGTCAGCTCGAGACGCAAAAAATAAGCCATCACTGAGCCATAAATCCTAAAAAATGAGAACACTACGGGTTTCGGAAAATAGTGCAAAACGTACACCACTTTTATTGGACAGGCTTGTTAATTTTTTTTAACCCCTTAGATACAAGAAAACCAATACATGTTTGGTGTCTACAAACTCGCACCGACCTCAGGCATCATACCAACATATCAGTTTTACCATATAGTGAACACGGTGAATAAAACATCCCAAAATCTATTGTGCCATCACACTTTTTTTGCAGTGTTTCCACACTTCAAATTTTTTTGCTGTTTTCCAGTACACAATATGGTAAAACTTATGGTTTCATTTAAAAGTACAACTTGTCCCGCAAAAAAACAAAGCCCTCATATGGCAAGATTGATGAAAAGTAAAAAAGTTACTGCTCTCGGAAGAAGTGGAGCAAAAAACAAAAACGCAAAAACGGAAAGTGCCCGGGGGCTGAAGGGTTTAATACTGAGGTAAAAAGCTCACCAAACACTGAACATTTGCACGTGGCCTAGGGGTATGTGTGCAAGTAATCACTTTTTTTTAGCTCCAAAGATGCTGCTTGTTTGGCCACAAAAAACACACAAAAATGCATCCGCGGCAAAAACACATGCATTTTTACGGTGTTTTGGGCTGCGTTTTTGTTCACTGCGTTTTCATGCGTCTTTTTAATCAGTGAACAATGCCATTAAAAATTGGTGAAGAAAAAAAAAATTGAGGTCTGATGTCATTTCTTCAATCTGTTCTGCTTCATTCTCCATTTTGGAAGTAAAGTGTGTGAACGGAGAACAAAATGCTGAGCAATATGGCTCCAATCCGGTTGCCCAAGGCCAAAAGGAATTTACTGTTTGTAATTACAGTACTCAATTTATTGCACATACGCAGACAAAAGGTAAGCTTTAGCTCAAAGTAAGTAGGCTATATATTTATTTCCATTTGGGTTGTTCATTATGGATTTTTAATCTTGGAACGTGCCAAAAAAATGTGGGTGCATCCACTGATACTTGGACGGGAGGAAAAAGGACATTTTAACTTGCTGTACTGTGATTTAAGGAGGTAAGCTCAATAATCTGTATTTAAACTCAAAATGTATGTATCTTCTGCATATGATTTTTATTTACCCCTTAATCCCTTCACGACCATGGACGGAAAGATCCGTCATGGTGCCCTGGGCCTTAACGACCAAGGACAGATCTTTCCGTCATGGCGTAATCGCGGCACCGGAGCCTCCGGTGACTGCGAAAAGTTACCATAAACCGCAGATTCGGGGAGGAGGGGACCTGTACCTGACCTCAGGAGGGGTGGTGCCTCCTCCCTGGACCTACGGAGGCTGTGATTGGCTGACGAACGCCGCTCAACCAATCACAGCCACTGTAATGTTCCAGCCATTTAAAATGACTGAAACATTGAAATCCAGCCCTGATCAGTGCAGCTGTAGCACTGGCCATTGGCTGGAGCTGGGTGACCTCACTGGATCACCCTCCCCCAGTTCCAGCAGCTCTGATTGGAGATCGGCCTTGTGACCAATCTCTCCAATCGCCATGGACCTGTTGCCGGTGACCGCCCCCGTCACCGTCACTTGTCGTCCCTGCAGCACGCCAGCACAGTGAGTGTATACAGTGCAATGGCAGGGCGACAAACTCCGGTCCCATGCTGTTATGTAACCGGAGCATGGGACCCGGAAGTTGCCGCGCCGCCATTGCACTGTATAAAACCGGCGAAAAGCCTCCCGATCCGCCGCCACCCGCTGCCCTCCGCGATCTGCTACCTGTCTCCCCGATCTGCTGCCCGCACCCCCACCCCTCGTATCTGCTGCCCGCACCCCCACCACTCATATCTGCTGCCCGCACCCTCACCGCCACACCTACAAATCCGCCGCCGCCGCTGCCCTCCGCGATTTGCCATCTGTCTCCTCGATCTGCTGCCCACAAACCCCACCCCTCGTGATCTGCTGCCCGCACTCCCACACCTCCCAATCCGCCGCTGTCCTTCGCGATCTGCCACCTGTTTCCCCGATCTGCAGCCCGCACCCCACCCCTCGTGATCTGCTGCCCACACCTCCCGATCCGCCGCTGCCCTCCGCGATCTGCCACCTGTCTCCCCGATCTGCTGCCCGCACCCCCACCCCTCGTGATCTGCTGCCCGCACCCCCACCCCCACACCTCCCGATCCGCCGCTGCCCTCCGCGATCTGCCACCTGTCTCCCCGATGTGCTGCCCGCACCCTCACCCCTCGTGATCTGCTGCCCTCACCCCCACCCCTCCCGATCCGCCGCTTCCCTCCTCCATCTGCCACAGTGTCACCGCTCTCCCCAATCTGTTATGCGCTGCGCGCCCCCTCTCCTCTGTTATGCGCTGCGTGCCCCCTCTTCTCCGTTATGCGCTCCCCGTCACTCCCCATCGTGATCGGCTGGCGTCCTCCCCTCCGTGTTGTGCTGCCAACTTCCCCCCAACTCTCACCCCCGTGATTGGCTACCCTCCCCCTCCCCTGTCACCCCCGTGATGTGTGCTCCCTCCCCTGTCACCCCCGTGATGTGTGCTCCCTCCCCTGTCACCCCCGTGATGTGTGCTCCCTACCCTGTCACCCCTGTGATGTGTGCTCCCTCCCCTGTCACCCCCGTGATGTGTGCTCCCTCCCCTGTCACCCCCGTGATGTGTGCTCCCTCCCCTGTCACCCCTGTGATGTGTGCTCCCTCCCCGTCACCCCCGTGATGTGTGCTCCCTCCCCTGTCACCCCCGTGATGTGTGCTCCCTCCCCTGTCAACCCCGTGATCTGTGCTCCCTCCCCTGTCACCCCTGTGATCTGTGCTCCCTCCCCTGTCACCCCCGTGATCTGTGCTCCCTCCCCTGTCACCCCCGTGATCTGTGCTCCCTCCCCTGTCACCACCGTGATGTGTGCTCCCTCCCCTGTCACCCCCGTGATGTGTGCTCCCTCCCCTGTCAACCCCGTAATCTGTGCTCCCTCCCCTGTCACCCCTGTGATCTGTGCTCCCTCCCGTCACCCCCGTGATCTGTGTTCCCTCTCCTGTCACCCCCGTGATCTGTGCTCCCTCCCCTGTCACCCCCGTGATCTGCTGTCCGCTCTCCCACCACCTCTCACCCCCGTGTTCTGTGCTCCCTCCCCTGTCACCCCCGTGATCTGTGCTCCCTCCCCTGTCACCCCCGTGATCTGCTGTCCGCTCTACCACCACCTCTCACCCCCGTGATTTGTGCTCCCTCCCCTGTCACCCCTGTGATCTGTGCTCCCTCCCGTCACCCCCGTGATCTGTGTTCCCTCTCCTGTCACCCCCGTGATCTGTGCTCCCTCCCCTGTCACCCCCGTGATCTGCTGTCCGCTCTCCCACCACCTCTCACCCCCGTGATCTGTGCTCCCTCCCCTGTCAACCCCGTGATCTGTGCTCCCTCCCCTGTCACCCCTGTGATCTGTGCTCCCTCCCCTGTCACCCCCGTGATCTGTGCTCCCTCCCCTGTCACCCCCGTGATCTGTGCTCCCTCCCCTGTCACCCCCGTGATGTGTGCTCCCTCCCCTGTCACCCCCGTGATGTGTGCTCCCTCCCCTGTCAACCCCGTGATCTGTGCTCCCTCCCCTGTCACCCCTGTGATCTGTGCTCCCTCCTGTCACCCCTGTGATCTGTGTTCCCTCTCCTGTCACCCCCGTGATCTGTGCTCCCTCCCCTGTCACCCCCGTGATCTGCTGTCCGCTCTCCCACCACCTCTCACCCCCGTGATCTGTGCTCCCTCCCCTGTCACCCCCGTGATCTGTGCTCCCTCCCCTGTCACCCCCGTGATCTGCTGTCCGCTCTCCCACCACCTCTCACCCCCGTGATTTGTGCTCCCTCACCTCTCACACCCGTGATCTGTGCTCCCTCACCTCTCACCCCCGTGATTTGTGCTCTGCTCACCTGTCTCCCCCGTGATCTGCGCTGCGCTCCCTCTCCCACCTCTCACCCTCCCCGATCTGCTGCCTCCTTCATCTCCTGTGATCCTGCTGCCTAGATTCATCCTGTAGGGTAACTATCCCCAATCTCACCTCCCACTCCCCATCCCCCCCATCCCCACTTCACCCCATCCTCTGCCGCTCCTGCATCCACTGCGCCCTCTCCCATCCGCCCCCACCCTATCCCAGCCGCCTCCACCCTATCCCAGCCGCCCCTGTCTCACAATCACAGATGCTCCCTTTATATGCCGCTGCCCCCCCATCTGCCGCCCCCCATCTGCTGCTGTTCTGATCCATCCTGTAAGTATTGTTCGTGGCTCTTTTCTAACTATCCCCAATCGCATCTCCCACTCCCTCTCCCCCCCTCCTCCCCCACCTGCTTGCCGCCAAGTGCTGATCAGCTACGTGATTGGCTGATCAGGTACGTAATTATTGCTCTAGTTTTTGCTTTTTTTGTGCACCCCAAATAAAAAAAAACAAAAAAAAAACTTGAACAATTAGGTACCTGATCAGCAATCGTCCTGCAGTCGTACTCGACTTTGGACAGGACTTTTTTCCATCCCACCTAGTCCCCCCTTTTTTTGCAGAACATTCGTGCGTGTGCCCTGTTTTTTTTTTCTATGCCATGGGGGGACTTGTTTCCAAAATGGGGTCACATGTGGGGGAGCTCCACTGTTTCGGCACCTCAGGGGGTCTCCAAACACAACATGGAATACGCTAATTATCCCAGACAATTTTGCGTTTGAAAAGTCAAATGACGCTCCTTGCATTCCGAGCCCTGCTGTGTGCCCAAACATTTGATTTCCACCACATATGAGGTATCTGTGTACTCAGGAGAAATTGCACCATACATTTTATGGTGCAATTTTTCCTGATACCCTTGTGGAAAAAAATGCTACCTGGTGTAAGTAACAATTTTGTGGTAAATAATTTTTTTTTCATTTTCACGGCTCAACTCTATTAACTTTTGTGAAGCCCCCAGAGGATCAAAGTGCTCAATAAACATCTAGATAAATTCCATGAGGGGTCTAGTTTCCAAAATGGGGTCACATGTGGGGGAGCTCCACTGTTTCGGCACCTCAGGGGCTCTCCAAACGCAACATGGTGCGGCTAACGATTCTAGCTACAGTCAGGGCCAGAAATATTTGGACAGTGACACAAGTTTTGTTATTTTAGCTGTTTACAAAAACATGTTCAGAAATACAATTATATATATAATATGGGCTGAAAGTGCACACTCCCAGCTGCAATATGAGAGTTTTCACATCCAAATCGGAGAAAGGGTTTAGGAATCATTGCTCTGTAATGCATAGCCTACTCTTTTTCAAGGGACCAAAAGTAATTGGACAAGGGACTCTAAGGGCTGCAATTAACTCTGAAGGCATCTCCCTCGTTAACCTGTAATCAATGAAGTAGTTAAAAGGTCTGGGGTTGATTACAGGTGTGTGGTTTTGCATTTGGAAGCTGTTGCTGTGACCAGACAACATGCGGTCTAAGGAACTCTCAATTGAGGTGAAGCAGAACATCCTGAGGCTGAAAAAAAAGAAAAAATCCATCAGAGAGATAGCAGACATGCTTAGAGTAGCAAAATCAACAGTCGGGTACATTCTGAGAAAAAAGGAATTGACTGGTGAGCTTGGGAACTCAAAAAGGCCTGGGCGTCCACGGATGACAACAGTGGTGGATGATCGCCGCATACTTTCTTTGGTGAAGAAGAACCCGTTCACAACATCAACTGAAGTCCAGAACACTCTCAGTGAAGTAGGTGTATCTGTCTCTAAGTCAACAGTAAAGAGAAGACTCCATGAAAGTAAATACAAAGGGTTCACATCTAGATGCAAACCATTCATCAATTCCAAAAATAGACAGACCAGAGTTAAATTTGCTGAAAAACACCTCATGAAGCCAGCTCAGTTCTGGAAAAGTATTCTATGGACAGATGAGACCAAGATCAACCTGTACCAGAATGATGGGAAGAAAAAAGTTTGGAGAAGAAAGGGAACGGCACATGATCCAAGGCACACCACATCCTCTGTAAAACATGGTGGAGGCAACGTGATGGCATGGGCATGCATGGCTTTCAATGGCACTGGGTCACTTGTGTTTATTGATGACATAACAGCAGACAAGAGTAGCCGGATGAATTCTGAAGTGTACCGGGATATACTTTCAGCCCAGATTCAGCCAAATGCCGCAAAGTTGATCGGACAGCGCTTCATAGTACAGATGGACAATGACCCCAAGCATACAGCCAAAGCTACCCAGGAGTTCATGAGTGCAAAAAAGTGGAACATTCTGCAATGGCCAAGTCAATCACCAGATCTTAACCCAATTGAGCATGCATTTCACTTGCTCAAATCCAGACTTAAGACGGAAAGACCCACAAACAAGCAAGACCTGAAGGCTGCGGCTGTAAAGGCCTGGCAAAGCATTAAGAAGGAGGAAACCCAGCGTTTGGTGATGTCCATGGGTTCCAGACTTAAGGCAGTGATTGCCTCCAAAGGATTCGCAACAAAATATTGAAAATAAAAATATTTTGTTTGGGTTTGGTTTATTTGTCCAATTACTTTTGACCTCCTAAAATGTGGAGTGTTTGTAAAGAAATGTGTACAATTCCTACAATTTCTATCAGATATTTTTGTTCAAACCTTCAAATTAAACATTACAATCTGCACTTGAATTCTGTTGTAGAGGTTTCATTTCAAATCCAATGTGGTGGCATGCAGAGCCCAACTCGCAAAAATTGTGTCACTGTCCAAATATTTCTGGACCTAACTGTAATTTTATGTTCAAAAAGTCAAATGGCGCTCCTTCCCTTCCGAGTCCTGCCGTGCGCCCAAACAGTGGTTTTTCGCCACATATGAGGTATCTACGTGCTCAGAAGAAATTGCCCAACAAATTCTGGGGGTTCATTAAATCCTGCTACCCTTGTGAAATGCAATATTTGAGGCTAAATTAACATTTTTGTTCCAAAAAGTAAAATGTTCATTTTTATCTTCCACATTGCTTTAGTTACTGTTAAGCACCAGAAGGGTTAATAACCTTGTTGAATGTGGTTTTGAGTAGCCTGAGGGGTGCCGTTTTTGGAATGGTGTCACTTTTGGGTGTTTTGTGTCATGTAGAGCTTTCAAAATCGCTTCAAATGTGATGTGGTCCCTAAAAAAAGTGGCTTTGTAAATTTTGTTGTAAAATTGAGAAATTGCTCATAAACTTTGAACCCCTATAATTTCCTTAATTTTTTTTTTTTTTCGCCAAAATTGTTCTGATGTAAAGTAAACATGTGGGAAATGTTACTTATTAATTATTTTGTGTCATATGTCTCGATTTTAGAGCATAAAAATTCAAAGTTCAAAAATTACAAAATTTTCAAAATTTTCGCGAAATTTCTGTTTTTTTCAAAAAGAAACACAAAAAATATCGAACTAAATTTACCACTAACATGAAGCCCAATATGTCACGAAAAAACAATCTCAGAATCACCGGGATCCGTTGAAGCGTTCCAGAGTTATAACCTCATAAAGTGACACTGGTCAAAATTGCAAAAAATGGCCTGGTCTTTAGGGTCAAAATAGGCTTGGGGCTGAAGGGGTTAACCCCTTCCCGACCAGCCAATTTTGCGCTTTCCATTTTTTTCCCGCCATTAGTCTTCCGAGAGATTTAACTATAAAATGCTATGGATCACGGAATATGGGGTAAAATGTGCGCAACTTTTTTTGGACAAACTCCTTTTTTTTTTTTAAACCTCTAAGCTAAAAGCCTATTCACTCTTGATGTCTACAAACTCGCACCAACCTGAGGCATCACACAGACACATCAGTTTTACCATATAGTGAACACAGTGAATAAAGTATCTCAAAAACAATAGTGCTATTGCACGTTTTTTCAAATTTTTCCGCATTTGGAATTTTTTGGCCATTTGCCTGTACACTATCTCGTAAAACTCATGGTTTAACTTGACAGTACAGCTTGTTCCGCAAAAAACAATCCTTCACTTGACCCTATTGACTTAAAAAAGTTATATATAAGTCAATATGGTCATGTGAGGTCTCGTTTTTGCAGAACAAGCTATACTGTCAAGTTAAACTATGAGTTTTACGATATAGTGTACAGGCAAATGACCAAAAAATTCCAAAATCGGAAAAATTTCATAAAACGTGCAATAGCACTATTGTTTTTGAGATATGTTATTCACTGTGTTCACTATATGGTAAAACTGATGTGTCGGTGTGATGCCTCAGGTTGGTGCGAGTTCGTAGACCCCAAACATGAATAGTCTTTTAGCTAAGGGGTTTAAAAAAAATCAGAAGTTTGTCCAAACAAAGTTGCGCACATTTTACCCCATATTCCGTGACCTGTATCATTTTTATTTTTTGGGATCTGTGGCCCAGTGACTTCTTTGTTTTGGCGTCTCAGGCTGACGTTTTTAACGGTACAATTTTTGCACAGATGCTACATTTTGTGTAGTCTGGTATGTTTTTACATCTCTTCCATATCTAATCTGTATATTTATATCTTTATGTATATATGTATGCATTTAATTCTGTGCTGCAAAATAATTTATATACCATGTTTTTCCAAATATAAGACACTGTCTTATATTTTTTTTGCCCCCCAAAAAAGCAGTAGGGCTTATTTTTGGAGGAGGTCTTATTCTTGGAGAACCACGGTTGGGGGTAAGTTTACCCCCCAAAAAGTAGACCCCCCACTTCCCAGGAGACTAATACTCACCAGACCCGGACGTCTGCGTGGCTCCCTGGTCCTCCTTGTGATCTTCGGTCGGTGCTGCATGCCGTTCTCCTCTGCTGCTGGCTGACAAACTGACACACACAGTCCGATCGCAGACACACACAGCAAATCACACACACAGCAGATCACACACACAGCAGATCACACACACACACACACACCAGATAGCAGACACACACAGCTAATAGCAGACACACACAGCCGATCGCAGGCACACACAGCCGATCACTGATACACACAGCCGATCACAGATACACACAGCCGATCGCAGGCACACACAGCCGATCGCAGACACACACAGCAGATAGCAGACACACACAGCAGATCACAGACACACACAGCAGATACACACAGCCGATCGCACACATCACATCACATCCCTCGCTTTCGGCCGCAGGTAATGATGAGAGCAAGTCACGTGTCCCGCCGCAGGTCCTGTTCGTTGCGCTCCACCGCACTGCCTCTCAGAATTCTGCCGGCGAGAAGAGATCAGTGTCACTGGATGAGGGGAGTGTGTATGCGATCCGATGTGTGTGCGATCCGATGTTTGTGTGTGTGATTTGATGTTTGCGTGTGATCCGATGTTTGTGTGTGCGATCTGATTATAAGTGCGATCTGTGTGAGCGATCCGATGTTTGTGTGTGAGATCTGGTGTGTGAGTGAGATCTGATTGTGTGTGTGTGAGAGATCTGATGTGTGCGGGTGTGTGATCACTGCAGGTCCTGCCACTCAGCATCTGGTGAGTGTAATTGCCCGGTGCCGCTGTCTATAATTAAGTGTCCTGCAATATTTGCAACCTTTTTTAGCTGCACGGACACTTCGTTATTGATCCGGGAGTAGGGCTTATTTTCGAGGGAGGGCTTGCTTTTATTTATATTATATATATATATATATATATATATAAAAAAGGTATCCAGAAAAATTATCATTATCATTCTGTCACATTCCTATCCATGCATTTGGTCGACTGCTGTCTCTGCTGTCTCCTGAGCTCAACTATATGAATAGTAGAATGCGCAAGTCAAATTTCTGCTGAGGAAAGGCTGCTCCTCGCCTTGCGGTAAGTAATTTTATTGACATTGTGTGTGTTGTTGGTGACAATAGCTAACTAAATATGCTATCCATGGTTGCAAAATGCAAATCATAACTAAATTCAACACAGCTTAGCCAAACAATCCCCTTATCTTGCTTGTAGCATTTACACACTCCACTGCTATTTTTTTAATACACTGTCCACAGTAAGATTCATAATGTATTCAATGACGTTGTGTTCAATCTTCTTGAGCAGGAGATATCTTAATGCGCACCTACACATTACACCGCCATTTTATTGTAATATGAAGAATTTGGATTCTGATTGTTTCCTTTTATTTTTCAGTTTTCTGGCCACAGGAGAGAGCTACGCATCCCTGCATCTCCAGTTTCGTATTGGTAAATCAACCATATCCGAAATTGTGAGGTGCACATGTACCGTGATCTGGCAGAGGTTGCAGCCTCTTGTGATGTCCTCCCCAACCGAGGAGACTTTGCTGCAGGACGCAGCAGGCTTTCAGACTGCAGCCAACTTTCCTAACTGCATAGGTGCCGTTGATGGCAAACATGTGAGGGTTCAGCAGGTACCACGATCAGGATCATGCTTCTTTAATTACAAGAAGTACTTTTCTGTGGTCCTCATAGCAGTGGCTGATGCCCATTACAATTTTTTTGCCATCGACGTTGGTGCATATGGCAGTACAGGAGATTCTCCTGTGTTGCAAACATCCCAGATTGGACTACAAATTCTGCAAGATTGCGGAACGCTCCCAGCCCCACGACCTTTGTCGGGTTCCAGAGATTTAGTCCCCTTTGTGATCGTATCGGACGAAGCCTTTCCTTTATTGCCAAACCTGCTGCGCCCATACCCACAGAGGGGAATGAATGCACGACGGAGGATTTTTAATTATCGACTGAGCTGTGCATGCAGATATGTGGAGTGCACCTTCAGAATCATGACTAGTCAGTGGAGGATCTTGCACACATCAATACAGTTACAATCTGACACCATTGACGCAGTAATAAAGGAATGCTGTGTTATCCACAGCTACGCTCGTGAATACAGCTCCGAGGTAGTTGAGGAAACACAGCAGCCTTTATTTCTGCCAGTCATGAATCTGTCTTCTGGACGGACAGCAAACAGTGGTGTTTTGCTGAAAGAGACCTTTGCTGACTACTTCATGAGTCCAAAATGTGCCATGCACTGGCAGTACTCCTGTGTCGGTGAGGTGCAGCCTTTTCAGCAGTGAAGAATTGACCATACGGGAAAGAGAAGAATGAAAGAAGTTTGTATTAACCAAAAAAAAAAATTTGTTCTTTATACATGTTGTCAACTAAAGAAAATACAGAAACAGCAGCATAAAAAAACCCCCAGACTGTTATGTGACAGTTGACTGTGCAAACCATAATATTGGAAAACTTTATAAGCTGTCTATGTGCACTTCCTATTCAAAAAATGTTTTTTATTACATTTATGTTTGTAATTTTTAATAAAAGTTGTTATCCGCCTTGCTATGTGTTTGGTAGCTACTTTACTTTAAACATGTAAGAACACCACAAACACATGTAACAAATACAACTAGTCGAAACACATTGTCATTTGTCATTTTTTCTCTACCTTGGAGGTATACCTGACCATTGATGTTTTGTGATTTTACCTGAAACCTTGTGAAAATAAAAATTGGAAATCTTACCTGGCTGGATGATTCACTCCAAAGCACTCTATATTTCATCCTTGAAAACAATACTTTTAAATTTTGAGACACATGGTATGTACAACACGGGGGTGTCAGAATGGGCAACCCCTATTGTTTGAACTTTGGCCAATTTATTCCTGGTTAAATTTGAAGATGACTTAATCTACAATAATATTAACCCGTTCTTACGTCATATTAAGAAATTTCGGTACGTCGACGACATTTCGGTAATATGGGATGGTACATAAAGTGAGTTCAATGCGTTTGTGTCATTTTTAATCAACAATAATTATTGTTAATTGGCATAATATGTTTTTCACTAGAGTCTTTGGAGGGGATTCACTAGAATTTCTCGATATCACGTTAACAATATAAGACAAAAGAATAGCACAAGAAATAAAGAGAAAACTGACCTCTGTGAATATGTTGCTGTGTTAGGACAGTGCACATCCCACTCATATAAAAAGATCTGTACCCTACAGTCAGTTCCTTAGAATAAGAAGAATAAACAATAGTGATGTAAGATTTTTAGAACAGGCTGAAGAACTAAAAACTAGGCTATTAGAAAGAGGATACCCCCTGAAAGAAAAAAATAATGCGTTAGAAAAAGTGGAAAGTTTAACACCTGAATATAACACCAAAAAAAACAGAGCCAAACCATCCTTAGACAGGTTGAGATTTAATTTTAAATATGGACTTATGGACAATGCAATGAGGTTAGCCATTAACAAAAATTGTCATCTCATTGAAAGTGATAAAGACCTGCACGATATAGCATCAAATAAACAGCAAATAACCTATAGAAGAAGCAAAAAGTTAGGTGACATGCTAATTAAGAGAAGGTTTATTCCGAAAAAATTCTGGTTAGACAGAGTGGGACCCACGAGTAATTTTAAGTGTGGCAACTGTTCATTTTGCGTATATCACATCACAAGAAAATTGATAAAAATTGGTGACCAATGGCACGTGATAAAGGATTTTATCACTTGTAGAACAAAATGGATGGTTTATATAATTTTTTGCCCATGCGGGTTTTACTACATTGGCAAATGATTAGGCCTCTATTTATAAGGGTTAGAAAACACTTTAACTGTTCATACTGGGGTAGGAGTGACTCGTATTATTATAATAAATATGAATGATTTTCATGCAGGTAACCAAAGAGTCCTATGCTTTCCTGGACTGGAGAAAATTACTCTGCCACCAGCAGGGGGTGACAACCATAAATATCTATTCAGAAAAAAGGCTCGGTGGATAATGGACAGCAAAGCCTTAAGACCATTAGGATTTAATAATAAAAACAATTTAGTGATTTTTCTATGAATTAATGTAATTGTTCAGTGTCATATTAAATTGTTATCCGTGATTGTGTTATACATTGGTTTTAATTTGTATCACGTTAGTCCCATGTGTATCCTATAAAAAGAGGAGGTACTGACGCATCGATTGTGGAACCGTAGAAGCGCCCTTAATGGTGCGAAACGGCCGTAGTGCAGCATGATTCCCCTTTCTCTCCCCCACATGCCTGTTTGTCTTTACCCAAATAAAGCATAGAAAACTCACCTGGTGAGTGCCTCCAGCCTGCTTTTCTTGAGGATTACTGGACCCTTGTACTTGGATGAGCACCTCGGGATTTGCTTACTCCTAGTAGCGGAGGAAGACCGGTATACTATACTATATAAAACAGAATTTCTAAAATTCAGTGTGTATTTGGTCAGTATTTTACCTCAGAATTAGGCCACGTGCACACGTTGAGCACTTGATGATTTTTTTTAACTTCGTATTTGTAAGGCCTCGTGCACACAGTGAGTATTTGGTGAGTTTTTTTACCTCAGTATATGTAAGCCAAAACCAGGAGTTTCTACCCACTCATGGTATTGGCTACAAATCCTGAGGTAAAAAAAACCTCAGCAAATACTGGATTTGTGCATGTGGCCTTAATACTGAGGAAAAAAAAACCCTCACCAAATACTCAATGTGTGCATGTGGCCTTTTTCTAAGGTAAAAAAACAACTCAGCAACACTGAACGTGGCCTTAGGCTATGTGTCTACGTTGCTTTTTACCTGCTTTTATGCTGCTTTTTCAACTGCAGCGTTTAATGCCAAAATAGATGTGTTCTGCTTTTGAAGCATAGTCTATGGGAATTTGGGTTTCTTGAGCGCACTATGCTGTTCAAAATGCTGCCTTTTTGAGCAAGAAATTTATGCACAAAACTCTGCTTTGCAGTTCAAAACGCAAATGGCTAAAAACAATTGACATGTTGCTTCTTTGAAGAGCAGAGTTTTTGCCCAAATTTCTGCCACAAAAAGGCAGCATTTTGAACAGCATAGTGCGCACAAGAAACCCAAATTCCCATAGACTATGCTTGAAAAGCAGAACACGTCCATTTTGGCATTAAACGCTGCAGTTGAAAAAGCAGGTAAAAAGCAACGTGGACACATAGCCTTAACCCCTTCACGACCTTTGATGGATCTTTCCGTCATGGATCGTGTGCCGTTAAGCCCGAGATGTATATACGCGCGGTGAACATTTTCACTTACTGCCGCCCCCACTGGAAGTCACGTGAGTGATCACGTGAGTTTCGGTGGTTGCCATGGTAGCACAGGGTCATGTGATGACGCCTGTAGCTGCGACAAGTCACTTTCGTTTTCACTCGGCCCGGACACCAGTGAAGTAGGAAGTGACCGTATCTGCTGTTTACAGCTGTATAGTTGTGATCAGCAGATAGATCAGAGCGATCGGATTGCTGATCGCTATAGCCCCTTAGGGGGACTAGTAAAATAAAAAAAATAAAAAAGTAAAAAAAAGTTTTAAAAAATTAAAAAAAAACCCCTAAAAGTTCAAATCACCCCCCTTTCACCCCATTGAAAATTAAAGGGTTAAAAAAAATTAAATATACACATATTTAGTATCGCCGCGTTCAGAAATGCCCGATCTATCAAAATATCAAATCAATTAATCTGATTGGTAAACAACGTAGTGGCAAAAAAATTCCAAACGCCAAAATTACGTTTTTTGGTCGCCACAAGTTTTACGCAAAATGCAATAACAGGCAATCAAAATGTTGCATCTGAGCAAAAACGGTAGCATTTGAAATGTCAGCTCGAGATGCAAAAAATAAGCCGTCACTGAGCCATAGATCCCAAAAAATGAGAACGCTACGGGTTTCGGAAAATGGCGCAAAACGTACGCCACTTTTATTGGACAAGCTTGTTAATTTTATTTAACCCCTTAGATACAAGTAAACCGATACATGTTTGGTGTCTACAAACTCGCACCGACCTCAGGCATCATACCCACACATCAGTTTTACCATATAGTGAGCACGGTGAATAAAACATCCCAAAATCTATTGTGCCATCACACTTTTTTTTGCAGTTTTTCCACACTTCAATTTTTTTTACTGTTTTCCAGTACAAAATATGGTAAAACTTATGGTTTCATTTAAAAGTACAACTTGTCCCGCAAAAAAACAAAGCCCTCATATGGCAAGATTGACGGAAAAATAAAAAAGTTACGGCTCTCGGAAGAAGGGGAGCAAAAAACAAAAACGCAAAAACGGAAAGTGCCCGGGGGCTGAAGGAGTTAATACTGAGGTAAAAAGCTCACCAAACACTGAACATTTGCACGTGGCCTAGGGGTATGTGTGCAAGTAATCACTTTTTTTTAGCTCCAAAGATGCTGCTTTTTTGGCCGCAAAAAAACACACAAAAATGCATCCGCGGCAAAAAGAAGGATTTTTGTGTACTCACCGTAAAATCTCTTTCTCGGAGTCTTCATTGGGGGACACAGGACCATAGGTGTATGCTGCTGTGACTAGGAGGCTGACACTAAGTGAACATAAAAAGAGTTAGCTCCTCCCTAGCAGTGTACACCCTGAGCCGGAGGTGGATCTATGCCAGTTTAGTGTACAAGCAATAATAGGAGAAACCTGAACAACCATAACTAAACAAGGTAATACCAAGAGAAAACGTGTGGTGAAACACAGTATCTTAGAAAAACGTATACATAAACGTATAATAGCCGGGTGGAAAAAAACACATTGTCCTGTAAAGAACCGAGAACATCCGGCAAACTAAGACTTCAGAATCCAAACAGGGTGGGTGCTGTGTCCCCCAATGAACACTCAGAGAAAGAGAATTTACGGTGAGTACACAAAAATCCTTCTATTGCTTTCATTTGGGGACACAGGACCATGAAACGTCCAAAAGCAGTCCCTGGGTGGGTACAGAAGAAATCCTACAGATCCAAAAACAATCACAAAATTCTGTGAGAAAGCTCTGTCCAACTGTATATTACATTTTCATAGGTGTGCGACGGCCGCCTGCAACACCTTTCTCCCAAGGCAGGCATCCGCAGACGCATGGGTGTGGATCTTGAAAAACCTGGCGAAGGTATGAAGGCTGGACCACGTGGCGGCTTTGCAGACTTGTTCGGCTGACGCCTGGTGTCTGATTGCTCAAGATGCCCCAACTGCACGGGTGGAGTGGGCTTTCACTCCCCTCGGAGGGGACTTGTCCCTGATCCGGTAGGCCTCTGATATGGCTGACCTGATCCATCTTGCAATGGTAGCCTTGGACGCCGGCATGCCCCTCTTGGAGCCAGAAGGCAGAACGAACAGGTTGTCTGATTTGCGGAAAGGCGCAGTTCTCGAGACGTAAGTCCTGAGGGCTCGCACCAGGTCCAGAGTGTGCAGTGACCTCTCCAAGGAGCGAGTGGGTGCCGGCCAAAAAGATGGAAGCACGATCTCCTCATTCAGGTGAAAAGGAGACACAACCTTCGGCAGGAAAGCAGGAGATGGGCGCAGGACAACCTTGTCCTGGTGGAAAACAAGAAAAGGTGACCGGCACGAAAGAGCCGCAAGTTCAGACGCTCTCCTGATTGATGTGACAGCCACCAAAAAGGCCACTTTCCAGGATAAGTGTGAGAATGAGGATTCTTTGAGTGGTTCAAATGGAGCCATTTGGAGGGATCCTAAAACCAGATTAAGGTCCCATGGTTCTAGCAGAGAACGATAGGGCGGAACCAGATGGGCGACTCCCTGAATGAATGTTTTGACCTGTGGACGCGATGCCAGATTTCTTTGGAAAAGGACAGACAGCGCCGAAACCTGCCCCTTGATATTCGCCAGCGAGAGACCCGCTTGTAAACCTGCCTGAAGGAAAGCCAATAGCGCCGGGAGTGACAGAAGTAACGGGGAGGGATTGACCTCGCACCATTGAAAAAAGGCCTTCCAGGTGCGATAGTAGATCTTTGACGAAGAAGGCTTTCGAGCCCTGACCATCGTCTGTATCACCTCTAGAGCAAAGCCGGAAAAAAAGGGTGAGCTCGCGTGTCTGACTCGGGAGAATGAGAAGGGAAAAAGCGACTTGGAGGAATTGATGAGAACTCTATTTTGTACCCTGAGACTAGGATCTCTCTGACCCAGGCGTCCGTGATCAAAGGCAGCCAGACGTGTTGGAAATGAGAAAGGCGCCTGCCCACCTGGTCTGCGCTGGTGCGCGAAGACCAAGAGTCATTTGGTAGGGTAGCGCTGTGATCTGGATGTTGATTTGGCTGGCTGGCGTGGTCTAGAATGCCAGGAAGGGTTTGTTTTGAAGGACGGGTTCTGCCTGTTTCTCTGCGGGGATTTGTTCCTCCTAGGCTGTGTAGTGGAACTGAAGCTGCGAAAAGGCTGAAACCTTAAGGTCGGCTGGCGACGCGGAATACGTCTTGGTCTCAGCTGTGGAAGAGAGGTGCTCTTTCCTCCCGTAGTCTTGGCGATAATCTGATCGAGCCTGTCCCCAAACAGCCAACCTCCTGCAAATGGGAGGGCGGTAAGGGATTTTTTAGAAGCTGCGTCTGCATTCCAGGCTCTGAGCCAGATCGCCCGATGGATTGCCACCATGTTGCTAGCCGCCTGTGCTGCGCAGTTGGCTGCTGACAGAGATGCGTTGATGATATACTCACCCGCTAGAGCAATCTGTGCCGCCATGTTGGTGAACTCGGGGTCGCTAGACTCTGAGCAAAGACCTCTGCGGAGGGTGTCGGCCCAGGCCACCATGGCCTTAGCTACCCAGACGCCGGCGAAAGCAGGCGACAGGGCCGCGCCTGCCGCTTCAAAAGCTGAACGGGCGAATCTCTCGATGTTCCGATCCGTGGCGTCTCGGAGCGATGTCCCTTGCGGCAGAGATAGAACTGTATGAGAGGCCAGGCGGGAAATTGGAGGGTCGACCACAGGTGAGCCTGCCAATTTTTCCTGAGATCCTCAGGGAAGGGATAGTGTAAATCAATCGACTTCCCATTGTTGAAAATCCTGTCCGGTTGCTGTCTGTGCTTGCGTAGAATCTCAGCAAATTCCGGATGGTCACAGAAATGCTTGTGGGCAAGCTTAACCCGCTTGAAGGATACCTGCGAGCTCTGGGTGGTGACTAGAGTTGAGCGCGGTTCGCGGTTCGAGGTTCTCCAGTTCGCGGCTCGAGTGATTTTGGGGGCTGTTCTAGATCGAACTAGAACTCGAGCTTTTTGCTAAAGCTCGATAGTTCTAGATATGTTCGAGAACGGTTCTAGCAGCAAAAAGCAGGGCTTTTTACAGCTACAGTGTGCAGGAGCGATCGCTGGCAGCCTGCCAAAAGCTGGTAACCAAGATAAACATCGGGTATCCAAGCAAAGCGCTTTGGTTAGTAACCCGATGTTTATCCTAATTACGTGCAGGAACCCACACTTCCCCGCTCAGCTCACTCCGCCCCCTCCTGCACGCGGCATGTACACACACACTCACACACACACACGTCCCCAGCCATGCAGTCCATGACACTGATGTCCTCCTGGCACTCTGCACACATGGTCCTGCTTGGCTTACCTGCGGTGATGAAGTCCCGACCTCAGCGCTGTCACTGTCCTCCATGGCAGCCGCTTGTCACATCACCTTCTCTCGCTTCCGACCCGAGACTGACTAGCGGTGACATCACGGGCCTCTCGCGATACTTGGCTGTGAAGGCGGCGGTCATTGAACTCAGTGACAGGTGCTGTCAGCAGTGCAGAAGATCAGCGCAGGTAATGTACCTCGCTGACAGCAGCACTTGTCATCCCCCTGCAGTGACCTGGGCTGACCCATTGATGTTAGCTCAGGTCACTGCACTGCTCTCCCAGCCAACGGGGAACATCCTGCTCTTCATTGACTGGGACAGTGTGGATCGTCATGGCAACCCCTTGGATTACACCAGACCTGGATTTGTTTTTCTTTCTAATAAATTGGTTAAAGAGGGAATGTTTTGGGGAGTGTTTTTTCAAATAAAAATGTGTTTTTCGTCTATTTTTTTTTTTTATTACTGACTGGGTTGGTGATGTCGGGTATCTGATAGACGCCTGACCTCACCAACCCCAGGGCTTGATGCCAGGTGACATTACACATCTGGTATTAACCCCATATATTACCCCGTTTGCCACCGCACCAGGGCACGGGATGAGCTGGGGCGAAGCACCAGGATTGGCGCATCTAATGGATGCGCCACTTCTGGGGCGACTGCGGCCTGCCATTTTTAGGCTGGGGAGAGTCCAATAACCATGGACCTCCCTAGTCTGAGAATATCAGACCCCAGCTGTCTGCTTTACCTTGGCTGGTGATCCAATTTTGGGGGGACCCCTACGTGGTTTTTTTTTTTAATTATTTAATTAATTTAAAATAACAGCGTGGGGTGCCCTCAGTTTTGGATTACCAGCCAAGGTGAGGCTGCCAGCTGTGGTCTGCAGGCTGCAGCCGTCTGCTTTACCCTAGCTGGCTACAAAAATAGGGGGAACCCTACGTCATTTTTTTTTTCATTTTTTTGGCTAAATACAAAGCTAAGCACCCCTTAGTGCCACATGAAAGGCACCAAAGGGTGCAAAATTACAAAATGCAGGAGAGTGGGACATTATGTGTCTTTCTGCCATTATAATGACAGAAAAGACTGATATGAAGTGTACAAGCACAGGAAAATCACCAGAGCGCTCTACGCTGTGAAAAGAAGTAGAAAATGGCACTGGAGTGAACATGTGACCGCCTCATGTAGGTTGAAGCTAAGGATCCTGGGTAAATTTATGTATTTTCCCTCCTTCAGTTTTTTTGCAGTACACAAAAAAAATGGAAGGCACACGGATGACAAACAGATGACATATCGACCGTCTACGGAACGGAAACGGATGCCACACGGATGCACCCGTGAAAAAAAACGGACTGTTTTTTGCAGACCACAAAAATGGATCGGTTGTGTGAATGTAGCCTTATTCTGATCTGCCGTTTATAAACAGCAGGCAGAAATAAGTGAATAACGCCCCCCAGCGTCAGAAAATCTCCGGGATTTCAGGGCTAGCTGAGACCCTGGAGATCATGATTCAGGACGGTTTTTCCGGTCCCCGCTCACGTGATCACAGGTATACACCGTATACCGATGATCACGTTACAGTAAATGACAGCGCCGGTAAAAAATTATTTATCTCCCATCTGGCATGAATAAACATGATAAATCTCCTCCCCGGTCCCCTTCGGTCCCCCGGTGTCGCCAAAGTGCCCCCCCCTGATGCCCTCCCAGAAATCCAAGATGACCGCGCGCATAGCAGCGCGCCGGCCGCATTCACCCTACTCCTCTGATTTCTGTCGCATGTGCCATGACACATGCGACAGAAAACTCCTCCCCAGGCCCTGCCAGGTCACCCCCTATAACCCCACCGGTGTTCCCCGGTGTCCCACAGTACCTGTGCAGCGTTGATCCCCCCACGGCCCTCTCCTTCACAATAGATGCTGCCGCATGCACAGAGCGGCTGTCAGCTCAGCTTCCTGTGTTTAGACACAGTGAGTGGTGGTTATGCATCTGTAAGCTAAATTGGCGGCACGGTGGCTCAGTGGTTAGCACTGCAGTCTTGCAGCGCTGAGGTCCTGGGTTCAATTCTCACCAAGGGCACCATCTGCAAGGAGTTTGTATGTTCTCCCCGTGTTTGCGTGGGTTTCCTCCGGGTACTCCGGTTTCCTCCCACACTCCAAAGACATACAGCGCTATGGAATTAATAACGCTATATAAATGAATAAATTATTATTATTACTGCAATGCCCTGCTCATGAGGTAAGGAACATAATTGGGCTATATACTACATTTCCAAATGGATGGATTTGCTTTTATAGTTTCCCTGCTGAACGACTACCAAACATGAGAGTCCATTATACGCCACAAGAAAACACATCTAAATAGCGAGCTCTGTTGTTAAGTATTCATTGAGCTGGATAACTGGACTTAAAGGGGTATTCCATCTCCAAGATCCTATCCCCAATATATAGTAGGTGGAATAGCAATAATATCAGCAAATACCAATATTTGGAAATGTAGAATAGTTCTCCTGATTAGGCATGCCCTTACCTCATGAGCAGGGCATTGCTGCTTTGGTAGCAACCATTACGACATGGACTCTGCTGCTGTGGACCCGGGGAGAGTGAGTGCAGATTCATTGCACCCACACTCCTCACATGAAGGGTCTTCACTCCTAGAAAATGGGGGATACGTTCCCTGAGTGTCTCCCCCCCATATTCTAGACGGTCCAGAGTCGTCATGGGACCCCTTTATTTTTTTTCTTACAATAAATTGGTGAAAGAGGAAATGTTTTGGGGACTGTTTTTTCAAATAAATTTCTTTTGTCGATTTTTTTTTTGTTAGTACTGACAGTTTATGATGTTGAGTATCTAATAGATGCCATGACATCACAAACTGCTGGGCTTGATCTCAGGTGACTTTACAGCTAGTATCAACCCGATTTATTACCCCGTTTGCCACTGCACCAGGGCACGGGATGAGTTGGGGTGAAGCGCCAAGATTGGCGCATCTAGTGGATGCGCCATGTCTGGGGTGCCTGCGGCCTGCTATTTTTAGGCTGTGAAGGCCCAATAACTATGGACCTTCCAACCCTGAGAATACCAGACCACAGCTGTCCGCTTTACCTTGGCTGGTGATCCAATTTGGGGGGGACCCTACTTTTTTTGTGTAATTATTAATATTTATAAAAATAATTATAAAAAAGAACCTGGGTGGACCTCCACATTGGATCCCCAACCACGGTAAAGCTGCCAGCTGTGGTTTTCAGGCTACAGCCATCTGCTTTACCCTAGCTGGCTATCAAAAATGGGGGGACCCAACGTCATTTTTTTTTAACTATTTTTTAAATAGAAAAAATTAATGGGCTTCCCTGTATTTTGATTGCCAACCAAAATAACGGCAGGCAGATAGGGGTGGCAACCCATAGCTGTCAGCTTTATCTGCGCTGAGAATCAAAAATACCGCAGAGCGCTTCGTCATTTTTTTTAAAGATTTATTTTTACAGCACTGTGATGTCCAGCAATCAAAATACAGGGAAGCCCATTTTGTTTTTAGTTATTTAAATAAATAATTAAAAAAAATATATATGGGCTCCAGCTGCATTTTTTGTATTGCTAGCTAAGGGTAATCCAAGCAGCTACTGGCTGCTAACCCCCACTGCTTGGTGTTACCTTAACTGGCAATGGAAAATCCAGGGAAGCATTTTTTATTTTTTTGCCAAAAAACTACAAAAAAAGGACGTGAGCTTCGCCATATTTTTGTATGCTAGCCAGGTATAGCAGGCAGGTGCTGGAAGAGTTGGATACAGCGCCAGAAGATGGCGCTTCTATGAAAGTGCCATTTTCTGAGGCTGCTGCAGACTGCAATTCCCAGCAGTGGGGCCCAGAAAGCTCAGGCCAACCTGTGCTGCGGATTCCAATCCCCAGCTGCCTAATTGTACCTGGCTGGATACAAAAATGGGGCGAAGCCTACGTCATTTGTTTTCTAATTATTTCATGAAATTCATGAAATAATAAAAAAGGGCTTCCCTTTATTTTTGGTTCCCAGCCGGGTACAAATAGGCAACTGGTGTGCTGCCTGCTGTACCTGGCTAGCATACAAAAATATGGCGAAGCCCACATAATTTTTTCAGGGGGCAAAAAACCTCTGCATACAGTCCTGGATGGAGTATGCTGATCCTTGTAGTTCTGCAGCTGCTGTCTGTCTGTATGGAGAAGAGCAGACAGCAGCTGCAGAACTACAAGGCTCAGCATACTCCATCCAGGACTGTATGCAGAAGTTTTTTGCCCACCAAAAAAATGACGTGGGCTTCGCCATATTTTTGTATGCTAGCCAGGTACAGCAGGCAGCCACGGGCTGCCTCCAACCCCCAGTTGCCTATTTGTACCCGGCTGGGAACCAAAAATATAGGGAAGCCCGTTTTTTTTAATTATTTCACTTATTTCATGAAATAATTAAAAGACAAATGACGTGGGCTTCGCCCCATTTTTGTGACCAGCCAGGTACAACTAGGCAGCTGGGGATTGGAATCCTCAGCACAGGTTAGCCCGAGGTTTCTGGGCACCTCTGCTGTGAATTGCAGTCCGCAGCCGCCCCAGAAAATGGCGCTCTCATAGAAGCGCCATCATCTGGTGCTGTATCCAACTCTTCCAACAGCCCTGAAGCCGGGTGGCTTGTTGGGTAATCATGAGTTAATACTGGCTTTGTTTTACTAGCCAGTATTAAGCCAGAGATTCTTAATGTCAGGCACGTTTGACCCGGCCATTAAGAATCTCCAATAAAGGGTTAAAAAAAAGACACCACACAGAGAAAAAATACTTTAATAGAAATAAATACACAGACACATTAGAGACTCCATCTTTATTACCCCCTGTCAGCCCTCCACGATCCATGGTCTTCTGTCTTTCTCGTTCAACAAATGCAGCTCTGCTCCATCACTGCTGCAAGAGGGAAGACGCTGCTTCCCGTGCAGCCTTCACTCCGTGAAGGCTGCACGGGAAGCAGCGTGCAGCCTTCACTCCATGAGAGATCAGTGCTGCTGGCTGCTGGCGGTGACAGACGCATTACCATAGCAACAGGGCTCCGATCATGTGATTCCCGGAGCCGCGGTTAGCGGTGACGTCACCGCTAACTGCGTTGCTATGGCAACGGTGATCTCCGTTAATGACCGGCTGTGTCAGCTGGTCCCTAACGGAACGGGGAGTCGACCGTGTGCTAGAGCATGTCGCCGGTACACAAATGTGCACCGTGTACCGGAGAGTGCAATGACAGGTCCTACATGACGCGTCATAGTCATGTGACCAGTCTGTAGCCAATGAGATAATAGCCACGTGACTGGTCACATGGCTATTTTGACGTCACGATAGGTCCTGCATCACTGCTGTCAGTGCTGGTCACCGGGAGGATTCAGCGATCATCGGTTGGAATAGCGGCAGGAGACAGAGTGCAGGAGGGATCGCGGGGACCGGTAAGTGTTATGGCAATGTTTATTAACTGTATGTGTACATTTATAATGCGTTTTTATGTGTTTGTGATTGCCTCCCATTATATCCTACTGGTTTGAGTTCGGTTTGACGAACGTTCGCCGAACTGAACTCGAACGAGACCTCCGTTCGACGAACCGAACTCGAGCCGAACCACGGCTGGTTCGCTCATCTCTAGTGGTGACAGAGTCCAACTGGAGCTTCAGCGTTTTATTCACCGCTTTGACCAGACTGTCCACCATACGCCTGACATCGGCTGCCTGATCCGAGTCCAGCAGTGAGGCTGCATTCGACTCTTCTCCTGAAAGATCTGACGGTCCCGGAGACGAGTGTCACTCGGGCCTTGGAGGGGAGAGAGACCTCTGGGAGGAATTGGAAGAGGAGCCCGTGCGAGTCCGCTTCTGCGCCCCAGTAGCCGGGTCTGGGTCAGACCGACTGTCATCCTGCGACGGCTGGACCTGGGGGGCATGGCTGAGCGTAGGGAGCGACTGCAACGCCTGCGCGATGGTCAGAGACGCCCTTGAAAGAGAGTCCACCGACTGGGAGAGGGAAGTCAACCACTCCGGGGGAGGGAGCGCATTGCAGCCCGGGGCATCCTGAATGGATGCAGTAGTGACGTGGACGGGGGGGCTGGCGGCGTCTGGGGAATTTTCCGTTGCAGGATGAGCACGCAAAATGCATTATAAAGGGGGCCTGTTTGGATCGGGAAGACTTAGAATTAGGCATGGCTGCTCAGGAGACTCTCACTAGTGACACTAGGGAGGAGACAGGAGATAGGAAAAGAAAAAAGAAGAAAAAAGGGTAAAAAAAAGTCGCTGGTCCTAATCAGGAGCAGCACTCACCCGGGTCCTGTGTCCTTCCCAGGTCTGCAGGGGTCCCAGAGTAGCCGGGACAGCACCAGGATAATCGTGCTGCCGCTGCTCACCGGCCTGCCTGTACTGAGGTGAGCAGTTGCAGAAAGCGCAGGCTTTTGCACTGTTTTGATTTGGTTTTTTTTCACTGCTGGGGGCGTGCTGAGGGGCTGAGCTGGCTTGTCTCCTGCAGAAGAAGCGGGGAGCGTAGCCGGAAAGGCGCGCGCGCAATTGGGGGGCGGAGCGCTCCGGCCTGAGGTAGGCCCCAAGCCGGGGACTAAATTAGTGAGCGGCCGCCAGGAGCGCAGCACTGCGCGCGGAGAAGATCTTACCTGCGTCCTGGCGGTGTCGCTTTGATCCATGCCCCATCCTAACCTGCTGCGGCTGCCGGTGAGTCCAGTCTGCCCCTGGGAGACATCAGGGGGAATGGTGTGGGGAACACTGCAGAGCGCTCCTGCGCTGCAGTGACCGGATCCTCTGCCTGGGCCCAGGGTAGAAGGGAAACGCTGAGGGAGGCCAGGTGCTGCTGATCGCTCCTGCGCTGCAAAGCCTGCAATCCTGTCACCGGGTCCTGGATGGGGAAGGCCACGGGTGCAGAGAGTCCTAGCTGCCTCCACCAGAAACACCCCTTGGGACGGTACCATAGGGGAGGACGGGGAGTGTGGCCTTAAAAACGCTCGACCCCAAGCAGCCCTGGGACGGTACCATAGGGCAGGAGGGGGAGAGGGCCTGGTGTCTCGATCCTCAAACAACCCTGGGGACGGTACCCGGAGGGAAGGAGCAGGCGAGGGGTGCTCTTTGTTGCGGGGACTTAAACCCTGCAGAAGAGACAAAAGAATAGAAAATGAGAAGACTGAGCGGTGCCGTAATAGCAAAAAAACTGAAAAAAAGGAATAGCCTAGGCTGAGGTTGGCCCACAGATATATGGGCTCACTGCAGCCTCCTATGACACTAAGCAAAAAACTAGCATAGATCCGTCTCCGGCTCAGGGTGTACACTGCCAGGGAGGAGCTAACTCTTTTTATGTTCACTTAGTGTCAGCCTCCTAGTCACAGCAGCATACACCCATGGTCCTGTGTCCCCCAATGAAAGCGATAGAGAAACACATGCATTTTTACGGTGTTTTGGGCTGCATTTTTGTTCACTGCGTTTTTATGCGTCTTTTTAATCAGTAAACAATGCCATTAAAAATTGGTGAAGAAAAAAAACGGATTTTTGTGTACTCACCGTAAAATCGTTTTCTCTTAGCCATCATTGGGGGACACAGGACCATGGGTGTTATGCTGCCTATCCATAGGAGGACACTAAGTAGATGCAAAAGCATAGCTCCTCCTCTGCAGTATACACCCCCTGGCCGGGCCAGGCAAGCTCAGTTTTAGTACACAAGCAGTAGGAGAAAAAAACAGTAAAAACTTACCTCAACAGAGTAACATGAGAAAAAAAGAGTCATAACCAAATAAGGTACTGAGAGAACCAAAGCCCAACAGGGCAACAGGGTGGGTGCAGTGTCCCCCAATGATGGCTAAGAGAAAATGATTTTACGGTGAGTACAAAAAAATCCGTTTTTCTCTGATGCCTCATTGGGGGACACAGGACCATGGGACGTCCTAAAGCAGTCCATGGGTGGGAAACATAAAAGAAGACAACACAACCCAAGGACTAGGAACCAGTCCCAGACAGCCTGGAGCGCCTACTGAGAGAGGTGTTCTACTGCCGTTTGCAGAATTTTCCTACCCAGATTTGCCTTGAAACCTGGGTATGGACTCTGTAATGCTTTGAAAACGTATGTAGGCTAGACCAGGTCGCAGCCTTACACACCTGTTCCACTGAAGCCTGATGCCGAATGGCCCAAGAAGCTCCAACTGCTCGCGTGGAATGAGCCCGCAGCCCACTAGGAATGGGCTTGAGTTGCAAGCGGTAGACTCCCTGGATCGCAGAGCGAATCCAGCGAGCTAGCGTCGCCTTTGAAGCTGCCTGTCCCTTCTTAGGCCCCTCAGGAATGACGAACAAAGAGTCCGTTTTCCTAAAGGGGGCTGTCCTGGATATGTAATATCTGAGAGCTCTGACGAGGTCTAACGAATGCAGAGACCTTTCCACCCTATGAACCGGGTGTGGATAAAAGGAAGGCAGGACAATGTCCTCGTTCAAATGAAACGGGGTAAGAACCTTTGGAAGGAAATCCGGAAGGGGGCGCAGAACCACCTTGTCCTGGTGAAAGATCAGAAAAGGCTCGCGGCAAGAGAGTGCTGCCAGCTCCGAAACCCGTCTGATGGACGTAATTGCCACTAAGAATGTTAGCTTCCAGGACAGAAGAGCAAGGGAGGATTCCTTGATGGGTTCAAAGAGAGACCTCTGGAGACCATCCAGAACGAGGTTGAGGTCCCATGGTTCCAGCGGCCGTTTGTACTGGGGGACTAGATGGGAAACGCCCTGGAGGAAGGTCTTGACTTGCGGTTTTTGAGCCAGGCGGCATTGGTAGAAGATTGAAAGCGCTGAGACCTGCCCTTTAAGGGAACTGAGAGCCAACCCCGCTTGCAAGCCAGACTGTAGAAAGTCGAGAATTCTGGGGAGACGTTAGTTTCCCTGCACCATGAAAAGAAGATTTTCCACGTACGGTGGTAAATGCGGGATGAAGCAGGCTTTCGGGCGCTGATCATGGTGGCAATAACCGCGGGGGAGAATCCCGCTCTTGTTAATACCCAGGTCTCAATGGCCATGCCGTCAGCTTCAGGGCTCTGGAGTTCTGATGGGAAATGGGCCCTTGGGTCAGCAAGTCTGGGATGTCTGGAAGGCGCCACGGTGCGTCTGTGAGCATTTGTACTAATTCGGCGTACCAGGCGCGCCTGGGCCAGTCCGGTGCTATCAGTATCACCGGGACTCCCTCTGCCTTGATCTTCCTGATTACCCGCGGCAGCAGGGGTAGAAGTGGAAATATGTAAGGCAGGCGGAAGTGGTGCCAGGAGCAGACTAGAGCATCCGCGCCGATGTACTGTGGGTCGCGTGACCTGGCTATGAACGCGGTTACCTTTGCATTCAACCTTGAGGCCATTAGGTCCACATCTGGTGTGCCCCAGCGAGTGCAGATGTGTAGAAACACATCTGGGTGGAGAGACCATTCTCCGGCAGCCAGGCCTTGGCGACTCAGAAAGTCTGCTGCCCAGTTCTCTACCCCCGGTATGTGTACCGCTGATATCACTGATCCCGTCGATTCGGCCCAGCTGAGGATCTTGTGGGCCTCAAGATAAGCCGCTTTGCTGCGGGTGCCCCCCTGCGGATTGATATAGGCTACAGCTGTCGCATTGTCCGATTGGACTCGAATCTGACAACCCGCTAGCAGAGGGCAGAACTCTCTGAGCGCAAGGAAGATCGCGCGGAGTTCCAGGATGTTGATGGGAAGGAAAGACTCCTGGGGCGTCCAACGTCCTTGAGCAGTGTGGTGCCGGTACACTGCTCCCCAGCCTAGGAGGCTGGCGTCCGTGGTCAGGACCAGCCAGTTCACTGGGAGAAAAGATCTCCCCTTCGATAGGGATGAGGACCGAAGCCACCAGCGGAGTGCGTACCTGACTGAAGGCGTCAGGTGAAGATGTCTGTCCAGGGAGAAGGGGCTCTTGTCCTAGGCTGCTAGAAGGGCTAGCTGCAGTGGGCGGAGGTGCAGTTGAGCAAAGGGTACTGCTTCCATAGCTGCCACCATCCTACCGAGCACTTTCATGCTGAATCGAATGGAGCGAGACGGAGGACGTAGAAGGCAGCGTACCGCTCATTGAAGAGCAAACGCCTTGTCCTGAGGGAGAAGGATCAAGCCCCGACGGGTGTCCAGGGACATGCCCAGGAAGGTGATGGATCGTGATGGGATCGGGGATGATTTGTCCAGATTCACTAGCCACCCTAAGCGGGATAGGGTGTCCACAGTGATCTGTACGCTGGTTTAGCAGTCGCTGAAGGAGGGGGCCTTGATGAGGAGGTCGCCCAAGTAAGGGAGAACGACTACTCCCCTGGCGTGAAGGACGCTCATGGCGGCCGCCATGACTTTGGTGAAGACCCTTGGTGCGGTGGCAAGGCCGAAGGGTAGAGCTACGAATTGAAAGTGAGAGTACTGAATTGCGAAGCGGAGGAACTTTTAGTGATCTGGAGCGATGGGTATGTGCAGGTACGCGTCCTTGATGTCTATGGAGGCGAGGAATTCCCCTTCGACCATGGATGCAATAATGGACCTTAGGGACTCCATTCTGAATCTCCGTACGTGCACATATTTGTTTAGGTGTTTGAGGTCCAGGATATGTCGAACTGACCCATCCTTTTTGGGGACCACAAAGAGGTTGGAATAAAAGCCCCCGAACGGCTCGTCGTCTGGGACAGGTATTATCACTCCTGCTGTTTGGAGCGAGTGGATTGCTGAGAAAAAAGCTTCACATCGTTTTCGAGTCTTTGGGGGGTTTGAGAGAAAGAACCGACTCGGGGGTCGGGTCCGAAACTCTATGTGGTAACCGGAAGACACAAGGTTTCGCACCCATTTGTCATCTGAGGCGGCAGCCCAGATGTGTTGAAAGAGCCGCAGTCGACCTCCTACAATGAGTGTGTCTTCCGGGGCGCCGAAAGAGTCATGAGGGGGAAAACGTCGTGGCCGAGTCTCCCTAGACCTGGACTGTTTCGGTCTAGGCTGCCATGACGAAGTGGGTTTCGGGGAGAGCTGAGAATGTCGGTCCCTGCGTAGTCCGCGGCTGGTGGCGGGGACAGCACGGGATGTCGACCAACCAAATGAGTTCCGAAAGGAGCGGAACGAGCACTGTGGACGTCTGGTGAAGGACGTCCTGGACTTCAGCTGGGGGAAGGAGGTACTCTTTCCTCCCGTGGCGTCAGAAATAAGCTTGTCCAGACGTTCGCCAAACAATCGGTCTGGAAAAAAGGGAAGGCCCGTGAGAGACTTCTTTTAGGCAGAGTCCGCTCGCCATTGTCGGAGCCAGAGAGCTCTACGGATGGCTATGGTATTTGAGGCGGCAAACGCTGCAAAGGTGTGAAGGTATGAGTGAACTGGGATTCCTCAAGCGAAGTGTTAAGGGAGTCTGCCCAGACCGAGATCGCCTTTGCGACCCACACAGAGGCAAAGGAGGGTGAGAGGGAGGAACCCGCAGCCTCAAAAGCAGAGCGGGCGAGGTGCTCCACCTGTCTGTCTGTCGGGTCCTTGATGGAAGAACAATCGGGTAAAGACAGGAGCGTCTTTGTGGTAAGGCGGGAGACCGAGGGTTCAACCGAGGGCGGATCGGCCCAGCCCTTAGGGGCAGGTGAGGCAAAAGGGTACCGGGACTCCATGAGTTTTCGGTTACCAAAGCGCCTGTCAGGCTTCTCCCTTTGCTTTGTGAGGATATCCTGAAACTCTGGGTGATCATTGAAAACCTTTTGGGGTTTCCTTGCCCTCTTAAAGGAGACCGCATGGTCAGAGGTAGTGGATGGGGGATCCTCCACATGCAGAGTTTGGTTGATTGCTGCTATAAGGGAGTCTATTGCAGTTTGATCATCTGGGGGTGATGAAACCAAGGAATCCTCCTGGTACAAACAGCATTCTCCCTTCTCCAGCTCTTCAGAAGCCGTGGAGCGTGTGGGAGAGCCTGCCCTGTGTGCTCCCAAGGGAGAGCCCGCTGGAGACACCCGGCCGTGTGCTCTTTTCCTGATCCCTGCAACCGGTGAAGCATGTGCCCGGATTACCTGAGAAGGATCCTCCATAAGGGTATCCTCAGGCTGCGTTCCGTCCAGGGACCCAGAAGGGTGTGGAGGACTACATTGCATAGCCAGAACCAGGTTCTGTGACAGTTTTTCCATGAATTGGGACAGAAACTGTGCCCATTCTGGTGGGCTGGGGGCCCTAGGCTCTGGGCTGCCGGTTGCGGCGGTGGTGGCAGGGGGTTCTTGGGGGGCTATAGGGGCACAGGACTCACAGAGAGAAGAGGTGTGTTTACGTGGTAGCTCAGCGTGGCAGGCAGTGCAGGCTGAATAATAGACTATGTGGGCCTTAGTACTCTTAGTGCCCTTAGATTTCTGCATGTTCCTAATAGGAGTATGCTAGGACGGGGAGCAATGCTCAGCAGAGCTACAATTGAAGCAAGCAACTCACCAGAATCAGCCGATGGCCCTGTCCTCAGGAAGGATTAAGCTCTATGAAGATCTCCGCACGCTTTCCTGGGGGGCGGGGCTTATCACGGCCCGGGGGTGGGGTGGAGCTTAGCGCTAAAAGAGCGGGAAGATGAGTCAGTGTGACCCTTTGTGTGCTTCTGAGTTTTCCTCCCTCTCCCTACAGTCAGCACACAGCTTGTCACCGGTGGTTATCAGCCGACTTTTCTGCTAGAGCAAATAAACAGAGCAGATAATAAACAGCGAGTCCCTGAGCCCTGGGCCCTCCCCCTGCTACCGGGAAATTATCTGCAAGACTTTCTGCGAACAGCAGAACTTCCCCCTCCTCCAGCCAGCAAGCTAGAGAAAGTTAACACTGTGTGTGCAGGATCCTTGTTCCTTGCACATAATAAATACTGTAAATGTCCTGGGAGCCTTCCTTGCAGCGTCTTTTCTCCCTCCCCTCACCCATGAAGCGGTTAGCGAAATGCGTCTGAGGTGCAGGGCGGTGTATCAGGCTGGATGTGACTTATTATCCTGGTGGGCTATTATACCTTTTCCTGGATTAACCCTTACTTATCACTGATGATTGTGGTAGCTATACAAATGAGTGTATCCTGGTGGGCTACCATACGTCTTGTTGCATTGATCCTTATTTATTACTGGTGATGAATTTAACAATGCTTGTTGTCTATCATGTCTATAAACTGCCTAGAAATTAGCCTCTGGATAAATATGTCTATTTAGGCTGATTCTATGGTTTTATTATATTTCTGATTCTGGGATTATCATGTTTATACCATATGAGCCTTGACTATATACATTCATTGTATACTCTTGATATTTGTAAGGTTTCATGTGACCATCCTAGTCTGCCCTTCTCTGGTATACTGCCCTGACTTTCAGTACATGTTTTTATGCACATTGCACTTTGTGTTGCACTTTTTTGTATCCTTTGAAACTATATAAATACATTTTCTAAAAATTCTATAAATGAGATTATTGTCTGTTTATAATTGAGCAGTATTATATTTTATGGAGGTCAATGTAGGCTTTTCTAATCATAATGGGTATTCTCCATGTCTCAAAAAGGTTAATATGGACTGGATTATTCAGAATTTTTTCCTAGCGTCTTTTCTCCCTTTGTCTGGGAAACCAGTAAGGGGGGATCTCACTTTAAAACACTGCTTTCCAGGCAGTGAAAATAGCAGAGTTAGCTTGCTATGTCGGTGTCATATTCAACTCAGAGAGTGCAAAGAGGGGCTGAGGAATTGGTGCCATCTTCAACACAGAGCCTGCAGAGAGGGGCTGAAGAATTGGGCTATAGGGCACAGGCCTCTACCCTGGGCTTTGGAAAATCGGTGTCTGTGGAACCCGTTGTCCAACCCAGGATCCAGCGTCGCAGAAGGGGGTACTTGGAGGCGACACTCCACGTTCCCGCCCATTGATGGTAGTGGGAGATCGGTCCCAAAAGGGAACCGTCGTCCTCAAAAAATAACAAGCCTTGAAAGGAAGTGCCTCCTACAGACACTAAGCTAAAACTGAGCTTGTCTGGCCCGGCCAGGGGGTGTATACTGCAGAGGAGGAGCTATGCTTTTGCATCTACTTAGTGTCCTCCTATGGATAGGCAGCTTAACACCCATGGTCCTGTGTCCCCCAATGAGGCGTCAGAGAAAAAAAATTGAGGTCTGATGTCATTTCTTCAATCTGTTCTCCTTCATTCTCCATTTTGGAAGTAAAGTGTGTGGACGGAGAACAAAATGCTGAGCAATATGGCTCCAATCCGGTTGCCCAAGGCCAAAAGAAATTTACTGTTTGTAATTACAGTACTCAATTTATTGAACATACGCAGACAAAGGTAAGCTTTAGCTCAAAGTAAGTAGGCTATATATACATTTCTCTTTTAAGTTGTTCATTATGGATTTTTGTTCTAGGAACGTGCCAAAAAATGTCGGTGCATCCACTGATACTTGGACGGGAGGAAAAAGGACATTTTAACTTGCTGTACCGTGATTTAAGGAGGTAAGCTCAATAATCTGTATTTAAACTCAAAATGTATGTATCTTCCGCATAAGATTTTTATTTACCCCTTAACCCCTTCTCGACCGGCCAATTTTGCGCTTTCCATTTTTTTCCCGCCATTAGTCTTCCGAGAGATTTAACTATAAAATGCTATGGATCACGGAATATGGGGTAAAATGTGCGCAACTTTTTTTGGACAAACTCCTTTTTTTTTTTTAAACCTCTAAGCTAAAAGCCTATTCACTCTTGATGTCTACAAACTCGCACCAACCTGAGGCATCACACAGACACATCAGTTTTACCATATAGTGAACACAGTGAATAAAGTATCTCAAAAACAATAGTGCTATTGCACGTTTTTTCAAATTTTTCCGCATTTGGAATTTTTTGGCCATTTGCCTGTACACTATCTCGTAAAACTCATGGTTTAACTTGACAGTACAGCTTGTTCCGCAAAAAACAATCCTTCACTTGACCCTATTGACTTAAAAAAGTTATATATAAGTCAATATGGTCATGTGAGGTCTCGTTTTTGCAGAACAAGCTATACTGTCAAGTTAAACTATGAGTTTTACGATATAGTGTACAGGCAAATGACCAAAAAATTCCAAAATCGGAAAAATTTCATAAAACGTGCAATAGCACTATTGTTTTTGAGATATGTTATTCATTGTGTTCACTATATGGTAAAACTGATGTGTCGGTGTGATGCCTCAGGTTGGTGCGAGTTCGTAGACCCCAAACATGAATAGTCTTTTAGCTAAGGGGTTTAAAAAAAATCAGAAGTTTGTCCAAACAAAGTTGCGCACATTTTACCCCATATTCCGTGACCTGTAGCATTTTTATTTTTTGGGATCTATGGCCCAGTGACTTCTTTGTTTTGGCGTCTCAGGCTGACGTTTTTAACGGTACTATTTTTGCACAGATGCTACATTTTGTGTAGTCTGGTATGTTTTTACATCTCTTCCATATCTAATCTGTATATTTATATCTTTATGTATATATGTATGTATTTAATTCTGTGCTGCAAAATAATTTATATACCATGTTTTTCCAAAAATAAGACACTGTCTTATATTTTTTTTGCCCCCCAAAAAAGCACTAGGGCTTATTTTTGGAGGAGGTCTTATTCTTGGAGAAACACGGTTGAGGGTAAGTTTACCCCCCAAAAAGCAGACCCCCCCACTTCCCAGGAGACTAATACTTACCAGACCCGGACGTCTACGTGGCTCCCTGGTCCTCCTTGTGATCTCCGGTCGGTGCTGCATGCCGTTCTCCTCTGCTGCTGGCTGACACACTGACACACACAGTCCGTTCGCAGACACACACAGCAAATCACACACACAGCAGATCACACACACAGCAGATCACACACACACACACACAGCAGATAGCAGACACACACAGCAGATAGCAGACACACACAGACAATCGCAGGCACACACAGCCGATCACTGATACACACAGCCTATCGCCGGCACACACAGCCGATCACAGACACACACAGCCGATCGCAGGCACACACAGCCGATCACAGATACACACAGCCGATCGCAGGCACACACAGCCGATCGCAGACACACACAGCAGATCACACACACACAGCAGATACACACAGCCGATCGCACACATCACATCCAGCGCTTTCGGCCGCAGGGAATGATGAGAGCAAGTCACGTGTCCCGCCGCAGGTCCTGTTCGTTGCGCTCCACCGCACTGCCTCTCAGGATTCTGCCGGCGAGAAGAGATCGGTGTCACTGGATGAGGTGAGTGTGTATGCGATCCGATGTGTGTGCGATCCGATGTTTGTGTCTGTGATTTGATGTTTGCGTGTGATACGATGTTTGTGTGTGCAATCTGATTATGTGTGCAATCTGTGTGTGCGATCCGATGTTTGTGTGTGAGATCTGGTGTGTGAGTGAGATCTGATTGTGTGTGTGTGAGATCTGATGTGTGCGGGTGTGTGATCACTGCAGGTCCTGCCGCTCAGCATCTGGTGAGTGTAATTGCCGCGTGCCGCTGTCTATAATGAAGTGTCCTGCAATATTTGCAACCTTTTTTAGCTGCACGAACACTTCATTATTGATCCGGGACTAGGGCTTATTTTCGGGGGAGGGCTTTTTTATATATATATATATATATATTTTTTTTTTTTTAAAAAAAAAAAAAAAAAAAAGGTATCCAGAAAAATTTATATCATTCTGTCACATTTCCATTCAAGCATTTGGTCGACTGCTGTCTCTGCTGTCTCCTGAACTCAACTATATGAATAGTAGAATGTGCAAGTCAATTTCTGCTGAGGAAAGGCTGCTCCTCACCTTGCGGCGGTAAGTAATTTTATTGACTTTGTGGGTGTTGTTGGTGACAATAGCTACCTAAATATGCTATCCATGGTTGTAAAATGCAAATCATAACTAAATTCAACACAGCTTAGCCAAACAATCCCCTTATCTTGCTTGTAGCATTTACACACTCGACTGCTATTTTTTTAATACACTGTCCACAGTAAGATTCATAATGTATTTAATGACGTTGTGTTCAATCTTCTTGAGCAGGAGATATCTTAATGCGCACCTACACATTACACCGCCATTTTATTGTAATATGAAGAATTTGGATTCTGATTGTTTCCTTTTATTTTTCAGTTTTCTGGCCACAGGAGAGAGCTACGCATCCCTGCATCTCCAGTTTCGTATTGGTAAATCAACCATATCCGAAATTGTGAGGTGCACATGTACCGCGGTCTGGCAGAGGTTGCAGTCCCTTGTGATGTCCTCCCAAACCGAGGAGACTTTGCTGCAGGTCGCAGCAGGCTTTCAGACTGTAGCCAACTTTCCTAACTGCATAGGTGCCGTTGATGGCAAACGTGAGGGTACAGCAGGTACCATGATCAGGATCATGCTTCTTTAATTACAAGAAGTATTTTTCTGTGGTCCTCATGGCAGTGGCTGATGCCCATTACAATTTTTTTGCCATCGACGTTGGTGCATATGGCAGTACAGGAGATTCTCCTGTGTTGCAAACATCACAGATTGGACTACAAATTCTGCAAGATTGCGGAACGCTCCCAGCCCCACGACCTTTGTCGGGTTCCAGAGATTTAGTCCCCTTTGTGATGATATCGGATAAGGTCTTTCCTTTATTGCCAAACCTGCTGCGCCCATACCCACAGAGGGGAATGAATGCACGACGGAGGATTTTTAATTATCGGCTGAGACGTGCATGCAGATATGTAGAGTGCACCTTCAGAATCATGACTAGTCAGTGGAGGATCTTGCACACATCAATACAGTTACAATCTGACACCATTGACGCAGTAATAAAGGAATGCTGTGTTATCCACAGCTACGCTCGTGAATACAGCTCCGAGGTAGTTGAGGAAACACAGCAGCCTTTATTTCTGCCAATCATGAATCTGTCTTCTGGACAGACAGCAAACAGTGGTGTTTTGGTGAGAGAGACCTTTGCTGACTACTTCATGAGTCCAAAAGGTGCCATGCACTGGCAGTACTCCTGTGTCGGTGAGGTGCAGCCTTTTCAGCAGTGAAGAATTGACCATACGGGAAATAGAAGAATGAAAGAAGTTTGTATTAACCAAAAAAAAAAAATTTGTTCTTTATACATGTTGTCAACTAAAGAAAATACAGAAACAGCAGCATGAAAAAAAAAACCCAGACTGTTATGGGAAAGTTGACTGTGCAAACCATCATATTGGAAAACTTTATAAGCTGTCTATGTGCACTTCCTATTCAAAAAAATTTTTTTATAACATTTATGTTTGTAATTTTTAATAAAAGTTATGTTATCCGCCTTGCTATGTGTTTGGTAGCTACTTTACTTTAAACATGTAAGAACATCACGAACACATGTAACAAATACAACTAGTCGAAACGCATTGTCGTTTGTCATTTTTTTCTCTACCTTGGAGGTATACCTGACCATGGATGTTTTGTGATTTTACCTGAAACCTTGTGAAAATAAAAATTGGAAATCTTACCTGGCTGGATGATTCACTCCAAAGCACTCTATATTTCATCCTTGAAAACAATACTTTTAAATTTGGAGACACATGGAATGTACAACACTGGGGTGTCAGGATGGGTAACCCCCATTGCTTGAACTTTAGCCAATTTATTCCTGGTTAAATTTGAAGATGACTTAATCTACAATAATATTAACCCGTTCTTACGTCATATTAAAAAATTTCGGTATCTCGACGACATTTTGATAATATGGGATGGTGCATAAAGTGAGTTCAACGCGTTTGTGTCATTTTTAATCAACAAAAATTGGCATAATATGTTTTTCACTAGAGTCTTTGGAGGGGATTAACTAGAATTTCTCGATATCACATTAACAAAATAAGACAGAAGAATAGCACAAGAAATGTGGAGAAAACTGACCTCTGTGAATATGTTGCTGTGTTATGACTGCACATCCCACTCATATAAAAAGATCTGTACCCTACAGTCAGTTCCTTAGAATAAGAAGAATAAACAATAGTGATGTAAGATTTTTAGAACAGGTTGAAGAACTAAAAACTAGGCTACTAGAGAGCGGATACCCCCTGAAAGAAAGAAATAATGCCTTAGAAAAAGTGGAAAGTTTAACACCTGAATATAACACCAAAAAAACCAGAGCCAAACCATCCTTAGACAGGTTCAGATTTAATTTTAAATATGGACCCATGGACAATGCAATAAGGTTAGCCATTAAAAAAAATTGTCATGTCATTGAAAGTGATAAAGACCTGCACGATATAGCATCAAATAAACGGCAAACAACCTATAAAAGAAGCAAAAATTTAGGTGACATGCTAATTAAGAGGTTTATTCCGAAAAAATCCTGGTTAGACAGAGTGGGACCCATGGGTAATTTTAGGTGTGGAAACTGTTCATTTTGCGTATATAACATCACAAGAAAATTGCTAAAAATTGGTGACCAATGGCACATGATAAAGGATTTTATCACTTGTAGAACAAAATGGGTGGTTTATATATTTTTTTGCCCATGCAGGTTTTACTACATTGGCAAACGATTAGGCCTCTATTTATAAGGGTTAGAGACACTTTAACTATTCATACTGGGGTAGGAGCGACTCGTCTTATTAAACATATTAATAATTTTCATGCAGGTAATCAAAGAGTCCTACGCTTTCCTGGACTGGAGAAAATGACTCTGCCACCAGCAGGGGGTGACAACCATAAATATCTATTCAGAAAAAAGGCTCGGTGGATAATGGACAGCAAAGCCTTAAGACCATTAGGATTTAATGATAAAAACAAATTTAGTGATTTTACTATGAATTAATGTAATTGTTCAGTGTCTTATATTAAATTGTTATCCGTGATTGTGTTATACATTGGTTTTAATTTGTATCACGTTAGTCCCATGTGTATCCTATAAAAAGAGGAGGTACTGACGCATCGATTGTGGAACCGTAGAAGCGCCCTTAATGGTGCGAAACGGCTGTAGTGCAGCATGATTCCCCTTTCTCTCCCCCACATGCCTGTTTGTCTATAGCCAAATAAAGCATAGAAAACTCACTTGGTGAGTGCCTCCAGCCTGCTTTTCTTGAGGATTACTGGACCCTTGTACTTGGATGAGCACCTCAGGATTTGCTTACTCCTAGTAGCGGAGGAAGACCGGCGATATACAAGCGTCCGGAGCTCACGGAGAACACAGGTTCGGCTTCTAATTGAAATAAGAAATTTATGTTTAAACTACAAGACTGGGAAGCAGTGCCCAGTTTTTCACTCTTTTTGGAGCACATTACACAGCAACCTAGGGGACATTATACAGCAGAATGGAGGATATTATTAAGCAGAATGGGGGATATTACACAGCAGCAAGGGACACATTGTACAGCAGAATAGGGATATCACATAGCAGCATTGGAGACATTACACAGCAGCATGGGGGACATTGTATAGCAGCATGGGGGACATTACACAGCAGCATAAAGGAAATTATACAGCAGAATAGGGCATATTACTCTGCAGCATGGGAGACATACAGCAGAATGGGGGATATCACAGCAGCATGGGTAACCTTATATAGCAGCATGGGCATATCACACAGCAGAATGAGGACATTACAAAGCAGCATGGGGAACATTACACAGCTGCATGGGGGACATTACACAGCAGCATAGGGGATTTTACACAGCACCATGGGACAAATTATACAGCAGAATGGGGGGCATTATACAACAGAATGGGGGGATATTATGCAGTAGCATGGGGGAAATTGTACAGCAACCTGGGGGACATTATACAGCAGAAAAGGGTGAATTACACAGCAGAATGGGGCATATTACAAAGCAGCATGTGAGACATTCTACATCAAAATGGGGAATATCACACAGCATCATTAAGGACATTACACAGCAGCATGGGGGACAATACATAGCAGCATGGGGGATATGACTCAGCAGTATAGGGGATATTACACAGCAGAATGGGAGACATTACACAGCACCATGAGGGACATTAAATATCAGCATGGGGGGACATTACACAGTGGAAATGGGGATATAAAGCAGAATAGAGAATATTACACAGCAGCATAGGTGGGTTATTACACAGCAGCATGGGGGATATTACACAGCAGCATTGGGGAATATTACAAAGCAGCATTGGGGAATATTACACAGCAGAATGGGGGATATTACACAGCTGAATAGGGGACATTACACAGCAGCATGAGGGACATTACACAGCAGAATGGGGGATATTACAAAGCAGCATGGGGGATATTACACAGCAGCATAGGGGGGATATTACACAGCAGCTTGGGGGATATTACACAGCAGCATGGGGGGATATTACACAGCAGCATGGGGGGAAATATTACACAGCAGAATGGGGGACATTAAACAGCAGCATGAGGGACATTACACAGCAGCATGAGAGACATACAGCAGAATGGGGATATCACATAGCAACGTGTGAGACATTTTATATCAGAATCGTGGATATTACAAAGCAAAATGGGAGATTTTACAAAGCAAAATGGGGGACATTACACAGCAGCATTGGGACATTGTACAGAGGAATAGGAGTATCACACAATAGCATGGAGGACATTACACATCAGCATAAGAGACATTACACAGCTACATGGCAGACGTTTTATAGCAGAATGGGGCACATTGCACTGCAGAATAGGGGATAATACACAGAAGCATGGGGGAGATTACACAGCAGCATGGGAGACATTGTACAGCAGAATCAGGGTATCACACAGCCACATGGGGACATTACACAGCAGCAGGTCGGACATTACACAGCAGCATGGGCGAACATTACATAGCAGCATGGGCGATATAATACAGCAGCATGGGGAAAATTACACAGCAGTATGAGGGACATTACATTGCAGTATGGGGCACATTACACAGCAGCATATGGGACATTAGACAGCAATCTGGGGGACATTATACAGCAGAATGGGGGATATAATAATGCAGAATTGGGATATTATACAGAAACATGGGAGATATTGTACAGCAAAAACGGGGATATTACACAGCAGCATTGGGGACATTACACAGAAACCTGGAGAACATTATACAGAAGTGAGTGGGACTTTATACAGCAGAATTTGGGATAATACACAGCAGCATTGGAAACATTATACAACAACATAGGGGAAATTACACAGCAGCATGAGGGACATTACAAAACAGAATGGGGAGGATATTACACACATCATGGAGGACATTGCACAACAGAATGGGGGATATTTCACAGCTGCATGTGGGATATTAAACAACAGAATGATGGATATTACACAGCAGAATGGGGGACATTACACAGCACCATGGGGCACATTATACAGCAGAATGGTGGGCATTATATAACAGAATGGGGGGATATTACACAGTAGCATTGGGGACATTATACAGCACAATGGGGGATATTACAAAGCAGAATGGTGGATATTACAAAGCAACATGGGGCACATTATACACCAGAAGGGGGGATATTACACAGTAGCATGGGGGATATTACAAAGCAGCATGGAAAACATACATCGGAATGGGGAAAATCACACAGCATCATTGGGGACATTACACATCAGCATGGGGGACATTACACAGCAGCATGGGGGAACATTACATAGCAGCATGGGGGAACATTACATAGCAGTATGAGCGATATAATACAGCAGCATGGGGGACATTATACAGCAGAATGGGGGGATATAATAATGCAGAATGGGAGAATTACACAGAAACATGGGAGATATTGTACAGCAGAAAGGGGGATATTACACAGCAGCATAAGGGACATTACACAGAAACCTGGAGGACATTAATCAGCAGCGAGTGGGTTATTATACAGCAGCATGGGGGACATTATACAGCAGAATGGGGGATTACACATAGCAGCATTGGGAACATTATACAGCAGCATGGGAAACATTACGCAGCAACATGGGGGGCATTATACAGCAACCTGGAGGACATTATACAGCAGAATGGGGGATATTATAAAGCAGAATGGGGATATTACACAGAAACCTAGAGGATATTATACAGCAGAATGGGAGATATTACACAGCAGCGAGGGGGACATTATATAGCAGAATTGGGGATAGTACACAGCAGCATTCGGAACATTATACAACAGCATGGGGGGATATTACACAGCAAAATGGTGGACATTACACAGCAGAATGGGGTGATATTAAACAGCAGAAAGGGGGTATAACACAGCAGCATAAGGGACATTACACAGCAGCATAAGAGACATTACACAGCAACATGGCAGACATTATCCAGTAGAATGGAGCATATTGCATGCAGAGTTGGGGATAATACACAGCAGCATAAGGGATATTACACAGCAGAATGAGAGACATTAAACAGCAACACAGCAGCATGGGGGAAAATTGCACAGCAGCATTAAAGACATAACACTGCAGCATGGGGGACATTATACACCAGCATGGGGGGATATTACACAGCAGCATGGGAGATATTGTACAGCAGAATGGAGGATATTGCAAAGCAGCATTGGGGACATTACACAGCAGCATAAGGGACATTACACAGCAACATGGCGGACATTATACAGCAGAATGGGAGATATTACACAGCAGGATGAGGGATATTACACAGGAGAATGGGAGGTATTAAAAAGCAGCATTGGGAACATTATACAGCAGAATGTGGCATAGTATAGAGCACACAGAAGCATGAGACACATTACACAGAAGTATGGGAGATATTGTACAGCAGCATTGGGTATATTACAAAGCAGCATCGGGGATATTATACAGCAAAGGGGAATATTACATAGCAGCATGGGAGACATTATACAGCAGCACGGTACACATTACAAGGCAGCATGGAGGACATTATATAGCAAAAGGGGGATATTACAAAGGGGCACCTTATACAACAGAATGGGGGACAGTACACAGCAGCATTGGTAACCTTATACAGCAGCATGGGTGTATCACAAAGCATCATAGGGACATTACACAGCAGCATGGGGGACATTACACAGCAGAATGGGGGGGCATTATACAACAGAATGGGGGGATATTATGCAGAAGCATGGGGGACATTATACAGCAGAATGGGGGGAATTACACAGCAGAATGGGGCATATTACAAAGCAGCATGGGAGACATTATACATTAAAATGGGGAATATCACACAGCATCATTGGGGACATAACACAGCAGCATGGGGGACATTACACAGCAGCATGGGGGACATTACACATCAGCGCGGGAGACAATACACAGCAGCATGGGACACATTACACAGCAGCATGGGAGATATTGTACATCAGAATGGGGGATATTAAACTACATCATGGGGAATATTACAAAGGAGAATGGGGGTATTAAACACCATCATGAGAGACATTATACAGAGGAATGGTAGATTTTAAACAGCAGCATTGGGGATATTACAGAGCAGCATAGGGGATATTATACAGCAAAGGGGGATATTACATAGCAGAATATGAGACATTATACAGCAGCATGGGGGACATTATACACCAGCATAGGGGACATTATACAGCAAAAGGGGGATATTACATAGCAGCATGGGGCACCCTATACAACAGAATGTGGGATAGTACATAGCAGCATTGGGAACCTTATACAGCAGCAAGGGGGTATCACACAGCAGCAAAGGGGACTTTACACAGCAGCATGGGGAACATTGCACAGCAGCATGGGGGATTTTACACAGTACCATGGGGCACATTATACAGCAGAATGGGGTCATTATACAACAGAATGGAGGGGATATTATGCAGTAGCATGAGGGGACTTTATACAGCTGAATGGGGCGTATTACAAAGTAGCATGGGAAACATTATACATCAGAATGGGAAATATCACACAGCATCATTGGGGACATTACACAGCAGCATGGGGGACATTACATATCAGCATGGGGGACATTACACAGCAGCATAGGGCACACTATACAGCAGAATGGGGAATAGTACATAGCATCATTGGGAACATTATACAGCAATGTATAGAGGATTAATACCAATATGATAAGGTGTGTATAGCACGGGTATTTTAAAATTTAAACTTTATTAATTTAGTATTAAAATTATTAGAATAAACAAACAAGTGATACCACAAGGTAATTAACACAACATACAGTTTGGATGTCTACAAAGAACTCAACAGGAGTTATCCACAATTCCCTCACGGTCCTCCTGGTTCAAACGTATTCATCCAGATAGAATTAAAGTGACATTGTGCAAAACTGTTGTCCTCCCAAAAATTGCACTCTTGCCCTATGAGTAACACTCTTTTTGAAAGTGGCTATGTGCAAAATTAGTGATTATCCACAGATCACAGATAACACTAGAATATGAAAAGGGAGGAAAATAGACGGTTTTAGTGAAATTAGTGCTCAAAAAGGGCAAATAGTGCAATCAATGGTGGCAGAGGGACCTATGCTCACCGTCTATCCAACTGTTCACCAATGAAATCATGTGTTACCTTACAATAAGCGGGGGGTGGGGGGGGCGACTCACTAGCGCACCAGACAATACCCCTAAGGTAACATCAAATATCTATGCCACTTTCAAAAAGAGTGTTACTCATAGGACAAGAGTGCAATTTTTGGGAGGACAACGGTTTTGCACAATGTCACTTTAATTCTATCTGGATGAATACGTTTGAACCAGGAGGACCGTGAAGGAATTGTGGATAACTCCTGTTGAGTTCTTTGTAGACATCCAAACTGTACGTTGTGTTAATTAGCTTGTGGTATCACTTGTTTGGATTTTCTAATAATTTTAATACTAAATTAATAAAGGTTAAATTTTAAAATACCAGTGCTATACACACACCTTATCATATTGGTTTTAATCCTCTATACATTGCTGTATAATGTTCCCAATGCTGCTATGTACTATTCCCCATTCTGCTGTATAGTGTGCCCCATGCTGCTGTGTAATGTCCCCCATGCTAATATGTAATGTCCCCCATGCTGCTGTGTAATATCCCAAATGATGCTGTGTGATATTCCCCATTCTGATGTATAATGTTTCCCATGCTGCTTTGTAATATAATATAATTAATAAAGGCTAAATTTTAAAATACCAGTGCTATACACAACATTATACAGCAGCATGGGGAACATTACGCAACAGCATGGGGGACATTATACAGCAGATTGGGGAATATTACATAGCAGCATTGGGGATATTACACAGCAGCCTTGGGGAGTATTACATAGAAGAATGGGGGATATTAAACTGCAGCAGGGAGACATTATGCAGCACAACAGGGGTATCATACAGCAGCATGGGGGATATGACACAGCAGAATGTTGGACATTACACAGTAGCATTGGGGACATTACACAGTAGCATGGCATGATACTACACAGCACCATAGGGGGGATATTACATAGCAGCATTGAGGAATATTACACAGGAAAAATTGGGGAAAATTACACAGCAGAATGGGGGACACTAAACAGCAGCAAGAGGGACATTACACATTACACGGCAGCATGAGGGACCTTACACAGCAGCATGGGGGACATTACACAGCAGCATGGGGGAAACATTACACAGCAGCATGGGGGGACATTACACAGCAGCATGGGGGTGATATTACACAGCAGGATGGGGGAATATTACACAGCAGCATGGGGAAAGAATTTTACACAGCAACATGAGGGGATATTAAACAGCAGCATGCGAGACATACGGCACAATGGGGGAATCAAACAGCACCATGGGGGACATTACACAGCAATATGGGGCACATTATACAGCAGAATGGGGGTTAGTACTCAGCAGCATGGGTGAAAATTATACAGCAACATGGGGGATATTATCAAGCAGAATGGCGGATATTACAAAGCAAAATGGGGGGATATTACACAATAGCATAAATTATATTACACAGCAACCTGAAAGGGGTGAATTACACAGAAGAATGGGGCATTTTAAAAAGCAGCATGGGAAACATTATTCATCGGAATCGGGAAAATCACACAGCATCATTGGAGACATTACACAGCAACCTGGGGGATATTATACAGCAGAATGGGGGAGTTCACAAAGCAGAAAAGGGGATATGACACAGCAGTAAAGGGGATATTACACAGCTGAATGGGGGATATTACAAAGCAGAATGGGGGATATTATACAGCAGCATGGAGAATATTATAAAGCAGCATGAGGAATATTATACAGCAGCATGGGGGATATTATACAGCGGCATGGGAGACATATTGCAGAATGGGGGTATCCCACAGCAGCATGGGGAACATTACACAGCAGTACTGAGCTGTGCTGCTGTGAATACAGCACTGACATATAACAGTGGTTTGAAACTGCAGCACAAGTTTAGGTGTTTTCTGTGCTGAGTCCTGCTCACTTCTTCCCCTTTGTTCTTCATAAATTATAAAAGGTGCTGTAACCTGACAATTCTCTGTTTTGAGATCATTTTGGTTGGAGTTATTTTTCAGAATAAGTAGAGATAATGAAAGAAGTGACTGATATGTGGAGAAAGAAGCATTTTTATCTGATACTATATAAAACAGAATTTCTAAAATTCAGTGTGTATTTGGTCAGTATTTTACCTCAGAATATAGGCCACGTGCACACGTTGAGCACTTGATGATTTATTTTTAACTTAGTATTTGTAAGGCCTCGTGCACACAGTGAGTATTTGGTGAGTTTTTTTACCTCAGTATTTGTAAGCCAAAACCAGGAGTAGGACAAGGATAATAGAAACACGTCACCTCCACTTCTGTATTTTCTACCCACTCATGGTATTGGCTACAAATCCTGAGGTAAAAAAAACTCAGCAAATACTGGAGTTGTGCATGTGGCCTTAATACTGAGGAAAAAAACCCTCACCAAATACTCAATGTGTGCATGTGGCCTTTTTCTAAGGTAAAAAAAACAACTCAGCTTAAGGCCACGTTCAGTGTTGCTAAGTGTCCACGTTGCTTTTTACTTGCTTTTTACCTGCTTTTTTGCTGCTTTTTCAACTGCAGCGTTTAATGCCAAAATAGATGTGTTCTGCTTTTCAAGCATAGTCTATGGGAATTTGGGTTTCTTGAGCGCACTATGCTGTTCAAAATGCTGCCTTTTTGAGCAAGAAATTTGAGCAAAAACTCTGCTTTGCAGTTCAAAACGCAAATGGCAAAAACAATTGACATGTTGCTTCTTTGAAAAGCAGAGTTTTTGCCCAAATTTCTGCCACAAAAAGGCAGCATTTTGAACATCATTGTGCGCACAAGAAACCCAAATTCCCATAGAATATGCTTGAAAAGCAGAACACGTCCATTTTGGCATTAAACGCTGCAGTTGAAAAAGCAGCAAAAAAGCAGGTAAAAAGCAGGTAAAAAGCAACATGGACACATAGCCTTAACCCCTTCACGACCTTTGATGGATCTTTCCGTCATGGATCGTGTGCCGTTAAGCCCGAGATGTATATACGCGCGGTGAAGATTTTCACTTACCGCCACCCCCCCTGGAAGTCACGTGAGTGATCACGTGAGTTTCGGTGGTTGCCATGGTAGCACAGGGTCATGTGATGACGCCTGTAGCTGTGACAAGTCACTTTCGTTTTCACTCGGCCCGGACGCCAGTGAAGCAGTAAGTGACCGTATCTGCTGTTTACAGCTGTATAGCTGTAATCAGCAGATATATCAGAGCGATCGGATTGCTGATCGCTAAAGCCCCTTAGGGGGACTAGTAAAATAAAAAAGTAAAAAAATAGTTTTAAAAATTTAAAAAAAAAAAAAAACCTAAAAGTTCAAATTTTACCCCATTGAAAATTTCACCCCATTGAAAATTAAAGGGTTAAAAAAAAATTAAATATACACATATTTAGTATCGCCGCGTTCAGAAATGCCCGATCTATCAAAATATAAAATCCATTAATCTGATTGGTAAACAACGTAGTGGCAAAAAAAATCCAAACGCCAAAATTATGTTTTTTGGTCGCCACAAGTTTTACACAAAATGCAATAACAGGCGATCAAAACATTGCATCTGAGCAAAAACGGTAGCATTTGAAATGTCAGCTCGAGACGCAAAAAATAAGCCATCACTGAGCCATAGATCCCAAAAAATGAGAACACTACGGGTTTCGGAAAATGGCGCAAAACGTACGCCACTTTTATTGGACAAGCTTGTTAATTTTTTTTAACCCCTTAGATACAAGAAAACCGATACATGTTTGGTGTCTACAAACTCGCACCGACCTCAGGCACCATACCAACACATCAGTTTTACCATATAGTGAACACGGTGAATAAAACATCCCAAAATCTATTGTGCCATCACACTTTTTTTGCAGATTTTCCACACTTCAAAATTTTTTGCTGTTTTCCAGTACACAATATGGTAAAACTTATGGTTTCATTTAAAAGTACAACTTGTCCCGCAAAAAACAAAGCCCTCATATGGCAAGATTGACGAAAAGTAAAAAAGTTACGGCTCTCGGAAGAAGGGGAGCAAAAAACAAAAACGCAAAAACGGAACGTGCCCGGGGGCTGAAGGGGTTAATACTGAGGTAAAAAGCTCACCAAACACTGAACATTTGCACGTGGCCTAGGGGTATGTGCGCAAGTAATCACTTTTTTTTAGCTCCAAAGATGCTGCTTTTGTGGCCCCAAAAAACACACAAAAATGCATCCGCACACATGCATTTTTACGGTGTTTTGGGCTGCGTTTTTGTTCACTGCGTTTTCATGCGTCTTTTTAATCAGTGAACAATGCCATTAAAAATTGGTGAAGAAAAAAAAAATTGAGGTCTGATGTCATTTCTTCAATCTGTTCTCCTTCATTCTCCATTTTGGAAGTAAAGTGTGTGAACGGAGAACAAAATGCTGAGCAATATGGCTCCAATCCGGGGTCCCAAGGCCAAATGAAATTTACTGTTTGTAATTACAGTACTCAATTTATTGCACATACGCAGACAAAAGGTAAGCTTTAGCTCAAAGTAAGTATATGTATCTGCCGCATATGATTTTTATTTACCCCTTAATTCCTTCACGACCATGGACGGAAAGATCCGTCATGGTGCCCTGGGCCTTAACGACCAAGGACGGATCTTTCCGTCATGGCGTAATCGCGGCACCGGAGCCTCCGGTGACTGCGAAAAGTTACCATAAACCGCAGATTCGGGGAGGAGGGGACCTGTACCTGACCTCAGGAGGGGTGGTGCCTCCTCCCTGGACCTACAGAGGCTGTGATTGGCTGACGAACGCCGCTCAACCAATCACAGCCACTGTAATGTTCCAGCCATTTAAAATGACTGAAACATTGAAATCCAGCCCTGATCAGTGCAGCTGTAGCACTGGCCATTGGCTGGAGCTGGGTGACCTCACTGTATCACCCTCCCCCAGTTCCAGCAGCTCTGATTGGAGAGATTGGCCTTGTGACCAATCTCTCCAATCGCCATGGACCTGTTGCCGGTGACCGCCCCCGTCACCGTCACTTGTTGTCCCTGCAGCACGCCAGCACAGTGAGTGTATACAGTGCAATGGCAGGGCGACAAGCTCCGGTCCCATGCTGTTATGTAACCGGAGCATGGGACCCGGAAGTTGCCGCGCCACCATTGCACTGTATGAAACCGGCGAAAAGCCTCCCGATCCGCCGCCGCTGCTGCCCTCCGCCATCAGCCACCTGTCTCCCCGATCTGCTGCCCGCACCCCCACCCCTCGTATCTGCTGCCCGCACCCTCACCGCCACACCTCCCAATCCGCCGCCGCTGCCCTCCGCGATCTGCCACCTGTCTACGCGATCTGCTGCCCACACCCCCACCCCTCGTGATCTGCTGCCTGCACTCTCACACCTCCCGATCCACCGCTGTCCTCCGCGATCTGCCACCTGTCTCCCCGATCTGCTGACCGCACCCCACCCCTCATGATCTGCTGCCCACACCTCCTGATCCGCCGCTGCCCTCCGCGATCTGCCACCTGTCTCCCCGATCTGCTGCCCGCACTCTCACCCCTCGTGATCTGCTGCCCGCACCTCCACCCCTCCCGATCCGCCGCTGCCCTCCTCCATCTGCCACAGTGTCACCGCTCTCCCCGATCTGTTATGCGCTGCGCGCCCCCTCTCTTCTGTTATGCGCTGCGTGCCCCCGTGATCTGCTGTCCGCTCTCCCACCACCTCTCACCCCCGTGATCTGTGCTCTCTCTCCTGTCACCCACGTGATCTGTGCTCCCTCCCCTGTCACCCCCGTGATCTGCTGTCCACTCTCCCGCCACCCCCTCTCACCCCCGTGATCTGTGCTCACTCACCTTTCACCCCCGTGATCTGTGCTCCCTCACCTCTCACCTCCGTGATGTGTGCTCTGCTCACCTGTCTCCCCCGTGATCTGTGCTGCGATCCCTCTTCCACCTCTCACCCTTCCCGATCTGCTGCCTCCTTCATCTCCTGTGATCCTGCTGCCTAGATTCATCCTGTAGGGTAACTATCCCCAATCTCACCTCCCACTCCCCATCCCCCCATCCCCACTTCACCCCATCCTCTGCCGCTCCTGCATCCACTGCGCCCTCTCCCATCCGCCCCCACCCTATCCCAGCCGCCTCCACCCTACCCCAGCCGCCTCTGTCTCACAATCACAGATGCTCCCTTTATATGCCGCTGCCCCCCCCATCTGCCGCTGTTCTGATCCATCCTGTAAGTATTGTTCGTGGCTCTTTTCTAACTATCCCCAATCGCATCTCCCACTCCTTCTCCCCCCATCTTCCCCCACCCGCTTGCCGCAAAGTGCTGATCAGCTACGTGATTGGCTGATCAGGTACGTAATTGTTGCTCTAGTTTTTGCTTTTTTTGTGCACCCCAAATAAAAAAAAAACAAAAAAAAACTTGAACAATTAGGTACCTGATCAGCAATGTCCTGCAATCGTACTCATGTAGAAAAAAGATTCCGGTCTTTGTGAGCGCTAGTAATAGATCTTTGGTCTTTGATCTTTTAAGAAATTTGGCTTTATTATTAATAATATAAAGCTCTTGTATTAACACAACGCGTTTCAGCAAGATACACTTGCCATCCTCAGGTAACAAATTTAATATTAATTAATAAATTATTAATAATAAAGCCAAATTTCTTAAAAGATCAAAGACCAAAGATCTATTACTAGCGCTCACAAAGACCGGAATCTTTTTTCTACATGCCTACTCCCATAAGGGAATCCGGGTAGAGCTGCTGTGAGTAATAGAATCCATCAGATCATTTGAACTAACAGCGGGAGGACACAGGTCCGCACAGAGCTCCAGGATTCAAAAAGTCGGTGAATCTGAAGCCAGCAGCGGCAACAAACCTGGATCCACCCAGCAAAACAACGGATAACGCCAGCTGAGACAGCCCCTCATCCCCCAGAGGAATTATACATCTAACACCGGGGTTGTGCGAGGGCGCACAACCTAACCAGGTGAGCAATTCTATAATATAAATACAGAAATCACTCCACGGGTGCTTCTCATATGCGCTATATTTTTATCTCTACAGTGCTGCAATCGTACTCGACTTTGGACAGGACTTTTTTCCATCCCACCTAGTCCCCCCCTTTTTTTGCAGAACATTTGTGCGTGTGCCCTGTTTTTTTTTCCTATGCCATGGGGGGTCTTGTTTCCAAAATGGGGTTACATGTGGGGGAGCTCCACTGTTTCGGCACCTCAGGGGGTTTCCAAACACAACATGGAATACGCTAATTATCCCAGACAATTTTGCGTTTGAAAAGTCAAATGACGCTCCTTGCATTCCGAGCCCTGCTGTGTGCCCAAACATTTGATTTCCACCACATATGAGGTATCTGTGTACTCAGGAGAAATTGCACCATACATTTTATGGTGCAATTTTTCCTGATACCCTTGTGAAAAAAAAGCTACCTGGTTGAAGTAACAATTTTGTGGTAAAAAAAAATTTTTTTATTTTCACGGCTCAACTCTATTAACTTTTGTGAAGCCCCCAGAGGATCAAAGTGCTCAATAAACATCTAGATAAATTCCATGAGGGGTCTAGTTTCCAAAATGGGGTCACATGTGGGGGAGCTCCACTGTTTCGGCACCTCAGGGGCTCTCCAAACGCAACATGGTGCAGCTAACGATTCCAGCTAATTTTCTGTTCAAAAAGTCAAATGGCGCTCCTTCCCTTCCGAGTCCTGCCATGCGCCCAAACAGTGGTTTTTCGCCACATATGAGGTATCTGCGTGCTCAGAAGAAATTGCGCAACAAATTTTGGGGGTTCATTTAATCCTGATACCCTTGTGAAATGCAATATTTGAGGCTAAACTAACATTTTTGTTGCAAAAAGTAAAATGTTAATTTTTTTCTTCCACATTGCTTTAGTTACTGTGAAGCACCAGAAGGGTTAATAACCTTGTTGAATGTGGTTTTGAGTAGCCTGAGGGGTGCCGTTTTTGGAATGGTGTCACTTCTGGGTGTTTTGTGTCATGTAGACCTTTCAAAATCGCTTCAAATGTGATGTGGTCCCTAAAAAAATTTGTTGTAAAAATGAGAAATTGCTCATAATCTTTGAACCCCTATAACTTCCTTAATTTTTTTTTTTTTTCGCCAAAATTGTTCTGATGTAAAGTAGACATGTGGGAAATGTTATTTATTAATTATTTTGTGTCATATGTCTCGTTGATTTTAGAGCATAAACATTCAAAGTTCGAAAATTACAAAATTGTCGCGAAATTTCTGTTTTTTTCACAAAGAAACACAAAAAATATCGGGCTAAATTTACCACTAACATGAAGCCCAATATGTCACGAAAAAACAATCTAAGAATCACCGGAATCCGTTGAAGCGTTCCAGAGCTATAACCTCATAAAGTGACACTGGTCAAAATTGCAAAAAATGGCCTGGTCTTTAGGGTCAAAATAGGCTTGGGGCTGAAGGGGTTAACCCCTTCCCGACCAGCCAATTTTGCGCTTTCCATTTTTTTTCTGCCATTAGTCTTCCGAGAGATTTAACTATAAAATGCTATGGATCACGGAATATGAGATAAAATGTGCGTAACTTCTTTTGGACAAACTCCTTTTTTTTTAAACACCTAAGCTAAAAGCTTATTCACTTTTGATGTCTACAAACTCGCACCAACCTGAGGCATCACACCGACACATCAGTTTTACCATATAGTGAACACAGTGAATAAAGTATCTCAAAAACAATAGTGCTATTGCACGTTTTTTCAAATTTTTCCGCATTTGGAATTTTTTGGCCATTTGCCTGTACACTATCTCGTAAAACTCATGGTTTAACTTGACAGTACAGCTTGTTCCGCAAAAAACAATCCCTCACTTGACCCTATTGACTTAAAAAAGTTATATATAAGTCAATATGGTCATGTGAGGTCTCGTTTTTGCAGAACAAGCTGTACTGTCAAGTTAAACTATGAGTTTTACGATATAGTGTACAGGCAAATGACCAAAAAATTCCAAAATCGGAAAAATTTCAAAAAACGTGCAATAGCACTATTGTTTTTGAGATATTTTATTCACTGTGTTCACTATATGGTAAAACTGATGTGTCGGTGTGATGCCTCAGGTTGGTGCGAGTTCGTAGACACCAAACATGAATAGTCTTTTAGCTAAGGGGTTTAAAAAAAATCAGAAGTTTGTCCAAACAAAGTTGCGCACATTTTACCCCATATTCCGTGACCTGTAGCATTTTTATTTTTTGGGATCTATGGCCCAGTGACTTCTTTGTTTTAGCGTCTAAGGCTGACGTTTTTAACGGTACTATTCTTGCACAGATGCTACATTTTGTGTAGTCTGGTATGTTTTTACATCTCTTCCATATCTAATCTGTATATTTATATCTTTATGTATATATGTATGTATTTAATTCTGTGCTGCAAAATAATTTATATACCATGTTTTTCCAAAAATAAGACACTGTCTTATATTTTTTTTGCCCCCCAAAAAAGCACTAGGGCTTATTTTTGGAGGAGGTCTTATTCTTGGAGAAACACGGTTGAGGGTAAGTTTACCCCCCAAAAAGCAGACCCCCCACTTTCCAGGAGACTAATACTTACCAGACCCGGACGTCTACGTGGCTCCCTGGTCCTCCTTGTGATCTCCGGTCGGTGCTGCATGCCATTCTCCTCTGCTGCTGGCTGACATACACAGTCCGATCGCAGACACACACAGCAAATCACATACACAGCAGATCACACACACAGCAGATCACACACACACACACACACAGCAGATAGCAGACACACACAGCAGATAGCAGACACACACAGACAATCGCAGGCACACACAGCCGATCACTGATACACACAGCCGATCGCCGGCACACACAGCCGATCACAGATACACACAGCCGATCGCAGGCACACACAGCCGATCACAGATACACACAGCCGATCGCAGGCACACACAGCCGATCGCAGACACACACAGCAGATCACACACACACAGCAGATACACACAGCCGATCGCACACATCACATCACATCCAGCGCTTTCGGCCGCAGGGAATGATGAGAGCAAGTCACGTGTCCCGCCGCAGGTCCTGTTCGTTGCGCTCCACCGCACTGCCTCTCAGGATTCTGCCGGCGAGAAGAGATCGGTGTCACTGGATGAGGTGAGTGTGTATGCAATCCGATGTGTGTGCGATCTGATGATTGTGTGTGTGATTTGATGTTTGCGTGTGATACGATGTTTGTGTGTGCGATCTGATTATGTGTGCGATCTGTGTGTGCGATCCGATGTTTGTGTGTGAGATCTGGTGTGTGAGTGAGATCTGATTGTGTGTGTGTGAGATCTGATGTGTGCAGGTGTGTGTTCACTACAGGTCCTGCCGCTCAGCATCTGGTGAGTGTAATTGCCGCGTGCCGCTGTCTATAATGAAGTGTCCTGCAATATTTGCAACCTTTTTTAGCTGCACGGACACTTCATTATTGATCCGGGACTAGGGCTTATTTTCGGGGGAGGGCTTTTATATATATATATATATATATATATATATTTTTTTTTTACAAAAAAAAAAAAAGGTATCCAGAAAAATTTATATCATTCTGTCAAATTCCCATTCAGGCATTTGGTCGACTGCTGTCTCTGCTGTCTCCTGAACTCAACTATATGAATAGTAGAATGTGCAAGTCAATTTCTGCTGAGGAAAGGCTGCTCCTCACCTTGCGGCGGTAAGTAATTTTATTGACTTTGTGGGTGTTGTTGGTGACAATAGCTACCTAAATATGCTATCCATGGTTGTAAAATGCAAATCATAACTAAATTCAACACAGCTTAGCCAAACAATCCCCTTATCTTGCTTGTAGCATTTACACACTCCACTGCTATTTTTTTTAATACACTGTCCACAGTAAGATTCATAATGTATTTAATGACGTTGTGTTCAATCTTCTTGAGCAGGAGATATCTTAATGCGCACCTACACATTACACCGCCATTTGATTGTAATATGAAGAATTTGGATTCTGATTGTTTCCTTTTATTTTTCAGTTTTCTGGCCACAGGAGAGAGCTACGCATCCCTGCATCTCCAGTTTCGTATTGATAAATCAACCATATCCGAAATTGTGAGGTGCACATGTACCGTGATCTGGCAGAGGTTGCAGCCTCTTGTGATGTCCTCCCCAACCGAGGAGACTTTGCTGCAGGTCGCAGCAGGCTTTCAGACTGTAGCCAACTTTCCTAACTGCATAGGTGCCGTTGATGGCAAACATGTGAGGGTTCAGCAGCTACCACGATCAGGATCATGCTTCTTTAATTACAAGAAGTATTTTTCTGTGGTCCTCATGGCAGTGGCTGATGCCCATTACAATTTTTTTGCCATCGACGTTGGTGCATATGGCAGTACAGGAGATTCTCCTGTGTTGCAAACATCACAGATTGGACTACAAATTCTGCAAGATTGCGGAACGCTCCCAGCCCCACGACCTTTGCCGGGTTCCACAGATGCAGTCCCCTTTGTGATGGTATCGGACGAGGCCTTTCCTTTATTGCCAAACCTGCTGCGCCCATACCCACAGAGGGGAATGAATGCATGACGGAGGATTTTTAATTATCGGCTGAGACGTGCATGCAGATATGTGGAGTGCACCTTCAGAATCATGACTAGTCAGTGGAGGATCTTGCACACATCAATACAGTTACAATCTGACACCATTGACGCAGTAATAAAGGAATGCTGTGTTATCCACAGCTACGCTTGTGAATACAGCTCCGAGGTAGTTGAGGAAACACAGCAGCCTTTATTTCTGCCAATCATGAATCTGTCTTCTGGACAGACAGCAAACAGTGGTGTTTTGGTGAGAGAGACCTTTGCTGACTACTTCATGAGTCCAAAAGGTGACATGCACTGGCAGTACTCCTGTGTCGGTGAGGTGCAGCCTTTTCAGCAGTGAAGAATTGACCATACGGGAAAGAGAAGAATGAAAGAAGTTTGTATTAACCAAAAAAAAAAATGTGTTCTTTAAACATGTTGTCAACTAAAGAAAATACAGAAACAGCAGCATGAAAAAAAAACCAGACTGTTATGTGACAGTTGACTGTGCAAACCATCATATTGGAAAACTTTATAAGCTGTCTATGTGCACTTCCTATTCAAAAACATTTTTTTATAACATTTATGTTTGTAATTTTTAATAAAAGTTATGTTATCCACCTTGCTATGTGTTTGGTAGCTACTTTAATTTAAACATGTAAGAACACCACGAACACATGTAACAAATACAACTAGTCGAAACGCATTGTCGTTTGTAATTTTTTTCTCTACCTTGGAGGTATACCTGACCATGGATGTTTTGTGATTTTACCTGAAACCTTGTGAAAATAAAAATTGGAAATCTTACCTGGCTGGATGATTCACTCCAAAGCACTCTATATTTCATCCTTGAAAACAATACTTTTATATTTGGAGACACATGGAATGTACAACACGGGGGTGTCAGGATGGGTAACCCCCATTGCTTGAACTTTAGCCAATTTATTCCTGTTTAAAATTGAAGATGACTTAATCTACAATAATATTAACCCGTTCTTACGTCATATTAAAAAATTTCGGTATGTAGACGACATTTTGATAATATGGGATGGTGCATAAAGTGAGTTCAACGCGTTTGTGTCATTTTTAATCAACAAAAATTGGCATAATATGTTTTTCAATAGAGTCTATGGAGGGGATTCACTAGAATTTCTCGGATATCACATTAACAAAATAAGACAGAAGAATAGCACAAGAAATGTAATGAAAACTGACCTCTGTGAATATGTTGCTGTGTTATGACTGCACATCCCACTCATATAAAAAGATCTGTACCCTACAGTCAGTTCCTTAGAATAAGAAGAATAAACAATAGTAATGTAAGATTTTTAGAGCAGGCTGAAGAACTAAAAACTAGGCTACTAGAGAGCGGATACCCCCTGAAAGAAAGAAATAATGCCTTAGAAAAAGTGGAAAGTTTAACACCTGAATATAACACCAAAAAAAACAGAGCCAAACCATCCTTAGACAGGTTCAGATTTAATTTTAAATATGGACCCATGGACAATGCAATAAGGTTAGCCATTAACAAAAATTGGCATGTCATTGAAAGTGATAAAGACCTGCACAATATAGCATCAAATAAACGGCAAACAACCTATAAAAGAAGCAAAAATTTAGGTGACTTGCTAATTAAGAGGTTTATTCCGAAAAAATCCTGGTTAGACAGAGTGGGACCCACGGGTAATTTTAAGTGTGGAAACTGTTCATTTTGCGTATATCACATCACAAGAAAATTGATAAAAATTGGTGACCAATGGCACGTAATAAAGGATTTTATCACTTGTAGAACAAAATGGGTGGTTTATATAATTTTTTGCCCATGCAGGTTTTACTACATTGGCAAACGATTAGGCCTCTATTTATAAGGGTTAGAGACACTTTAACTATTCATACTGGGGTAGGAGTCTTATTAAACATATGAATGATTTTCATGCTGGTAACCAAAGAGTCCTACGCTTTCTTGGACTGGAGAAAATTACTCAGCCACCAGCAGGGGGTGACAACCATAAATATCTATTCAGAAAAGAGGCTCGGTGGATAATGGACAGCAAAGCCTTAAGACCATTAGGATTTAATGATAAAAACAATTTAGTGATTTTACTATGAATGAATGTAATTGTTCAGTGTCTTATATTAAATTGTTATCCGTGATTGTGTTATACATGGTTTTAATTTGTATCACGTTAGTCCCATGTGTATCCTATAAAAAGAGGAGGTACTGACGCATCGATTGTGGAACCGTAGAAGCGCCCTTAATGGTGCGAAATGGCTGTAGTGCAGCATGATTCCCCTTTCTCTCCCCCACATGCCTGTTTGTCTATACCCAAATAAAGCATAGAAAACTCACCTGGTGAGTGCCTCCAGCCTGCTTTTCTTGACGATTACTGGACCCTTGTACTTGGATGAGCACCTCGGGATTTGCTTACTCCTAGTAGCGGAGGAAGACCGGTGATATACAAGCGTCCGGAGCTCACGGAGAACACAGGTTCGGCTTCTAATTGAAATAAGAAATTTATGCTTAAACTACAAGACTGGTAAGCAGTGCCCAGTTTTTCACTCTTTTTGGAGGATATTACACAGCAACCTAGGGGACATTTTACAGCAGAATGGGGGATATTATTAAGCAGAATGGGGGACATTACACAGCAGCAAGGGACACATTGTACAGCAGAATAGGGAAATCACATAGCAGCATTGGAGACATTACACAGCAGCATGGGGGACATTGTACAGCAGCATGGGGGACATTACATAGCAGCATAAAGGAAATTATACAGTAGAATAGGGCATATTACTCTGCAGCATGGGAGACATACAGCAGAATGGGGGATATCACAGCAGCATGGGTAACCTTATACAGCAGCATGGGCATATCACACAGCAGAATGAGGACATTACAAAGCAGCATGGGGGACATTACACAGCAGCATGGGGGACATTACACAGCAGCATAGGGGATTTTACACAGCACCATGGGACAAATTATACAGCAGAATGGGGGGCATTATACAACAGAATGGGGGGATATTATGCAGTAGCATGGGGGAAATTGTACAGCAACCTGGGGAACATTATACAGCAGAATAGGGTGAATTACATAGCAGAATGGGGCATATTACAAAGCAGCATGTGAGAAATTCTACATCGAAATGGGGAATATCACACAGCATCATTAAGGACATTACACAGCAGCATGGGGGACAATACATAGCAGCATGGGGCACATTATACAGCAGAATGAGGAATAGTACATAGCAGCATTGGGAACATTCTACAGCAGCATAGGGAATATTACACAGCAGAATGGGGACATTACAGCAGCCTTGGGTGTATTACATAGAAGAATGGGGGATATTAAACTGCAGCATGGAGACATTATACAGCACAACAGGGGTATCATACAGCACCATGGGACACATTATACAGCAGAATGGGGTCATTATACAACAGAATAGGGGGGATATTATGCAGTAGCATGGGGGGAATTTATACAGCAACCTGAGGGACATTATACAGCAGAATGGCGTGAATTACACAGCAGAATGGGGCATATTACAAAGCAGCATGGGAAACATTATACATCAGAACGGGGAATATCACACAGCATCATTGGGGACATTACACAGCAGCATGGGGGACATTACAGAGCAGCATGGGTCACACTATACAGCAGAATGGGGAATATAACACAGCATCATTGGGGACATTACACAGCAGCATGGGGGACATTGTACAGTAGCATGGGGGACATTACACAGCAGCGTAAAGGAAATTATACAGCAGAATAGGGCATATTACACTGCAGCATGGGAGATATACAGCAGAATGTGGGATATCACAGCAGCATTGGTAACCTTATACGGCAGCATGGGCATATCACACAGCAGCATGGGGACATTACACAGCAGCATGGAGGACATTACACAGCAGCATAGGGGATTTTACACAGCACCATGGGGCACATTATACAGCAGAATGGGGGCATTATACAACAGAATGGGGGGATATTATGCAGTAGCATGGGGGACATTATACAGCAGAATAGGGTGAATTACACAGCACAATGGGGCATATTACAAAGCAGCATGTGAGACATTATACATCAAAATGGAGAATATCACACAGCATCATTGGGGACATTACAGAGCAGCATATGGGACATTATACAGCAGAATGGGGAATAGTACATAGCAGCATTGGGAACATTATACAGCAGCATAGGGAATATTACCCAGCAGAATGGGGGACATTACACATCAGCCTTGGGGATTATTACACAGAAGGATGGAGGATATTAAACTGTAGCAGGGAGACATTAAACAGCACAACGGGGGTATCATACAGCAGCATATGGGACATTACACAGCAACATGAGAGACAATACACAGCAGCTTGGGGGATATGACACAGCAGTATAGAGGATATTACACAGCAGAATGGGGGACATTACACAACACCATGAGGGACATTAAATATCAGCATGGGGGGACATTATACAGCGGAAATGGGGATATAAAGCAGAATAGAGAATATTACACAGCAGCATAGGTGGGTTATTACACAGAAGCATGGGGGATATAACACAGCAGCATTGGGGAATATTACAAAGCAGCATTGGGGAATATTACACAGCAGAATGGGGGATATTACACAGCAGAATAAGGGACATTACACAGCAGCATGAGGGACATTACACAGCAGCATGGGGGATATTACAAAGCAGCATGGGGGATATTACACAGCAGCATAGGGGGATATTACACAGCAGCATACGGAGGATATTACACAGCAGCATGGGGGGATATTACACAGCAGCATGGGGGGAAATATTACACAGCAGAATGGGGGACATTAAACAGCAGCATGAAGGACATTACACAGTAGCATGGGGGATACTACAAAGCAGCATGGGGGATAATATTCAGCAGCATAGGGGAGATATTACACAGCAGCATGGGGGGATATTACACAGCAGCACGGGGGGGAAATTACACAGCAGCATGGGGGAAATATTACACAGCAGCAAGGGGGATACTACACAGCAGCATGAGAGACAAACAGCAGAATGGGGATATCCCATAGCAACGTGTGAGACATTTTATATCAGAATCGTGGATATTACAAAGCAAAATGGGAGATTTTACAAAGCAAAATGGGGGACATTACACAGCAGCATGAGGGACATTACACAGCAGCATGGGGGATATTACAAAGCAGCATGGGGGATATTACACAGCAGCATAGGGGGGATATTACACAGCAGCATAGGGGGGATATTACACAGCAGCATGGGGGGATATTACACAGCAGCATGGGGGGAAATATTACACAGCAGAATGGGGGACAATAAACAGCAGCATGAGGGACATTACACAGCAGCATGGGGGATACTACAAAGCAGCATGGGGGATAATACACAGCAGCATAGGGGAGATATTACACAGCAGCATGGGGGATATTACACAGCAGAATAAGGGACATTACACAGCAGCATGAGGGACATTACACAGCAGCATGGGGGATATTACAAAGCAGCATGGGGGATATTACACAGCAGCATAGGGGGATATTACACAGCAGCATACGGAGGATATTACACAGCAGCATGGGGGGATATTACACAGCAGCATGGGGGGAAATATTACACAGCAGAATGGGGGACATTAAACAGCAGCATGAAGGACATTACACAGTAGCATGGGGGATACTACAAAGCAGCATGGGGGATAATATTCAGCAGCATAGGGGAGATATTACACAGCAGCATGGGGGGATATTACACAGCAGCACGGGGGGGAAATTACACAGCAGCATGGGGGAAATATTACACAGCAGCAAGGGGGATACTACACAGCAGCATGAGAGACATACAGCAGAATGGGGATATCCCATAGCAACGTGTGAGACATTTTATATCAGAATCGTGGATATTACAAAGCAAAATGGGAGATTTTACAAAGCAAAATGGGGGACATTACACAGCAGCATGAGGGACATTACACAGCAGCATGGGGGATATTACAAAGCAGCATGGGGGATATTACACAGCAGCATAGGGGGGATATTACACAGCAGCATAGGGGGGATATTACACAGCAGCATGGGGGGATATTACACAGCAGCATGGGGGGAAATATTACACAGCAGAATGGGGGACATTAAACAGCAGCATGAGGGACATTACACAGCAGCATGGGGGATACTACAAAGCAGCATGGGGGATAATACACAGCAGCATAGGGGAGATATTACACAGCAGCATGGGGGGATATTACACAGCTGCACGGGGGGATATTACACAGCAGCATGGGGGAAATATTACACAGCAGCAAGGGGGATACTACACAGCAGCATGAGAGACAAACAGCAGAATGGGGATATCCCATAGCAACGTGTGAGACATTTTATATCAGAATCGTGGATATTACAAAGCAAAATGGTAGATTTTACAAAGCAAAATGGGGGACATTACACAGCAGCATTGGGACATTGTACAGCAGAATAGGAATATCACACAACAGCATGGAGGACATTACACATCAGCATAAGAGACATTACACAGCTACATGGCAGACATTTTATAGCAGAATGGGGCACATTGCACTGCAGAATAGGGGATAATACACAGAAGCATGGGGGAGATTACACAGCAGCATGGGAGACATTGTACAGCAGAATCAGGGTATCACACAGCCACATGGGGGACATTACACAGCAGCAGGTCGGACATTACACAGCAGCATGGGGGAACATTACATAGCAGCATGGGCGATATAATACAGCAGCATGGGGAAAATTACGCAGCAGTATGAGGGACATTACATTGCAGTATGGGGCACATTACACAGCAGCATATGGGACATTAGACAGCAATCTGGGGGACATTAGACAGCAGAATGGGGGATATAATGCAGAATTGGGATATTATACAGAAACATGGGAGATATTGTAGAGCAAAAACGGGGATATTACACAGCAGCATTGGGGACATTACACAGAAACCTGGAGAACATTATACAGCAGTGAGTGGGACTTTATACAGCAGAATTTGGGATAATACACAGCAGCATTGGAAACATTATACAACAGCATAGGGGAAATCACACAGCAGCATGAGGGACATTACACAACAGAATGGGGAGGATATTACACACAGCATGGAGGACATTACACAACAGAATGGGGGATATTTCACAGCTGCATGTGGGATATTAAACAACAGAATGATGGATATTACACAGCAGAATGGGGGACATTACACAGCGCCATGGGGCACATTATACAGCAGAATGGTGGGCATTATATAACAGAATGGGGGGATATTACACAGTAGCATTGGGGACATTATACAGCAGAATGGGGGATATTACAAAGCAGAATGGTGGATATTACACAGCAACATGGGGCACATTATACAGCAGAAGGGGGGATATTACACAGTAGCATGGGGAATATTACAAAGCAGCATGGGAAACATACATCAGAATGGGGAAAATCACACAGCATCATTGGGGACATTACACATCAGCATGGGGGACATTACACAGTAGCATGGGGGAACATTACATAGCAGCATGGGGGAAAATTACATAGCAGTATGAGCGATATAATACAGCAGCATGGGGGACATTATACAGCAGAATGGGTGGATATAATAATGCAGAATAGGAGAATTACACAGAAACATGGGAGATATTGTACAGCAGAAAGGGGGATATTACACAGCAGCATTAGGGACATTACACAGAAACCTGGAGGACATTAATCAGCAGCGAGTGGGTTATTATACAGCAGAATGGGGATAATACACAGAAGCATGGGGGAGATTATACAGCAGAATGGGGTATTACACATATTAGCATTGGGAACCTTATACAGCAGCATGGGAAACATTACGCAGCAACATGGGGGGCATTATACAGCAACCTGGAGGACATTATACAGCAGAATGGGGGATATTATGAAGCAGAATGGGGATATTACACAGAAACCTAGAGGATATTTTACAGCAGAATGGGAGATATTACACAGCAGCGAGGGGGACATTATATAGCAGAATTGGGGATAGTACACAGCTATATTCGGAACATAATACAACAGCATGGGGAGATATTACACAGCAAAATGGTGGACATTACACAGCAGAATGGGGTATTACACAGCAGAAAGGGGGTATAACACAGCAGCATAAGGGACATTACACAGCAGCATAAGAGACATTACACAGCAACATGGCAGACATTATCCAGTAGAATGGAGCATATTGCATGCAGAGTTGGGGATAATACACAGCAGCATAAGGGATATTACACAGCAGAATGAGAGACATTACACAGCAGCATGGGGCACAGTATACAGCAGCATGGGGGAAAATTGCACAGCAGCATTGAAGACATAACACTGCAGCATGGGGGACATTATACACCAGCATGGGGGGACATTACACAGCAGCATGGGAGATATTGTACAGCAGAATGGAGGATATTACAAAGCAGTATTGGGGACATTACACAGCAGCATAAGGGACATTACACAGCAACATGGCGGACATTATACAGCAGAATGGGAGATATTACACAGCAGGATGAGGGATATTACACAGGAGAATGGGAGGTATTAAAAAGCAGCATTGGGAACATTATACAGCAGAATGTGGCATAGTATAGAGCACACAGAAGCATGAGACACATTACACAGCAGTATGGGAGATATTGTACAGGAGCATTGGGCATATTACAAAGCAGCATCGGGGATATTATACAGCAAAGGGGAATATTACATAGCAGCATGGGAGACATTATACAGCAGCATGGGACACATTACAAGGCAGCATGGGGGACATTATATAGCAAAAGTGGGATATTACAAAGGGGCACCTTATACAACAGAATGGGGGACAGTACACAGCAGCATTGGTAACCTTATACAGCAGCATGGGTGTATCATAAAGCATCATAGGGACATTACACAGCAGCATAGGGGACATTACACAGTAGAATGGGGGGCATTATACAACAGAATGGGGGAAATTATGCAGAAGCATGGGGGACATTATATAGCAGAATGGGGTGAATTACACAGCAGAATGGGGCATATTACAAAGCAGCATGGGAGACATTATACATTAAAATGGGGAATATCACACAGCATCATTGGGGACATAACACAGCAGCATGGGGGACATTACACAGCAGCATGGGGGACATTACACATCAGCGCGGGAGACAATACACAACAGCATGGGACACATTACACAGCAGCATGGGAGATATTGTACATCAGAATGGGGGATATTACACTACATCATGGGGAATATTACAAAGGAGAATGGGGGTATTAAACACCATCATGAGAGACATTATACAGAGGAAAGGTAGATTTTACACAGCAGCATTGGGGATATTACAGAGAAGCATAGGGGATATTATACTGCAAAGGGGGATATTACACAGCAGAATATGAGACATTATACAGCAGCATGGGGGACATTATACAGCAAAAGGGGGATATTACATAGCAGCATGGGGCACCCTATACAACAGAATGTGGGATAGTACATAGCAGCATTGGGAACCTTATACAGCAGCAAGGGGGTATCACACAGCAGCATGGGGGACATTACACAGCAGCATGGGGAACATTGCACAGCAGCATGGGGGATTTTACCCTATGCTGCTGTGTAATATCATCCCATGCTACTGTGTAATGTCCCCAATGCTACTGTGTAATGTCCCCCATTCTGCTGTGTAATATCCCCTTTGCTGCTGTGTCATATCCCCCATGCTGCTGTATGATACCCCCGTTGTGCTGCATAATGTCTCCCTGCTGCAGTTTAATATCCCCCATTCTTCTATGTAATACTCCCCAAGGCTGCTGTGTAATATCCCCCATGCTGCTATGTAATATTCCTTAATCTGGAACCTGGACAAAACCGTTGTCCTCCCAAAAATTGCACTCTTGCCCTATGAGTAACACTCTTTTTGAAAGTGGCTATGTGCAAAATTAGTGATTATCCACAGATCACAGATAACACTAGAATATGAACAGGGAGGAAAATAGACGGTTTTAGTCAAATTAGTGCTCAAAAAGTGCAAATAGTGCAATCAATGGTGGCAGTGGTACCTATGCTCACCGTCTATCCCACTGTTCACCAATGAAATCATGTGTTACCTTACAATAAGCGGGGGGTGGGGGGCGACTCACTAGCGCACCAGACAATACCCCTAAGGTAACATCAAATATCTATGCCACTTTCAAAAAGAGTGTTACTCATAGGACAAGAGTGCAATTTTTGGGAGGACAATGGTTTTTCACAATGTCACTTTAATTCTATCTGGATGAATACGTTTGAACCAGGAGGACCGTGAGGGAATTGTGGATAACTCCTGTTGAGTTCTTTGCAGACATCCAAACTGTACGTTGTGTTAATTACCTTGTGGTATCACTTGTTTGGTTTTTCTAATAATTTTAATACTAAATTAATAAAGGTTAAATTTTAAAATACCAGTGCTATACACACACCTTATCATATTGGTTTTAATCCTCTATACATTGCTGTAAATGTTCCCAATGCTGCTATGTACTATTCCCCATTCTGCTGTATAGTGTGCTCCATGCTGCTGTGTAATGTCCCCCATTCCGATATGTAATGTCCCCCATGCTGCTGTGTAATATCCCAAATGATGCTGTGTGATATTCCCCATTCTGATGTATAATGTTTCCCATGCTGCTTTGTAATATAATAAAATTAATAAAGGTTAAATTTTAAAATACCAGTGCTATACACAACATTATACAGCAGCATGAGGAACATTACGCAACAGCATGGGGGACATTATACAGCAGATTGGGGAATATTACATAGCAGCATGGGGGATATTACACAGCAGCCTTTTGGAGTATTACATAGAAGAATGGGGGATATTAAACTGCAGCAGGGAGACATTATGCAGCATAACAGGGGTATCATACAGCAGCATGGGGGATATGACACAGCAGCATAGGGGATATTACACAGCAGAATGGGGGACATTACACAGTAGCATTGGGGACATTACACAGTAGCATGGGATGATATTATACATGCAGCATAGGGGGAAATTACATAGCAGCATTGGGGAATATTACACAAGACGAATTGGGGAAAATTACACAGCAGAATGGGGGACACTAAACAACAGCATGAGGGACATTACACGGCAGCATGAGGGACCTTACACAGCAGCATGGGGGACATTACACAGCAGCATGGGGGAAACATTACACAGCAGCATGGGGGGATATTACTCAGCAGCATGGGGGTGATATTACACAGCAGCATGGGGGGAATATTACACAGCAGCATGGGGAGAGAATATTCCACAGCAGCATGAGGAGATATTAAACAGCAGCACGCGAGACATACGGCACAATGGGGGGATCAAACAGCACCATGGGGGACATTACACAGCAATATGGGGCACATTATACAGAAGAATGGGGGTTAGTACTCAGTAGCATGGGTGAAAATTATACAGCAACATGGGGGATATTATCAAGCAGAATGGTGATATTACAAAGCAAAATGGGGGGATATTACACAATAGCATAAATTATATTACACAGCAACCTGAAAGGGGTGAATTACACAGAAGAATGGGGCATTTTAAAAAGCAGCATGGGAAACATTATACATCGGAATTGGGAAAATCACACAGCATCATTGGAGACATTACACAGCAACCTGGGGGATATTATACAGCAGAATGGGGGAGTTCACAAATCAGAATAGGGGATGTGACATAGCAGTATAGGGGATATTACAAAGCAGAATGGGGGATATTATACAGCAGCATGGAGAATATTATACAGCAGCATGAGGAATATTATACAGCAGCATGGGGGATATTATACAGCAGCATGGGAGACATATTGCAGAATGGGGGTATCTCACAGCAGCATGGGGAACATTACACAGCAGTACTGAGCTGTGCTGCTGTGAATACAGCACTGACATATAACAGTGGTTTGAAACTGCAGCACAAGTTTAGGTGTGTCTGTGCTGAGTTCTGCTCACTTCTCCTTTGTTCTTCATAAATTATAAAAGGTGCTGTATCCTGACAATTCTCTGTTTTGAGATCATTTTGGTTTGAGTTATTTTTCAGAGTAAGTAGAGATAATGAAAGAAGTGACTGATATGTGGAGAAAAGCATTTTTATCTGATACTATATAAAACAGAATTTCTAAAATTCAGTGTCTATTTGGTCAGTAGTTTACCTCAGAATTATGCCACGTGCACACGTTAAGCACGTGATTTTTTTTAACTCAGTATTTGTGAGGCCTCGTGAACACAGTGAGTATTTGGTGAGTTTTTTTTACCTCAGTATATGTAAGCTAAAACCAGGAGTTGGACAATGAGAGCACAAGGATAATAGAAACACGTCACCTCCACTTCTGTATTTTCTACCCACTCATGGTATTGGCTACAAATCCTGAAATAAAAAAAACTCAGCAAATACTGGAGTTGTGCATGTGGCCTTAATACTGAGGGGAAAAAAAACCTCACCAAGTACTCAATGTGTGCATATGGCCTTTTTACTAAGGTAAAAAAAAACAACTCAGCAACACTGAACGAGTGCACGTGGCCTTAACCCCTTCACGACCTTTGATGGATCTTTCCATCATGGATCGTGTGCCGTTAAGCCCCGCCCCCTACCGCGGGCAGGGTGTGGCGATCGGCACACATAGCTGTTTTCAACAGCTGACGTGTGCCTGCATGTTACGAGTGGAATCGCATTCCACCCGTGACATTAACCCCTTACATCTCGCTGCCAAAGTCTGGCAGCGAGATGTATATACGCGCGGTGAAGATTTTCACTTACCGCCGCCCCCACTAGAAGTCACGTGAATGATCACGTGACATTCGGTGGTTGCCATGTGAGCACAGGGTCATGTGATGACGCCTGTAGCTGTGACGAGTCATTTTCGTTTTCACTCGGCCCGGAGGCCAGTGAAGCAGGAAGTGACCGTATCTGCTGTTTACAGCTGTGATCAGCAGATAGATCAGAGCGATCGGATTGCTGATCGCTATAGCCCCCTAGGGGGACTAGTAAAATAAATTAAAAAAAGTAAAAAACAAGTTTTAAAAAATTTAAAAAAAACCTAAAAGTTTAAATCAAGTGCTGCCACTGAATGGGTGGGTGTGTGTGGGGCACAATTTTTGGAAAAAAAAAGGGAGACTCCGCTTGGAGTAACCCTTGCTTACATTGTTTGTAAAAGAAGCCAAGATGAACAGAGCTGGGATCAGGAAAGACTTTGCTACCTACCCCGGTGTCATCCTGGGGACGGTTAATTATGGTGTATTTTTGAATGTGCTTGATGCAAATCTAGCTGTGAAGTGTACAACTAGGGCACAAGTGCTGCCACTGAATGGGTGGGTGTGTGTGGGGCACAATTTTTGGAAAAAAAGGGAGACTCCGCTTGGAGTAACCCTTGCTTACATTGTTTTTAAAAGAAGCCAAGATGAACAGAGCTGGGATCAGGAAAGAATTTGCTACCTACCCCGGTGTCATCCTGGGGACGGATAAGAATGGCGTATTTTTGAATGTGCTTGATGCAAATCTAGCTGTGAATTGTACAACTAGGGCACAACTGCTGCCACTGAAGGGGTGGGTGTGTGTGGGGCCCAATTTTTGGAAAAAAAGGAGACTCCGCTTGGAGTAACCCTTGCTTACATTGTTTTTAAAAGAAGCCAAGATGAACAAGTCATGGTTCAGCAAAGACTTTAGCTTGATGCAAATCAAAACATCCTGTTTGCAACTAGGGCCCAAGTGCTGCCACTGATGGGGTGGGTGTCTGTGTGGCCCAATTTTTGGAAAAAAGGGACACTCCGCTTGGAGTAACCCTTGCTTACATAGTTTTAAAAAATGATCCAAGATGCATACAGCTGGGATCAGGAAAGACTTTGATACCTACCCCAGTGCCATCCTGGGGACGGTAACGTATGGCGTATTTTTGAATGTGCTTGATGCAAATCTAGCTGTGAAGTGTACAACTAGGGCACAAGTGCTGCCACTGAATGGGTGGGTGTGTGTGGGGCACAATTTTTGGAAAAAAAGGGAGACTCCGCTTGGAGTCACCTTGCGGTGTTTTACATGACTTTAGAAGGGCGTGCCATGCCTATATCTGTGTCTCCTCCTCTTTTTCTTTGTCCAGCTCTTTTGTTTTTGCATAAGTATATGTCCTTGTGACTTTCCCATGTGTTTGTGTTGTGTTGTGAGTTGTTTGTCACCTTTTGGACACCTTTGAGGGTGTTTTCTAGGTGTTTTTCTGTGTTTGTGATTGCCTGCCATTGTTTCCTATTGGCTCGAGTTCGGTTCGTCGAACGTTCGACGAGCCGAACTCGAACGGGACCTCCGTTCGGCGAACCGACCTCGAGCCGAACCGGGACCGGTTCGCTCATCTCTAGTCTTGAATCCTGGCACTGAATGCAACAGCTGCTGGCGGGCCGCCTCATGGGGCAGTGCTGGATGGAGCTCTCGCCAGGGTCGAAGATGAGCGGAATGCTGAACAAGGCACTCAAGCCTGCTGCTGTATCCAGCTTTTGGTGCTGATAAGTGCTGGCCCATAGGTAAGTGAGCAGGCTCCCCAAATCACTCTCACGCTGTAGTAGACAGGGGGATATAGAAACGCTGCACACAATATATAGAGGGTACGTTTCAGAAATACTAGCACACCGGATGGTGGGTAGGTGTCTGTAAGTACGAGAAGAAGCTTGAAAACCAGAACATTCCGGATCCATTGAAGTCTTAGAAAAGGGCGGGTGCTGTGTCCCCCAATGAAGGCTCCAAGAAAGAGATTTTACGGTGAGTACCCAAAATCTACTTTTCTTTATCGCTTCATTGGGGGACACAGGAAACCATGGGACGTCCTAAAGCAGTCCCCAAGGGTGGGAAGAGAAAAACCCGAAAACAGGGTTAGCAGAGACAAGATTCCTTGACCGGAACCTGGTCCTAGACCCCGTAAGGAACCCCTACCCGGCCAGGGGCCGAAGAACAGGAGAAGAGTTAGAGTACTTGGGGAGTACTAAGAACTAGTGTAAAATACATGGGGAATAGGATGATCAGGAGAAACTGTATCCTCTGAGGTCTGTACCTAAGAAAGCTAAGGAGCTAAGGCGACTGACAGCAATAGGTCGAGCTAAGAAGAAAAAACCCGATAGGCCCTGGAACTACGTTTGAGTGGGGAAGAATGAGCGAAGAACTAGGGCACCTGGTAGAGGTAGGTGCCAGGTAAGCGGAGGCCAAAGGAGCCTTGGCCCATTATTGCCGCAGGATGACTAGACGGGAAACTGACCGCCTAAGAGGGTGCAAGGGAGTCGGGATACTCGAGAAAAGTGTAAGGGGATTCCGCCATAGGGGAACCTGACCTGTTGATTCTACAGCACCTGAGAGAAGTGATCTGACTCTAGTGGACGAACCAGCCTGCAGGCGGGGAAAAAAAAATATGGGAGACAATTCCCCTGTGTACAGAAGGGGTCCAGAGAACCTGTGAGGTTCGGAGAAAAATGACAAGGTTAAGGAGCCAAAGGAATTCCAAGAACCAATTCTCACTATGACGTGACGGACAGGAGAAGGGAGTCCTAGCATCTATAATGACGTGACTGGAAAACTCGAACCCTGGGATCGGGTACAGGGTGACCCTTGCGGTGAATTATGGGAAGGAGAACCCCCATGGGGGAGGGCTCCTGTGAATGACAAAAGGCACAAGACCTGGCCTGTATGACCTGAAGTGGGAGAAGGAAGAACCCTTTCGAGGGGGACTCCGAGAAAGGGCTCGGCCTATGTCGTCGGCTGAAGCGCTAGCCGACCAGGGGAGTGACTCCTATCCCTGGAGGGTGGCAAAGAAGATGTGACGGAAGAATCAATGAAATATTCTTATTATTATTATAAAACGCGTCATCACGTCACAACAAGAAGTGACGACGAAGGGAAGGAAATGAGTGAGAATATGAGAGTATAAATGGTTTGGCAGGAACTTGTAGGAATGCACAAGCGTCTGAGACCAAGCGGTGGCGAGTGGTCCCGGAATTTGGTATGTCAGGGTCATCGGAGAGATCTAGCATATCTCCAAAAGCCATTCAGAATGACTACGAGAGGGGGAAAAAAAAGGTAGACCCGGGGTAGGAGAAATGAAGACCCCTCTTGGCCTGAAACGGAAGCAGGTCATGTCTAGGTGTTAACTGAGATTGGCAGATCAGACGTGGACCGGTCGCTGCAGTGTTGAGTGTTCGGGTGGAAACACCCAGTGGTCTGAGCATTCAGGGCTCCCTGAAGAATTCTGCTGTGGAAAGTAGACAGACCGTTATATGAAACCTTACAGCTTGTCCGGAAGAGTGGACCCAAAGACTGGGCCGTCAGGATACTAGAAGTCCCTTGGTAAAGCTGGTCCTCCGTGGAATCAATGCTGGTTAGACGATCCTGTGTCTGGTTCTTAACTTCATCTGTCGACTGTGAAGGGAATGAGGAAATCTGATCTCTATCTGAAAGAGAGAAAATGTAAGAAAAGATATATGGTTTTAAACCTTTACAGTGCCTGGCCGGAACCCTAGTGGGGGGTGCGGCCAAGGCTGTTCTAGACCAAGGAATAGACAGATACCAAAATTACCATGAACCACCCGGGGACGGTGGCAGGAAGCAAAACGGACAACCTACTGGTTAGCGGACAGAGCTGCACCCTGCTTACCGCATTTGAAAACCAAAATGACAGCTATTTCAAGAAGCGATGCAGCCAACGTACGGTCAAGAGAGAAAAACCCTACCTTGTGGCTACCTTAGATGAAAGGTGCGAGGTCGGATAAGGTCCCGGGCCAATGGGAAGGGACCAAATGAGAGCTGCTGCTGCTGCTGTGCTGGGGTCCGTGGTTGCTGCAGGGAGTGAATCACACGACCCTCCAGTCAGAAGGTCGCGTGTTGCCTTACCTCAAGATCACGTTACACGTATGGTGTGAGGTAGGAGATGGCTGCAGATCGCTGAGAAGTGAACTGGCCAGGGAGTCCTGGCTTACCTTCAGGTTACCTGAATGAGTAGTCTGAAGCAGGAGAAAACCCCCGGGTCACTAAGAAGCGACCTGATGACAGTTGCTGCCGTACCACGTTAGGGGTCCATGGAGACCACAGTCCTCACCTCAGTCGAAGGAGACGGAGATACCTGACCCGCCGGGTGAGGTAGTACGTTTGACTCGCTGGGTCGTAAGCGGGCAACACCTACCTCTTACGGTATCCAGCATCTGGTCTGGAGAACGCTAGCCCCTTGGATAGCGGACAGGACCATCGATCTTGAATACTGGCACTGAAAGTGAAAGTTGCTGCCGTACCTGAGACCACAGTCCTCGCTTCAGTCAGAGATGAAGGAGATACCTGACCCGCCAGGTGAGGTATTACGCTTGAGTCGCTGGGTAGTGAGCAGGGCAACACATACCTGTTACGGTAACCAGCTTCTGATAAAGAGAAAAGCTAGTCTCTTGGATAGTGGGCAGGATCAGTGGTCTTGAATCCTGGCACTGAATGCGACAGCTGCTGGCGGGCCGCCTCATGGGGCAGTGCTGGATGGAGCTCTCGCCTGGGTCGAAGATGAGCGGAATGCTGAACAAGGCACTCAAGCCTGCTGCTGTATCCGGCTTCTGGTGCTGATAAGTGCTGGCCCATAGGTAAGTGGGCAGGCTCCCCAAATCACTCTCACGCTGTAGTAGACAGGGGGATATAGAAACGCTGCACACAATATATAGAGGGTACGTTTCAGAAATACTAGCACACCGGATGGTGGGTAGGTGGATAGAGAAAACACTGGATAGTGGATACTGGCACCTTGTTAGATGGGCCGACATATAGAGACACAGGTACACAGGCAAGTGGACAGGTCTATGGCACCCTCAATCAGAATGGTGGACAGGTTGATAGAAAAAAAACCTTGGCACACTGAAACTGACAGGTACACATAGAGATCTGACACCCTAAACAGTGGGAAGGTTCACACAACGCTGTTACAGTGGTGTAGACAGGTGCGTATGGAAACCCTGTAATACTGAGTAGTGTAAAGGCTTGTGAAAACCCTGATACACCAAAGCAAACATATGTATGTGGAAACGCTGGCCCACGGAACAGCGGGCAGGATCCCCAAAGCACCTGGGTATTGGAACATCAGGCTTGACGCAGACACTGGCACACTGAGAAGTGAACAGGTACAGAGAGACGTTGGCCCACAGGAGCAGGTCAGTGCCTAGAGAAACGCTGGCCCACTGGATAGTGGACAAGTAGGAGACTAGCACACCGATGAAAACTAGTACATAAAGAAACCCAGGCACACTGGTGTCACTTGCGCACAGGTAGAGACTAGTGTAGAGAAAAAAAACAACTGCACACTGTAACCGTCAGGTGGCACGCAGAGACACTGACACGTGGGACAGAGGACAGGTACATGAATACACAGGGCGTAAGCATGGAACACACTGGAAAAAACTGACCGGTTCACGGAGACACTGGAACAATCACGGAAAGGCCAAGTCATGGACCGCCGGGTAACAACGTGTGTAGCGAGATGTGAACTTCTGATTGCTGGGTAGAGCACTATGATCTATCCATAATCTGACGGATAACCAGGTGTAAGGACAGAACTCTGGGGAGGATTTAGAATGCTGTAGTGACATCCGTAATTTGTGCCACAGGCGCATAATACCGCTGGACACCTAGGATTAGTAATTAGTGTTACCGGCGGTAAATATCTGGGAGACAGAATGGCAAGCTGACAATGAACACCCAGAAATCAGGAGCACATCTGGGCTAGGAAGGATGTGTGTACAACACAAGACAGAAGACAATAAAATTGTGCGACATACGGCTGCTTCACAAAGCGGTATCCTAGTGAATGGGCCTGTCCCCTCACCAACAGGACTGCATGTTCAGGGAGTACAGTACCCTGGAGCATTAGCCCTGGGGGGAGTCAGGTGCCTGTTGGAGGGCTCAGATGTGGCGCACTGAATGCTGCAAGAGCGCTGGCAGACTCCGAGGTCAGGGGAGTAGGGACCTAATCACTGTCAGAGGGGAGTGCTGGGTCCAGCACTGCCTGCGGGTGAGCGTAGCGTCGCAAACCTGCGGCGGTGGTGGCGCAGACAGTCGCGGCGGTGCCAGGAACGCTTAACCGGTCGGTGGAGCAAGCCTGGCGGCGGCGCAAGCAGTGCTCACCCGGGGGCAGCACGGGCGTGGCGGCGGCGCCGGTGGCTGCAGGGTCGACCTACCCGGGCGGAGGAGGTCGGAGTTCGCGGCGGCGGCAGCGCTGCTTACCCGGAGGGAAGGGCCGGTGAAGGCGCAGGGATGACGCGCGCCGGGGATTGGCGCCAGGAAGTGACGTCAGACGCCGGGAGGAGGACTGAGGCCACGCGAGGGGAAAAGAGGCGGGAGATTTGAAAAACCCGCGCGCGGACAGAATACCGGCTGGGGGCGTGGCCTGGAGGGCGTGCAGATACTGAGGGGGCCTCAAAGCCGGGGGCTAAATTTTGAAGGTAGGCCGCCGGAGGGGGACGCTGGGTCGCCATGGAGCCGCGGGCCGCAATGGAGCCGGGAGCTAAAGTTTAAAGGGAGGCCGCCGCCAGGGGGGGGGACGACGCCGGGTAGTGGATGCCACGGTAGGGGGGCGATCGGGGGAGCGCAGGGAGGCCACGCTACAGGGAGCCACGGGGGGCCTGGGTGGGGCTCTAAGTGGAGATATGGGACCCCCTGACCCAAATGGTGAAGGGGCTGGAGATTATGTAGATGGGATCCCTCCCCCCATAACCCGGGACGGGGGAGTGCAGAGTACTTACGCTGAGGTCTCGGCTTCTCTTGAGGTGATCCCGGATGCATCCTGGGAGGCGAGTGAAGACATCTCGACGGTCGTCCCGGGGATAGGGGAGACCAAAAGGGTACCTCTCCATCCTAGGTACGGTCTTGTCCTCCTACCCCACAATCAGGCTAGGGAGCGAGAGAGTTTTTGGGGAGGGGGGCAAGGACCATCCGCCTGTCCCTCTGTGCGGATGCCCCCCAAACCGCTAGAAAGTGTTAGGGGGGTAGGGTCCTGCCAGACAGACACGGAGGACAACGGAAGTGGCGGACGGACCCCACTTCTGTGCGACCGGTCTCTATGTGGGAGAGCAGGGTGAGCGATTACACCCTGTCGCCCGAAGAGCTATGTCTGAAAAACAAAGAAAAAAGATTAATTAAACACAACAATACAAAACTGAGGGGCTGAGAGCAGCCCCTTCGTGTCCAACCTCCTCGGACACTAAGCAAAAACTGATCTCCTCAGCTCCGGTCAGTGGGTGTCTACTACGTGGGAGGAGTTAACTTTCTTATTTGCATAGTGTCACCTCCTAGTCCCAGCAGCATACACCCCATGGTTTCCTGTGTCCCCCAATGAAGCGATAAAGACATGGGGGTATTAAACACCAGCATGGGAGACATTATACAGCAGAATGGTAGATTTTACACAGCAGCACGGGGGATATTACACAGCAGCATAGGGAATATTATACAGCAAAGGGGGATATTACATAGCAGAACGTGAGAAATTATACAGCAGCATAGGGGACATTATACACCAGCATGGGGAACATTATACAGCAAAAGGGGGATATTACATAGCAGTATGGGGGAAATTACAGCAGCATGGGACACCTTATACAACAGAATGTGGGATAGTACACAGCAGCATTGGTAACCTTATACAGCAGCATGGGGGATTTTACACTGCACCATGGGACACATTATACTGCAGAACGGGGTCATTATACAACAGAATAGGGAGATATTATGCAGTAGCATGGGGGGACTTTATACAGCAACCTGGGAGACATTATACAGCAGAATGGGGTGAATTACACAGCAGAATGGGGCATATTACAAAGCAGCATGGGAAACATTATACATCAGAATGGGGAATATCACACAGCATCATTGGGGAATATACACAGCAGCATGGGGGACATTACACATCAGCATGGGGGACATTACACAGCAGCATGGGGCACACTATACGGAATGGGGAATAGTACATAGCAGCATGGGGAACAGTACGCAACAGCATGGGGGACATTATACAGCAACATTGGAGACAATATTCACCAGATTGGGGAATATTACATAGCAGCATGGGGTATATTACACAGCAGCCTTGGGGAGTATTACATAGAAGAATGGGGGATATTAAACTGCAGCAGGGAGACAATATACAGCACAATGGGGGTATCATACAGCAGCATGGGGGGATATGACACAGCAGCATAGGGGATATTACACAGCAGAATATGGTACATTACACAGCAGCATTGGGGACATTACAAAGTAGCATTTGGAGGATATTATACAGCAGCATTAGGGGATAATACACAGCAGCATTGGGTAATATTACACAGCAGAATTGGGAAATATTACACAGCAGCATGAAGAACATTACACAGAAGAATGAGGGACTTTACACAACAGCATGGGGGACATTACACAGCAGCATGGGGGGATATTACACAGCAGCATGGGGGGATATTACACAGCAGCATGATAGACATACGGCACAATGGGGGTATCACACAGCACCATGGGGGACATTACACAGCAATATGGGGCAGATTATACAGCAGAATGGGGGTTAGTACTCAGCAGCATGGGTGAAAATTATACAGCAACCTGGGAGATATTACACCGCAACCTGGGAGACATTATCTAGCAGAATGGGTGATATTACAAAGCAAAATGGGGGATATGACACAGCAGCATAGGGGATATTATACAGCAGCATGGAGAATATTATACAGCAGCATGAGGAATATAATACAGCGGCATGGGAGACATATTGCAGAATGGGGGTATCCCACAGCAGCATGTGGAACATTACACAGCAGTACTGAGCTGTGCTGCTGTGAATACAGCACTGACGTATAACAGTGGCTTGAAACTGCAGCACAGGTTTAGGTGTGTCTGTGCTGAGTCCTGCTCACTTCTTCCCCTTTGTTCTTCATAAATTATAAAAGGTGCTGTATCTTGACAATTCTCTGTTACGAGATCATTTTGGTTTGAGTTATTTTTCAGAATAAGTAGAGATAATGAAAGAAGTGACTGATACAGTTAGGTCCAAAAATATTTGGACAGTGACACAATTTTCGCGAGTTGGGCTCTGCATGCCACCACATTGGATTTGAAATGAAACCTCTACAACAGAATTCAAGTGCAGATTGTAACGTTTACTTTGAAGGTTTGAACAAAAATATCTGATAGAAATTGTAGGAATTGTACACATTTCTTTACAAACACTCCACATTTTAGGAGGTCAAAAGTAATTGGACAAATAAACCAAACCAAAACAAAATATTTTTATTTTCAATATTTTGTTGCGAATCCTTTGGAGGCAATCACTGCCTTAAGTCTGGAACCCATGGACATCACCAAACGCTGGGTTTCCTCCTTCTTAATGCTTTGCCAGGCCTTTACAGCCGCAGCATTCAGGTCTTGCTTGTTTGTGGGTCTTTCCGTCTTAAGTCTGGATTTGAGCAAGTGAAATGCATGCTCAATTGGGTTAAGATCTGGTGATTGACTTGGCCATTGCAGAATGTTCCACTTTTTAGCACTCATGAACTCCTGGGTAGATTTGGCTGTATGCTTGGGGTCATTGTCCATCTGTACTATGAAGCGCCGTCCGATCAACTTTGCGGCATTTGGCTGAATCTGGGCTGAAAGTATATCCCGGTACACTTCAGAATTCATCCGGCTACTCGTCTGCTGTTATGTCATCGATAAACACAAGTGACCCAGTGCCATTGAAAGCCATGCATGCCCATGCCATCACGTTGCCTCCACCATGTTTTACAGAGGATGTGGTGTGCCTTGCATCATGTGCCGTTCCCTTTCTTCTCCAAACTTTTTTCTTCCCATCATTCTGGTACAGGTTGATCTTTGTCTCATCTGTCCAAAGAATACTTTTCCAGAACTGAGCTGGCTTCATGAGGTGTTTTTCAGCAAATTTAACTCTGGCCTGTCTATTTTTGGAATTGATGAATGGTTTGCATCTAGATGTGAACCCTTTGTATTTACTTTCATGGAGTCTTCTCTTTACTGTTGACTTAGAGACAGATACACCTACTTCACTGAGAGTGTTCTGGACTTCAGTTGATGTTGTGAACGGGTTCTTCTTCACCAAAGAAAGTATGCGGCGATCATCCACCACTGTTGTCATCCGTGGACGCCCAGGCCTTTTTGAGTTCCCAAGCTCACCAGTCAATTCCTTTTTTCTCAGAATGTACCCGACTGTTGATTTTGCTACTCCAAGCATGTCTGCTATCTCTCTGATGGATTTTTTTGTTTTTTTTCAGCCTCAGGATGTTCTGCTTCACCTCAATTGAGAGTTCCTTAGACCGCATGTTGTCTGGTCACAGCAACAGCTTCCAAATGCAAAACCACATACCTGTAATCAACCTCAGACCTTTTAACTACTTCATTGATTACAGGTTAACGAGGGAGACGCCTTCAGAGTTAATTGCAGCCCTTAGAGTCCCTTGTCCAATTACTTTTGGTCCCTTGAAAAAGAGGAGGCTATGCATTACAGAGCTATGATTCCTAAACCCTTTCTCCGATTTGGATGTGAAAACTCTCATATTGCAGCTGGGAGTGTGCACTTTCAGCCCATATTATATATATAATTGTATTTCTGAACATGTTTTTGTAAACAGCTAAAATAACAAAACTTGTGTCACTGTCCAAATATTTCTGGCCCTGACTGTATGTGGAGAAAGAAGCATTTTTATCTGATACTATATAAAACAGAATTTCTAAAATTCAGTGTGTATTTGGTCAGTAGTTTACCTCAGAATTAGGCCACGTGCACATGTTGAGCACTTGATTATTTTTTTTAACTCAGTATTTGTAAGGCCTCGTGCACACAGTGAGTATTTGGTGAGTTTTTCTACCTCAGTATTTGTATGCCAAAACCAGGAATTTGACAATGAGAGGACAATGATAATAGAAACACGTCACCTCCACTTCTGTATTTTCTACCCACTCATGGTATTGGCTACAAATCCTGAGGTAAAAAAACCTCAGCAAATACTGGAGTTGTGCATGTGGCCTTAATATTGAGGAAAAAAAAAACCTCATCAAATACTCGATGTGTGCATGTGGCCTTTTTACTAAGGTAAAATAACAACTCAGCAACACTGAACGTGTGCACGTGGCCTTAACCCCTTCAAGACCTTTGATGGATCTTTCCGTGATGGATCGTGTGCCGGTAAGCCCCGCCCCTGTTTTCAACAGCTGACATGTGTGCCTGCATGTTACGAGTGGAATCGCATTCCACCCGTAACATTAACCCCTTAAATCTCACTGCCAAAATCTGGCAGCGAGATGTATATACCCGCGGTTAAGATTTTCACTTACCGCCGCCACCACTGGAAGTCACGTGAGTGATCACGTGACTTTCGGTGGTTGCCATGGTAGCACAGGGTCATGTGATGATGCGTGTAGCTGTGACGAGTCCGTTTCGTTTTCACTCGGCCCGGAGGCCAGTGTAGCAGGAAGTGACCGTATCTGCTGTTTACAGCTGTATAGCAGTGATCAGCAGATAGATCAGAGAGATCGGATTGCTGATCGCTATAGCCCCCTAGGGGGACTAGTAAAATAAAAAAGTAAAAAAAAAAGTTTTAAAAAAACCTAAAAAAACCCTAAAAACCTAAAAGTTTAAATCACCCCCCTTTCACTTCAAAGAAAATTAAAGGGTTAAAAAAAAATAAATATATACACATATTTGGTATCGCCGCATTCAGAAATGCCCGATCTATCAAAATATAAAATCAATTAATCTGATTGGTAAACGGCGTAATGGCAAAAAAAATTCCAAACACCAAAATTACGTTTTTTGGTCGCCACAAGTTTTACGCAAATTGCAATAACAGGCGATCAAAACATTGCATCTGCGCAAAAATGGTACCATTAGAAACGTCACCTCGAGATGCAAAAAATAAGCCATCAGTGAGCCATAAGTCCCAAAAAATGAGAACGCTATGGGTTTCGAAAAATGGCGCAAAACGTACGCCACTTTTATTGGACAAGCTTGTTAATTTTTTTAACCCCTTAGATACAAATAAACCTATACATGTTTTGTTTCTACAAACTCGCACCAACCTCAGGCATCATATCCACACATCAGTTTTTTATAGTGAACATGGTGAATAAAACATCCCAAAAACTATTGTGCCATCAAACTTTTTTTTTTGCAGTTTTTCCACACTTGGAATTTTTTTGCTGTTTTTCAGTACACAATATGGTAAAACTTATGGTTTCATTTAAAAGTACAACTTGTCCTGCAAAAAAAAAGCTCTCATATGGAGAGATTGACAGAAAAATAAAAAAGTTACGGCTCTCGGAAGAAAGGGAGCAAAAAACAAAAACGCAAGAACGGAAAGTGCCCGGGGGCTGAAGGGGTTAATACTGAGGTAAAAAGCTCACCAAACACTTGAAAATTTGCCCGTGGCCTAGGGGTATGTGTGCAAGTAATCACTTTTTTTTTAACTCCAAAGATGCTGCTTTTTGGCCGCAAAAAAACGCACAAAAATGCATCCACGGCAAAAACACATGCATTTTTCCGGTGTTTTGGGCTGCGTTTTTGTTCACTGCGTTTTCATGCGTCTTTTTAATCAGTGAACAATGCCATTAAAGATTGGTGAAGAAAAAAAAAATAGAGGTCTGATGTCATTTCTTTCTTCAATCTGTTCTCCTTCATTCTCCATTTTGGAAGTAAAGTGTGTGGACGGAGTACAAAATGCCGCGCAATATGGCTCCAATCCGGTTGCCCAAGGCCAAAAGAAATTTACTGTTTGTAATTACAGTACTCAATTTATTGCACATACGCAGACAAAAGGTAAGCTTTAGCTCAAAGTAGGTAGGCTATATATACATTTCTTTTTTAGGTTGTTCATTATGGATTTTTGTTCTAGGAACGTGCCAAAAAAATGTGGGTGCATCCATTGATACATGGACTGGAGGAAAAAGGACATTTTAACTTGCTGTACCGTGATTTAAGGAGGTAAACTCAATAATCTGTATTTAAACTCAAAATGTATGTATCTTCCGCATATGATTTTTATTTACCCCTTAACGCCTTCTCGACCGGCCGATTTTGCGCTTTCCATTTTTTTTTCCGCCATTATCTTCCGAGAGATTTAACTATAAAATGCTAAGGATCGCGGAATATGGGGTAAAATGTGCGTAACTTTTTTGGACAAACTCCTTTTTTTTTTAAACCCCTAAGCTAAAAGACAATTCATGTTTGGTGTCTACAAACTCGCACCAACCTGAGGCATCACACCGACACATCAGTTTTACCATATAGTGAACACTGAATAAAGTATATCAAAAACAATAGTGCTATTGCATGTTTTTTTCAAATTTTTCCGCATTTGGAATTTTTTGGCCATTTGCCTGTACACTATCTCGTAAAACTCATGGTTTAACTTGACAGTACAGCTTGTTTCGCAAAAAACAATCCCTCACTTGACCATATTGACTTAAAAAAGTTATATATAAGTCAATATGGTCATGTGAGGGCTCGTTTTTTGCAGAACAAGCTGTACTGTCAAGTTAAACTATGAGTTTTACGATATAGTGTACAGGCAAATGACCAAAAAATTCCAAATGCGGAAAAATTTCAAAAAACGTGCAATAGCACTATTGTGTTTGAGATATTTTATTCACTGTCTTCACTATATGGTAAAACTGATGTGTCGGTGTGATGCCTCAGGTTGGTGCGAGTTCATAGACTCCAAACATGAATTGTCTTTTAGCTAAGGGGTTTAAAAAAAAAATCAGAAGTTTGTCCAAAAAAAGTTGCGCACATTTTAACCCATATTCCGTGACCCGTAGCATTTTTATTTTTCGGGATCTATGGCCCAGTGACTTCTTTGTTTTGGAGTCTCAGGCTGACATTTTTAACTGTACAATTTTTGCACAGATGCTACATTTTGTGTAGTCCGGTATGTTTTTACATCTCTTCCATATCTAATCTGTATATTTATATCTTTATGTATATATGTATGTATTTAATTCTGTGCTGCAAAATAATTTATATACCATGTTTTTCCAAAAATAATACACTGTCTTATATTTTTTTGCCCCCCCCCAAAAAAGCACTAGGGCTTATTTTTGGAGGAGGTCTTATTCTTGGAGAAACACGGTTAGGGGTAAGTTTGCCCCCCAAAAAGCAGACCCCTCAATTCCCAGGAGACTAATACTCACCAGACCCGGACGTCTGCGTGGCTCCCTGGTCCTCCCTGTGATCTCCGGTCGGTGCTGCATGCCGTTCTCCCCTGCTGCTGGATGACACACTGACACACACAGCCCGATCGCAGACACACACAGCAGATCACACACACACACACAGCAGAAAGCAGACACACACAGCCGATCACAGATACACACAGCTGAACGCAGGCACACACAGCCGATCACAGGCACACACAGCCGATTGCAGACACACACAGCAGATCACACACACAGCAGATACACACAGCCGATCGCACACATCACATCCAGCGCTTACGGCCACAGGGAATGATGAGAGCAAGTCACGTGTCCCGCCGCAGGTCCTATTCGTTGCGCTCCACCGCACTGCCTCTCAGAATTCTGCCGGCGAGAAAAGATCAGTGTCACTGGATGAGGTATGTATGCGATCCGATGTGTGTGTGATCTGATGTTTGTGTGTGTGATTTGATGTTTGCGTGTGATCCGATGTTTGTGTGTGCAATCTGATTATGTGTGCGATCTGTGTGTGCGATCCGATGTTTGTGTGTGAGTGAGATCTGATTGTGTGTGTGTGAGAGATCTGATGTGTGCGGGTGTGTGTTCACTACAGGTCCTGCCGCTCAGCATCTGGTGAGTGTAATTGCCAGGTGCCGCTGTCTATAATGAAGTGTCCTGCAATATTTGCAACCCTTTTTTAGCTGCACGGACACTTCATTATTGATCCGGGACTAGGGCTCATTTTCGGGGGAGGGCTTTTTATATATATATATATATATATATATATATATATATATATATATATAAAAATATTTCATTTTTTTTTTTTTAAAAAAGGTATCCAGAAAAATTTATATCATTCTCTCGCATTCCCATCCAAGCATTTGGTCGTCTGCTGTCTCTGCTGTCTCCTGAGCTCAACTATATGAATAGTAGAATGCGCAATTCAATTTCTGCTGAGGAAAGGCTGCACCTCACCTTGCGGTAAGTAATTTTATTGACATTGTGTGTTTTGTTGGTGACAATAACTACCTAAATATGTTATCCATGGTTGTAAAATGCAAATCATAACTAAATTCAACACAGCTTAGCCAAACAATCCCCTCATCTTGCTTGTAGCATTTACACACTCCACTGCTATTTTTTTAATACACTGTCCACAGTAAGATTCATAATGTATTCAATGACGTTGTGTTCAATCTTCTTGAGCAGGAGATATCTTAATGCGCACCTACACATTACACCGCCATTTTATTGTAATATGAAGAATTTGGTTTCTGATTGTTTCCTTTTATTTTTCAGTTTTTTGGCCACAGGAGAGAGCTACGCATCCCTGGATCTCCAGTTTCGTATTGGTAAATCAACCATATCCGAAATTGTGAGGTGCACATGTACCGTGATCTGGCAGAAGTTGCAGCCCCTTGTGATGTCCTCCCCAACCGAGGAGACTTGGCTGCAGGTCGCAGCAGGCTTTCAGACTGTAGCCAACTTTCCTAACAGCATAGGTGCCGTTGATGGCAAACATGTGAGGGTTCAGCCGCTACCACGATCAGGATCATGCTTCTTTAATTACAAGAAGTATTTTTCTGTGGTCCTCATGGCAGTGGCTGATGCACATTACAAATTTTTTGCCATCGACGTTGGTGCATATGGCAGTACAGGAGATTCTCCTGTGTTGCAAACATCACAGATTGGACTACAAATTCTGCAAGATTGCGGAACGCTCCCAGCCCCACGATCTTTGTCGGGTTCCACAGATTTAGTCCCCTTTGTGATGGTATCGGACGAGGCCTTTCCTTTATTGCCAAAACTGCTGCGCCCATACCTACAAAGGGGAATGAATGCACGACGGAGGATTTTTAATTATCGGCTGAGCCGTGCACGCAGATATGTGGAGTGCACCTTCAGAATCATGACTAGTCAGTGGAGGATCTTGCACACACCAATACAGTTACAATCTGACACCATTGACGCAGTAATAAAGGAATGCTGTGTTATTCACAGCTACGCTCGTGAATACAGCTCCGAGGTAGTTGAGGAAACACAGCAGCCTTTATTTCTGCCAGTCATGAATCGGTCTTCTGGACGGCCAGCAAACAGTGGTGTTTTGGTGAGAGAGACCTTTGCTGATTACTTCATGAGTCCAAAAGGTGCCATGCACTGGCAGTACTCCTGTGTCGGTGAGGTGCAACCTTTTCAGCAGTGAAGACTTGACCATACGGGAAAGAGAAGAATGAAAGAAGTTTGTATTAACCAAAAAAAAAATAATTTTTGTTCTTTATACATGTTGTCAACTAAAGAAAATACAGAAACAGCAGCATGAAAAAAAAACCCAGACTGTTATGTGACAGTTGACTGTGCAAACCATAATATTGGAAAACTTTATAAGCTCTCTATGTGCACTTCCTTTTCAAAAATTTTTTTTTATTACATTTATGTTTGTAATTTTCAATAAAAGTTATGTTATCCTCCTTGCTAAGTGTTTGGCTACTTTACTTTAACCCTAGAACGCGCAAGCATAACAATCTACCACAGAAAACAAATGACCCAGCATGCCTGCGAGGCCCTTGGTATGCGTTCTAGGGTTAAACATGTAAGAACACCACGAACACATGTAACAAATACAACTAGTCGAAACGCATTGTCGTTTGTCATTTTTTCTCTACCTTGGAGGTATTCCTGACCATTGATGTTTTGTGATTTTACCTGAAACCTTGCAAAAATAAAAAATTGGAAATCTTACCGGCTGAATGATTCACTACAAAAGCACTGGACAATTGTTTTTCTTCTTTAAATTGAAGATGTCCAGCGGCAACCGGGATTTAAGTTAGCATCCATAGATGTTGAGAGTCTCTACACCCTGATACCACAGAATCTGGGTGTGGAGACTGTCAGAATCATTCTTGAGGATATGGGAGAATCTACACAGTACATACATTTTGTGAGTGAAGCTCTAGATTTCATCCTTGAAAACAATACTTTTAAATTTGGAGACACATGGTATGTACAACACGGGGGTGTCGGAATGGACAACCCCTATGGCTTGAACTTTAGCCAATTTATTCCTGGTTAAATTTGAAGATGACTTAATCTACAATAATATTAACCCGTTCTTACGTCATATTAAAAAATTTAGGTACGTCAACGACATTTTGATAATATGGGATGGTACATAAAGTGAGTTCAACGCGTTTGTGTCATTTTTAATCAACAATAATTGGCATAATATGTTTTTCACTACCGTCTTTGGAGGGGATTCACTAGAATTTCGCGATATCAGGTTAACAATATAAGACAGAAGAATCGCACAAGAAATGTATAGAAAACTGACCTCTGTGAATATGTTGCGGTGTTATGACAGTACACATCCCACTCATATAAAAAGATCTGTACCCTACAGTCAGTTCCTTAGAATAAGAAGAATAAACAATAGTGATGTAAGACTTTTAGAACAGGCAGAAGAACTAAAAACTAGGCTACTAGAGAGCGGATACCCCCTGAAAGAAATAAAAAAAGTTTAACACCTGAATATAACACCAAAAAAAACAAAGCCAAACCATCCTTAGAAAGGTTCAGATTTAATTTTAAATATGGACCCATGGACAATGCAATAAGGTTAGCCATTAACAAAAATTGGCATGTCATTGAAAGTGATAAAGACCTGCACGATATAGCATCAAATAAACGGCAAATAACCTATAGAAGAAGCAAAAAATTCGGTGACATGCTAATTAAGAGGTTTTTTCCGAAAAAATCCTGGTTAGACACAGTGGGACCCACGAGTAATTTTAAGTGTGGCAACTGTTCATTTTGCGTATATCACATCACAAGAAAATTGATAAAAAATGGTGACTAATGGCACGTGATAAAGGATTTTATCACTTGTAGAACAAAATGGGTGGTTTATATAAATTTTTGCCCATGCGGGTTTTACTACATTGGCAAACGATTAGGCCTCTATTTATAAGGGTTAGAGAACACTTTATTCATACTGGGGTAGGAGCGACTCGTCTTATTAAACATTTGAATGATTTTCATGCAGGTAACCAAAGAGTCCTACGCTTTCCTGGACTGGAGAAAATTACTCTGCCACCAGCAGGGGGTGACAACCATAAATATCTATGGAAAGCAAAGCCTTAAGACCATTAGGATTTAATGATAAAAACAAATTTAGTGATTTTTCTATGAATTAATGTAATTGTTCAGTGTTTTATATTAAATTTTTATCCGTGATTGTGTTATACATTGGCTTTGATTTGTATCACATTAGTCCCATGTGTATCCTATAAAAAGAGGAGGTACTGACGTATCGATTGTGGACCCGTATAAGCGCCCTTAATGGTGCGAAACGGCCGTAGTGCAGCATGATTCCACTTTCTCTCCCCCACATGCCTGTTTGTCAACACCCAAATAAAGCATAGAAAACTCACCCGGTGAGTGCCTCCAGCCTGCTTTTCTTGAGGATTACTGGACCCTTGTACTTGGATGAGCACCTCGGGATTTGCTAAGTCCTTGTAGCAGAGGAAGACCGGCGATATACAAGCGTCCGGAGCTCACGGAGAACACAGGTTCGGCTTCTAATTGAAATAGGAGATTCATGTTTAAGCTACAAGACTGGTAAGCACTGCCCAGTTTTGTACTCTTTTTGGAGGACATTACACAGCAACCTAGGGGACATTATACAGCAGAATGGGGGATATTATTAAGCAGAATGGGGGATATTACACAGCTGCAAGAAACACATTGTACAGCAGAAGGGGGATATCACATAGCAGCATTGGAGACATTACACAGCAGCATGGGGGACATTGTACAGCAGCATTGGGGACATTACACAGCAGCATAAAGGAAATTATACAGCAAAATAGGGCATATTACACTGCAGCATGGGAGACATACAGCAGAATGGGGGATATCACAGCAGCATTGGTAACCTTATACAGCAGCATGGGCATATCACACAGCAGCATGGGGATATCACACAGCAACATGGTGGACATTACACAGCAGCATGGGGGACATTACACAGCAGTATAGGCGATGTTACACAGCACCATGGGGCACATTATACAGCAGAATGGGGGGCATTATACAACAGAATGGGGGGATATTATGCAGTAGCATGGGGGACATTATACAGCAACCTGAGGGACATTATACAGCAGAATAAGGTAAATTACAAAGCAGCATGTGAGACTTTATACATCAAAATGGGGAATATCACACAGCATCATTGGGGACATTACACAGCAGCATGGGGGACAATACATAGCAGCATGGGGCACATTATACAGCAGAATGAGGAATAGTACATAGCAGCATTGGGAATATTACACAGCAAAATGGAGACATTACAGGAGCCGTGGGGAGTATTACACAGAAGAATGGGGGATATTAAACTGCAGCAGGGAGACATTATACAGCACAACAGGGGTATTATACAGCACCATGGGACACATACAGCAGAATGGGGTCATTATAAAACAAAATGGGGGGGATATTATGCAGCAGCATTGGGGTACTTTATACAGCAACCTGGGGGACATTATACAGCAGAATGGGGTGAATTACACAGCTGAATGGGGCATAATACAAAGCAGCATGGGAAACAATATACATCAGAATGGGGAATATCACACAGCATCATTGGAAACATTACACAGCAGCATGGGGGACATTACACATCAGCATGGGGCACACTATACAGCAGAATGGGGAATAGTACATAGCAGCATTGGGAACATTATACAGCAGCATGGGGAACATTACGCAACAGCATGGGAGACATTATACAGCAGCATTGGAGACATTATACAGCAGATTGGGGAATAGTATATAGCAGCATTGGGGATATTACACAGCAGCCTTGGTATTACATAGAAGAATGGGGGATATTAAACTGCAGCAGGGAGACATTATACAGCACAACGGGGGTATCATTCAGCAGCATGGGGGTTATGACACAGCAGCATAGGGGATATTACATAGCAGCATTGGAGACATTACACAGTAGCATGGGGGACGTTACACAGCAGCATGGTGGACATTACACAGCAGCATGGGGGTATATTACACAGCATCATGGGGGGATATTACACAGCAGCATAGGGGGAATATTACACAGCAGCATGGGGGGGATATTACAGAGCAGCATGGGGGATATTACACAGCAGCATGAGAGACATACAGAAGAATGGGGATATCCCACAGCAACCTGTGGGACATAATATAGCAGAATCAGGGATATTACAAACCAAAATGGGGGATTTTACAAAGCAAAATGGGGGACATTGCACAGCAGCATGGGGACATTGTACAGCAGAATAGGAGTATCACACAACAGCATGGAGGACATTACACATCAGCATAAGAGACATTACACAGCTACATGGCAGACATTTCATAGCAGAATAGGGCACATTGCACTGCAGAATGGGGGATAATACACAGAAGCATGGGGAGATTACACAGCAGCATGGTAGACATTGTACAGCAGAATTAGGGTATCACACAGCCACATGGGGGACATTACACAGAAACAGGTTGGACATTACACAGCAGCATGAGGGAACATTACATAGCAGCATGGGCGATATAATACAGCAGCATGGGGGAAAATTACACAGCAGCATGACGGACATTACATTGCAGTATGGGGTACATTACACAGCAGCATTGGGGACATTAGACAGCAATCTGGGGGACATTATACAGCAGAATGCGGGATATAATAATGCAGAATGGGGATATTACACAGAAACATGGCAGATATTGTACAGCAGAATGGGGGATATTACACAGCAGCATTGGAAACATTATACAACAGCATAGGGGAAAATTACACAGCAGCAAGGGGGACATTACACAACAGAATGGGGGGATATTACACACAGCATGGAGGACATTACACAACAGAATGGAGGATATTACACAGCAGCATGTGGGATATTAAACAGCAGAATGATGGACATTACACAGCAGAATGGGGGACATTACACAGAACCATGAGGCACAATATACAGCAGAATGGGGGGCATTATATAACAGAATGGGGGGATATTACACAGTAGCATTGGGGACATTATGCAGCAGAATGGGGGATATTACAAAGCAGAATGGTGGATATTACACATCAACATGGGGCAAATTATACAGCAGAAGGGGGGATATTACACAGTAGCATGGGGCATATTACAAAGCAGCATTGGAAACATTATACATAAGAATGGGGAAAATCACACAGCATCATTAGGGACATTACACAGCAGCATGGGGGACATTACACAGCAGCATGTGGGAAATTACACAGCAGCATGGGGCACATTATACAGCAGAAAGAGGGATATTACACTGTAGCATGGGGACATTACACAGAAACCTGGGGGACATTATAGACCAGAATGAGGTGAATTACACAGAAGAATGGGCATTTTACAAAGCAGCATGGGAAACATTATACATCAGAATTGGGAAAATCACAGAGCATCATTGGGGACATTACACAGCAACCTGGAGGACATTATACAGCAGAATGGGGGATATTTTAATGCAGAATGGGGATATTACACAGAAACATGGGAGATATTGTACAGCAGAAAGGGGGATATTACCCAGCAGCATAAGGGACATTACACAGAAACCTGGAGGACATTATACAGCAGCGAGTGGGATATTATACAGCAGAATGGGGATAATACACAGAAGCATGGGGGAGATTATACAGCAGAATGGGGGATTACACATAGCAGCATTGGGAACATTATACAGCAGCATGGGAAACATTACACAGCAGCATGGGGGATATAAAGCAGAATGGGGAATATTACAAAGAAACATAAGACACATTAGATAGCAGTATGTGAGATATTGTACAGCAGAATGAGGGATATTAAACTGCAACATGGGGGATATTACAAAGTAGAATAGGGATATTAAACAGCAGCATGGGAGACATTATACAGCAGAATGGGAGATATTACACAGCAGCATTGGGGATATTACAAAGCACCATCGGGGATATTATACAGCAAAGGGGATATTACATAGCATCATGGGGGACATTATACAACAGAATGGGGGACAGTACACAGCAGCATTGGTAAACTTATACAGCAGCATAGGGGTATCACACAGCAGCATGGGGGACATTACACAGCAGCATAGGGGATTTTACACAGCACCATGGGGCACATTATACAGCAGAATGGGGGGCATTATAAACAGAATGGGGGGATATTATGCAGAAGCATGGGGGACATTATACAGCAGAATGGGGAGAATTACACAGCAGAATGGGGCATATTACAAAGCAGCATGGGATATATTGTACATTATAATAGGGAATATCACACAGCATCATTGGGTACATTACACAGCAGCATGGGGAATATTACACAGCAGAATGGGGGACATTACACAGCAGCCTTGGGGAGTATTACACAGAAGAATGGGGGATATTAATGTGCAGCAGGGAGACATTTTACAGCACAACAGGGGTATCATACATCAGCATGGGGGACATTACACATCAGCATGGGAGACAATACACAATAGCATGGCGGATATGACACAGCAACATAGGGAATATTACACAGAAAAATGGGGGACATTACAAAGCAGCATGGGGGACATTATACAGCAGAATGGAGGAAATAAAGCAGAATGGGGAATATTACACAGCAGCATGGGAGATATTGTACAGCAGAATGGGGGATATTAAACTACATCATGGGGGATGTTACAAACCAGAATGGGGGTATTAAACACCAGCATAGGAGACATTATACAGCATAATGGTAGATTTTACACAGCAGCATGGGGGATATTACACAGCAGCATAGGGGATATTATATAGCAAAGGGGATATTACATAGCAGAATGTGAGACATTATACAGCAGCATGGAGGACATTATACACCAGCATGGGGAACATTATACAGCGAAAGGGGGATATTACATAGCAGTAGAGGGGACATTGCAACAGCATGGGGCACCTTATACAACAGAATGTTGGATAGTACACAGCAGCATTAGTAACCTTATACATAAGCATGGGGGACATTACACAGCAGCATGGGGGATTTTACACAGCACCATGGGACACATTATACAGCAGAATAGGGACATTATAGAACAGAATGGGGGGGTGGATATTATGCAGTAGCATGGGGGGACTTTATACAGCAACCTGGGGGACATTATACAGCAGAATGGGGTGAATTACACAGCAGAAAGGGGCATATTACAAAGCAGCATGGGGAACATTATACATCAGAATGGGGAATATAACACAGCATCATTGGGGACATTACACAGCAGCATGGGGGACATTATACATCAGCATGGGGGACATTACACAGCAGCATGACGGACATTACATTGCAGTATGGGGTACATTACACAGCAGCATAGGGGACATTAGACAGCAATCTAGGGGACATTATACAGCAGAATGCGGGATATAATAATGCAGAATGGGGATATTACACAGAAACATGGCAGATATTGTACAGCAGAATGGGGGATATTACACAGCAGCATTGGAAACATTATACAACAGCATAGGGGAAAATTACACAGCAGAAAGGGGGACATTACACAACAGAATGGGGGGATATTACACACAGCATGGAGGACATTACACAACAGAATGGAGGATATTACACAGCAGCATGTAGGATATTAAACAGCAGAATGATGGACATTACACAGCAGAATGGGGGACATTACACAGAACCATGGGGCACAATATACAGCAGAATGGGGGGGCATTATATAACAGAATGGAGGGATATTACACAGTAGCATTGGGGACATTATACAGCAGAATGGTGGATATTACACATCAACATGGGGCACAATATACAGCAGAAGGGAGGATATTACACAGTAGCATGGGGCATATTACAAAGCAGCATTGGAAACATTATACATAAGAATGGGGAAAAAATCACACAGCATCATTAGGGACATTACACAGCAGCATGGGGGACATTACACAGCAGCATGTGGGAAATTACACAGCAGCATGGGGCACATTATACAGCAGAAAGGGGGGATATTACACTGTAGCATGGGGACATTACACAGAAACCTGGGGGACATTATAGACCAGAATGGGGTGAATTACACAGAAGAATGGGCATTTTACAAAGCAGCATGGGAAACATTATACATCAGAATTGGGAAAATCACACAGCATCATTGGGGACATTACACAGCAACCTGGAGGACATTATACAGCAGAATGGGGGATATAATAATGCAGAATGGGGATATTACACAGAAACATGGGAGATATTGTACAGCAGAAAAGGGGATATTACCCAGCAGCATAAGGGACATTACACAGAAACCTGGAGGACATTATACAGCAGCGAGTGGGATATTATACAGCAGAATGGGGATAATACACAGAAGCATGGGGGAGATTATACAGCAGAATGGGGGATTACACATAGCAGCATTGGGAACATTATACAGCAGCATGGGAAACATTACGCAGCAGCATGGGGGATATAAAGCAGAATGGGGAATATTACAAAGAAACATAAGACACATTAGACAGCAGTATGTGAGATATTGTACAGCAGAATGAGGGATATTAAACTGCAACATGGGGGATATTACAAAGTAGAATAGGGATATTAAACAGCAGCATGGGAGACATTATACAGCAGAATGGGAGATATTATACAGCAGCATTGGGGATATTACAAAGCAGCATCGGGGATAATATACAGCAAAGGGGATATTACATAGCAGCATGGGGAACATTATACAACAGAATGGGGGACAGTACAAAGCAACATTGGTAACCTTATACAGCAGCATAGGGGACATTACACAGCAGCATAGGGGATTTTACACAGCACCATGGGGCACATTATACAGCAGAATGGGGGGCATTATACAACAGAATGGGGGGGATATTATGCAGAAGCATGGGGGACATTATACAGCAGAATGGGGTGAATTACACAGCAGAATGGGGCATATTACAAAGCAGCATGGGATATATTGTACATTATAATGGGGAATATCACACAGCATCATTGGGTACATTACACAGCAGCATGGGGAATATTACACATTAGAATGGGGGACATTACATAGCAGCCTTGGGGAGTATTACACAGAAGAATGGGGGATATTAAACTGCAGCAGGGAGACATTTTACAGCACAACAGGGGTATCATACATCAGCATGGGGGACATTACACATCAGCATGGGAGACAATACACAATAGCATGGCGGATATGACACAGCAACATAGGGAATATTACACAGAAAAATGGGGGACATTACACAGCAGCATGGGAGACATTATACAGCAGAATGGGGGAAATAAAGCAGAAAGGGGAATATTACACAGCAGCATGGGAGATATTGTACAGCAGAATGGGGGATATTAAACTACATCATGGGGGATGTTACAAACCAGAATGGGGGTATTAAACACCAGCATAGGAGACATTATACAGCATAATGGTAGATTTTACAGAGCAGCATGGGGGATATTAAACAGCAGCATAGGGGATATTACACAGCAAAGGGGGATATTACATAGCAGAATGTGAGACATTATACACCAGCATGGGGAACATTATACAGCAAAAGGGGGATATTACATAGCAGTATGTGGGACATTACAGCAGCATGGGGCACCTTACACAACAGAATGTGGGATAGTACATAGCAGCATTGGCAACCTTATACAGCAGCATGGAGGACACTACACAGCAGCATGGGGGATTTTACACAGCACCATGGGACACATTATACAGCAGAATGGGGTCATTATACAACAGAATGGGGGGGATATTATGCAGTAGCATGGGAGGACTTTATACAGCAACCTGGGGGACATTATACAGCAGAATGGGGTGAATTACACAGCAGAATGGGGCATATTACAAAGCAGCATGGGAGACATTATACATTAAAATGGGGAATATCACACAGCATCATTGGGGACATTACACAGCAGCATAGGGAATATTACACAGCAGAATAGGGGACATTACACAGCAGCCTTGGGGAGTATTACACAGAAAAATGGGGGATATTAAACTGCAGCAGGGAGACATTTTAAAGCACAACAGGGGTATCATACATCAGCATGGGGGACAATACACAGCAGCATGGCGGATATGACACAGCAACATAGGGGATATTTCACAGAAAAATGGGGGACATTACACAGCAGCATGGGGGACATTACACAGCAGCATGGGGGACATTACACAGCAACCTGGAGGACATTATACAGCAGAATGGGGGATATAAAGCAGAATAGGGAATATAAAGCAGAATGGGGAATATTACACAGCAGCATGGCACACATTACACAGCAGCATGGGAGATATTGTACAGCAGAATGGGCGTTATTAAACTACATCATGGGGGATATTATAAAGCAGAATGGGGGTATTAAACACCAGCATGGGAGACATTATACAGCAGAATAGTAGATTTTACACAGCAGCATGGGGGATATTACACAGCAGCATAGGGGATATTATATAGCAGAATATGGGACTTTACACAGCAGCATTTGGGACATTACAAAGTAGCATTGGAGGATATTATACAGCAGCATGGGGGGGAAATACACAGCAGCATAGGGGGATATTACACAGCAGCATGGGGGGATATTACACAGCAGCATGGGCGAGATATTACACAGAAGCATGGGAGACATACGGCACAATGGGGGTATCACACAGCACCATGGGGGACATTACACAGCAATATGGGGCACATTATACAGCAGAATGGGGGTTAGTACTCAGCAGCATGGGTGAAAATTATACAGCAACATGGGGGATATTACACCGCAACCTGGGAGACATTATCTAGCAGAACGTGGGATATTACAAAGCAAAATGGGGGGTGTTATGATCCGGAACCATGGAAGACCACCACAAATCATTGGTAAAGGTGACAAGAGCATTGGCAAGTAATCTGGCCGCCATTTCCTTACTAACCATCAACACTAGAAGTAGCCGAGGGGTGAACTAACATCCTGTGCATCGCGAACCCAGCCGGAGAACTAGCTATCCAAAAAAAAGGAAAGATGAATAACTCTCTGCCTCAGAAAATAGATAAAGAATAGCAAGCCCCCCACATTCAAAGACTGCGGTGATATAGGAAAACACAATACACAGATAGATGATAGGATTAGCAAAAGGTGAGGCCCCCACTGACTAAAATAGGAAAGGACAGGAAAGGGGCTGATGGTCGTCAGAGAAAAACCCTGCAAAATTCCAAATTCCTGATAGTACAAAAAGGCCCTCAGATCGCACGATCTGCACTCCGTCCTATACCATGCGCTCGTCATACAAATGAACAGAAAACAAGAATTATTACAAATTCAAAAAGCCACAAACACATGGACTTAAAATACCTATACTCCAAACAACTGCAGGGAAAATCCCAGCATGCAAATAAACTGAAAACAACCACAGCAAATGACAAACTCAGATAAGAGTAAAAGAACCAAACATCAAATAAAGAGCAAAGCACTTATCTGGGGTAGATGTGGTGTAGAGCAGAATGAAGCAGGCTGGTGAACAAAGAACTGACATCCGGCATAGCCTGCTATCAGACCAGGATTTAAATAAGCAGAGAGTTAGCAATGGAAATGCCCATTGCTCAACACACCTGGTCTATGTCCAAACCATTCCTGGCCACAAGAGGGAGCCTCAAAGCAGCCAAAGCATAACTGACATTCACAACAGGGGGGATATTACACAATAGCAGAGGTGATATTACACAGCAACCTGGAGGATATTATACAGCAGAATGGGGGATTTTTCAAAGCAGAATGGGGGATATGGCACAGCAGCATAGGGGATATTACACAGCAGAATGGGGGATATTATACAGCAGCATGAGGAATATTATACAGCAGCATGGGGGATATTATACAGCGGCATGGGAGACATATTGCAGAATGGGGGTATCCCACAGAAGCATGGGGAACATTACACAGCAGTACTGAGCTGTGCTGCTGTGAATACAGCACTGACGTGTAACAGTGGTTTGAAACTGCAGCACAAGTTTAGGTGTGTCTGTGCTGAGTTCTGCTCACTTCTTCCCCTTTGTTCTTCATAAATTATAAAAAGGTGCTGTAACCTGACAATTCTCTGTTTTGAGATCATTTTAGTTGGAGTTATTTTTCAGAATAAGTAGAGATAATGAAAGAAGTGACTGATATGTGGAGAAAGAAGCATTTATATCTGATACTAAATAAAACAGAATTTTTAACATTCAGTGTGTATTTGGTCAGTAGTTGACTTCAGAATTATGCCACGTGCACACGTTGAGCACTTGATGATTTTTTTTAACTCAGTATTTGTAAGGCCTCGTGTACACAGTGAGTATTTGGTGAGGTTTTTTTACCTCAGTATTTGTAAGCCAAAACCAGGAGTTGGACAATGAGAGGACAAGGATAATAGAAACACGTCACCTCCACTTCTGTATTTTCTACCCACTCATGGTATTGGCTACAAATCCTGAGGTAAAAAAACCCTCAGCAAATACTGGAGTTGTGCTTGTGGCCTTAATACTGAGGAAAAAAAAAGCCTCACCAAATACTCAATGTGTGCATGTGGCCTCTTTACTAAGGTAAAAAAAACAACTCAGCAACACTGAATGTGTGCACATGGCCTTAACCCCTTTCACGACCTTTGATGGATCTTTACGTCATGGATCGTGTGCCGTTAAGCCCCGCCCCCTGCCGCGGCCAAGGTGCGACGATTGGCGCACATATCAGCTGTTTTCAACAGCTGACATGTGTGCCTGCATGTTACGAGTGGAATCGCATTCCACCCGTAACATTAACCCCTTACATCTCGCTGCCAAAGTCTGGCAGCGAGATGTATATATGCGCGGTTAAGATTTTCACTTACCGCCGCCCCCACTGGAAGTCACATGAGTGATCACGTGACTTTCGGTGGTTGCCATGGTAGCACAGGGTCATGTGATGACGCCTGTAGCTGTGACGAGTCACTTTCGTTTTCACTCGGCCTGGAGGCCAGTGAAGCAGGAAGTGACCGTATCTGCTGTTTACAGCTGTATAGCTGTGATCAGCAGATAGATCAGAGCGATCGGATTGCTGATCGCTATAGCCCCCTAGGGGGAATAGTAAAAAAAAAAGTAAAAAAAAGTAAAAAAAGTTAAAAAAAGTAAAAAAAAAGGAAAAAGTTTAAATCACACCCCTTTCACCCTATTGAAAATTAAAGGGTTAAAAAAAAATAAAATACACACATATTTGGTATTGCCGTGTTCAGAAATGCCCGATCTATCAAAATATAAAATCAAATAATCTGATTGGCAAACGGCGTAGTGGCAAAAAAAAATTCCGAACGCCAAAATTACGTATTTTGGTCGCCACAAGTTTTACGCAAAATGTACACCACTTTTATTAGACAAGCTTGTTAATTTTTTTTTAACCCCTTAGATACAAGTAAACCTATACATTTTTGGTGTCTACAAACTCGCACCAACCTCAGGCATCATACCCACACATCAGTTTTACCATATAGTGAACACGGTGAATAAAACATCCCAAAAACTATTGTGCCATCACACTTTTTTTTTGCAGTTTTTCCACACTTCAAATGTTTTCTGTTTTCCAGTACACAATGTGGTAAAACTTATGGTTCCATTTAAAAGTACAACTTGTCCCGCAAAAAACAAGCCCTCATATGGCAAGATTGACGAAAAAATTAAAAAGTTACGGCTCTCGGAAGAGGAGCAAAAAACAAAAAAACGCAAAAACGGAAAGTGCCCGGGGGGCTGAAGGGGTTAATACTGAGCTAAATAGCTCACCAAACACTGAACATGTGCACGTGGCCTAGGGGTATGTGCGCAAGTAATCACTTTTCTTTAGCTCCAAAGAAGCTGCTTTTTTGTCCGCAAAAAAACGCACAAAAATGCATCCGCGGCAAAAACACATGCATTTTTACAGTGTTTTGGGCTACGTTTTTGTTCACTGCGTTTTCATGCGTCTTTTTAATCAGTGAACAATGCCATTAAAGATTGGTGAAGAAGAAAAAAATAGAGGTCTGATGTCATTTCTTCAATCTGTTCTCCTTCATTCTCCATTTTGGAAGTAAAGTGTGTGGACGGAGAACAAAATGCCGAGCAATATGGCTCCAATCCGGTTGACCAAGGCCAAAAGAAATTTACTGTTTGTAATTACAGTACTCAATTTATTGCACATACGCAGACAAAAGGTAAGCTTTAGCTCAAAGTAAGTAGGCTATATATACATTTCTCTTTTGGGTTGTTCATTATGGATTTTTGTTCTAGGAACATGCCAAAAAAACGTGGATGCATCCACTGATACTTGGACGGGAGGAAAAAGGACATTTTAACTTGCTGTACCATGATTTAAGGAGGTAAGCTCAATAATCTGTAGTTAAACTCAAAATGTATGTATCTTCCGTATACTGTTTTTGGACAAACTCCTTTTCTTTTTTAAACCCGTAAGCTAAAAGCCTATTCACTTTTGATGTCTACAAACTCGCACCAACCTGAGGCATCACACCGACACATCAGTTTTACCATAAAGTGAAAACAGTGAATAAAGTATCTCAAAAACAATACTGCTATTGCATGTTTTTTCAAATTTCTCCGCATTTGGAATTTTTTGGTCATTTGCCTGTACACTATCTCGTAAAACTCATAGTTTAACTTGACAGTACAGCTTGTTCTGCAAAAAACGAGCCCTCACATGTCCATACTGACTTATATATAACTTTTTTAAGTCAATATGGTCAAGTGAGGGATTGGTTTTTGCAGAACAAGCTATACTGTCAAGTTAAACTATGGGTTTTACGATATAGTGTACAGGCAAATGACCAAAAAATTCCAAAATCGGAAAAATTTCAAAAAACGTGCAATAGCACTATTGTTTTTGAGATATTTTATTCACTGTCTTCACTATATGGTAAAACTGACGTGTCGGTGTGATGCCTCAGGTTGGTGCGAGTTCGTAGACACCAAACATGAATAGTCTTTTAGCTAAGGGGTTTAAAAAAAATCAGAAGTTTGTCCAAAAAAAGTTGCGCACATTTTACCCCATATTCCGTGACCCGTAGCATTTTTAGTTTTCGGGATCTATGGCCCAATGACCTTTGTTTTGGAGTCTCAGGCTGACGTTTTTAACGGTACAATTTTTGCACAGATGCTACATTTTGTGTAGTCCGGTATGTTTTTACATCTCCTCCATATCTAATCTGTATATTTATATCTTTATGTATATATGTATGTATTTAATTCTGTGCTGCAAAATAATTTATATACCATGTTTTTTCAAAAATAATACACTGTCTTATACTTTTTTGCCCCCCCAAAAAGCACTAGGGCTTATTTTTGGAGGAGGTCTTATTCTTGGAGAAACACGGTTGGGGGTAAGTTTGCCCCCCAAAAAGCAGACCCCTCAATTCCCAGGAGGCTAATACTCACCAGACCCGGACGTCTGCGTGGCTCCCTGGTCCTCCCTGTGATCTCCGGTCGGTGCTGCATGCCGTTCTCCCCTGCTGCTGGATGACACACTGACACACACAGCCCGATCGCAGACACACACAGCAGATCACACACACACACACACAGCAGATAGACACACACAGCCGATCACAGATACACACAGCTGAACGCAGGCACACACAGCCGATCACAGGCACACACAGCCGATTGCAGACACACAGCAGATCACACACACAGCAGATATACACAGCCGATCGCACACATCACATCACATCCAGCGCTTACGGCTGCAGGGAATGATGAGAGCAAGTCACGTGTCCCGCCGCAGGTACTATTCGTTGCGCTCCACCGCACTGCCTCTCAGAATTCTGCCGGCAAGAAAAGATCAGTGTCACTGGATGAGGTATGTATGCGATCCGATGTGTGTGTGATCTGATGTTTGTGTGTGTGATTTGATGTTTGCGTGTGATCCGATGTTTGTGTGTGCAATCTGATTATGTGTGCGATCCGATGTTTGTGTGTGAGTGAGATCTGATTGTGTGTGTGTGAGAGATCTGATGTGTGCGGGTGTGTGTTCATTACAGGTCCTGCCGCTCAGCATCTGGTGAGTGTAATTGCCGGGTGCCGCTGTCTATAATAAAGTGTCCTGCAATATTTGCAACCCTTTTTTAGCTGCACGGACACTTCATTATTGATCCGGGACTAGGGCTTATTTTCGGGGGAGGGCTTTTCATATATATATATATAAATATTTCATTTTTTTTTTTAAAAAAAAAGGTCTCCAGAAAAATTTATATCATTCTCTCGCATTCCCATCCAAGCATTTGGTCGTCTGCTGTCTCTGCTGTCTCCTGAGCTCAACTATATGAATAGTAGAATGCGCAATTCAATTTCTGCTGAGGAAAGGCTGCTCCTCACCTTGCGGTAAGTAATTTTATTGACATTGTGTGTTTTGTTGGTGACAATAATTACCTAAATATGTTATCCATGGTTGTAAAATGCAAATCATAACTAAATTCAACACAGCTTAGCCAAACAATCCCCTCATCTTGCTTATAGCATTTACACACTCCACTGCTATTTTTTTAATACACTGTCCACAGTAAGATTCATAATGTATTCAATGACGTTGTGTTCAATCTTCTTGAGCAGGAGATATCTTAATGCGCACCTACACATTACACCGCCATTTTATTGTAATATGAAGAATTTGGTTTCTGATTGTTTCCTTTTATTTTTCAGTTTTCTGGACACAGGAGAGAGCTACGCATCCCTGGATCTCCAGTTTCGTATTGGTAAATCAACCATATCCGAAATTGTGAGGTGCACATGTACCGTGATCTGGCAGAAGTTGCAGCCCCTTGTGATGTCCTCCCCAACCGAGGAGACTTGGCTGCAGGTCGCAGCAGGCTTTCAGACTGTAGCCAACTTTCCTAACAGCATAGGTGCCGTTGATGGCAAACATGTGAGGGTTCAGCAGCTACCACGATCAGGATCATGCTTCTTTAATTACAAGAAGTATTTTTCTGTGGTCCTCATGGCAGTGGCTGATGCACATTACAAATTTTTTGCCATCAACGTTGGTGCATATGGCAGTACAGGAGATTCTCCTGTGTTGCAAACATCACAGATTGGACTACAAATTCTGCAAGATTGCGGAACGCTCCCAGCCCCACGATCTTTGTCGGGTTCCACAGATTTAGTCCCCTTTGTGATGGTATCGGACGAGGCCTTTCCTTTATTGCCAAAACTGCTGCGCCCATACCTACAAAGGGGAATGAATGCACGACGGAGGATTTTTAATTATCGGCTGAGCCGTGCACGCAGATATGTGGAGTGCACCTTCAGAATCATGACTAGTCAGTGGAGGATCTTGCACACACCAATACAGTTACAATCTGACACCATTGACGCAGTAATAAAGGAATGCTGTGTTATTCACAGCTACGCTCGTGAATACAGCTCCGAGGTAGTTGAGGAAACACAGCAGCCTTTATTTCTGCCAGTCATGAATCGGTCTTCTGGACGGCCAGCAAACAGTGGTGTTTTGGTTAGAGAGACCTTTGCTGACTACTTCATGAGTCCAAAAGGTGCCATGCACTGGCAGTACTCCTGTGTCGGTGAGGTGCAACCTTTTCAGCAGTGAAGACTTGACCATACGGGAAAGAGAAGAATGAAAGAAGTTTGTATTAACCAAAAAAAAAATAATTTTTGTTCTTTATACATGTTGTCAACTAAAGAAAATACAGAAACAGCAGCATGAAAAAAAAACCCAGACTGTTATGTGACAGTTGACTGTGCAAACCATAATATTGGAAAACTTTATAAGCTCTCTATGTGCACTTCCTTTTCAAAAAATTTTTTTTATTACATTTATGTTTGTAATTTTCAATAAAAGTTATATTATCCTCCTTGCTATGTGTTTGGTAGCTACTTTACTTTAACCCTAGAACGCGCAAGCATAACAATCTACCACAGAAAACAAATGACCCAGCATGCCTGCGAGGCCCTTGGTATGCGTTCTAGGGTTAAACATGTAAGAACACCACGAACACATGTAACAAATACAACTAGTCGAAACGCATTGTCGTTTGTCATTTTTTTCTCTACCTTGGAGGTATTCCTGACCATTGATGTTTTGTGATTTTACCTGAAACCTTGCGAAAATAAAAAATTGGAAATCTTACCTGGCTGGATGATTCACTCCAAAAGCACTGGACAATTGTTTTTCTTCTTTAAATTGAAGATGTCCAGCGGGAACCGGGATTTAAGTTAGCATCCATTGATGTTGAGGGTCTCTACACCCTGATACCACAGAATCTGGGTGTGGAGACTGTCAGAATCATTCTTGAGGATATGGGAGAATCTACACAGTACATACATTTTGTGAGTGAAGCTCTATATTTCATCCTTGAAAACAATACTTTTAAATTTGGAGACACATGGTATGTACAACACGGGGGTGTCGGAATGGACAACCCCTATGGCTTGAACTTTAGCCAAGTTATTCCTGGTTAAATTTGAAGATGACTTAATCTACAATAATATTAACCCGTTCTTACGTCATATTAAAAAATTTAGGTACGTCAACGACATTTTGATAATATGGGATGGTACATAAAGTGAGTTCAACGCGTTTGTGTCATTTTTAATCAACAATAATTGGCATAATATGTTTTTCACTATAGTCTTTGGAGGGGATTCACTAGAATTTCTCGATATCAGGTTAACAATATAAGACAGAAGAATCGCACAAGAAATGTATAGAAAACTGACCTCTGTGAATATGTTGCGGTGTTATGACAGTGCACATCCCACTCATATAAAAAGATCTGTACCCTACAGTCAGTTCCTTAGAATAAGAAGAATAAACAATAGTGATTTAAGACTTTTAGAACAGGCAGAAGAACTAAAAACTTGGCTACTAGAGAGCGGATACCCCCTGAAAGAAAGAAATAATGCGTTAGAAAAAGTGAAAGTTTAACACCTGAATATAACACCAAAAAAAACAAAGCCAAACCATCCTTAGAAAGGTTCAGATTTAATTTTAAATATGGACCAATGGACAATGCAATAAGGTTAGCCATTAACAAAAATTGGCATGTCATTGAAAGTGATAAAGACCTGCACGATATAGCATCAAATAAACGGCAAATAACCTATAGAAGAAGCAAAAAATTCGGTGACATGCTAATTAAGAGTTTTTTTCCGAAAAAATCCTGGTTATACACAGTGGGACCCACGAGAAATTTTAAGTGTGGCAACTGTTCATTTTGCGTATATCACATCACAAGAAAATTGATAAAAATTGGTGACTAATGGCACGTGATAAAGGATTTTATCACTTGTTGAACAAAATGGGTGGTTTATATAAATTTTTGCCCATGCGGGTTTTACTACATTGGCAAACGATTAGGCCGCTATTTATAAGGGTTAGAGAACACTTTATTCATACTGGGGTAGGAGCGACTCGTCTTATTAAACATTTGAATGATTTTCATGCAGGTAACCAAAGAGTCCTACGCTTTCCTGGACTGGCGAAAATTACTCTGCCACCAGCAGGGGGTGACAACCATAAATATCTATTCAGAAAAAAGGCTCGGTGGATTATGGAAAGCAAAGCCTTAAGACCATTAGGATTTAATGATAAAAACAAATTTAGTGATTTTTCTATGAATTAATGTAATTGTTCAGTGTTTTATATTAAATTGTTATCCGTGATTGTGTTATACATTGGCTTTGATTTGTATCACATTAGTCCCATGTGTATCCTATAAAAAGAGGAGGTACTGACGTATCGATTGTGGACCCGTATAAGCGCCCTTAATGGTGCGAAACGGCCGTAGTGCAGCATGATTCCCCTTTCTCTCCCCCACATGCCTGTTTGTCTACACCCAAATAAAGCATAGAAAACTCACCCGGTGAGTGCCTCGAGCCTGCTTTTCTTGAGGATTACTGGACCCTTGTACCTGGATGAGCACCTCGGGATTTGCTTACTCCTAGTAGCAGAGGAAGACCGGCGATATACAAGCGTCCGGAGCTCACGGAGAACACAGGTTCGGCTTCTAATTGAAATAGGAGATTAATGTTTAAACTACAAGACTGGTAAGCACTGCCCAGTTTTGTACTCTTTTTGGAGGACATTACACAGCAACCTAGGGGACATTATACAGCAGAATGGGGGATATTATTAAGCAGAATGGGGGATATTACACAGCTGCAAGGGACACATTGTACAGCAGAATAGGGATATCACATAGCAGCATTGGAGACATTACACAGCAGCATGGGGGACATTGTACAGCAGCATTGGGGACATTACACAGCAGCATAAAGGAAATTATACAGCAAAATAGGGCATATTACACTGCAGCATGGGAGACATACAGCAGAATGGGGGATATCACAGCAGCATTGGTAACCTTATACAGCAGCATGGGCATATCACACAGCAGCATGGGGATATTACACAGCAGCATGGTGGACATTACATAGCAGCATGGGGGACATTACACAGCAGTATAGGCGATGTTACACAGCACCATGGGGCACATTATACAGCAGAATGGGGGCATTATACAACAGAATGGGGGGATATTATGCAGTAGCATGGGGGACATTATACAGCAACCTGAGGGACATTATACAGCAGAATAGGGTGAATTACAAAGCAGCATGTGAGACATTATACATTAAAATGGGGAATATCACACAGCATCATTGGGGACATTACACAGCAGCATGGGGGACAATACATAGCAGCATGGGGCACATTATACAGCAGAATGAGGAATAGTACATAGCAGCATTGGGAATATTACACAGCAGAATGGGGACATTACAGGAGCCGTGGGGAGTATTACACAGAAGAATGGGGGATATTAAACTGCAGCAGGGAGACATTATACAGCACAACAGGGGTATTATACAGCACCATGGGACACATACAGCAGAATTGGGTCATTATAAAACAGAATGGGGGGATATTATGCAGCAGCATTGGGGTACTTTATAAAGCAACCTGGGGGACATTATACAGCAGAATGGGGTGAATTACACAGCAGAATGGGGCATATTACAAAGCAGCATGGGAAAAATTATACATCAGAATGGGGAATATCACACAGCATCATTGGAAACATTACACAGCAGCATGGGGGACATTACACATCAGCATGGGGGACATTACACAGCAGCATGACGGACATTACATTGCAGTATGGGGTACATTACACAGCAGCATAGGGGACATTAGACAGCAATCTGGGGGACATTATACAGCAGAATGGGGGATATAATAATGCAGAATGGGGATATTACACAGAAACATGGGAGATATTGTACAGCAGAAAAGGGGATATTACCCAGCAGCATAAGGGACATTACACAGGAACCTGGAGGACATTATACAGCAGCGAGTGGGATATTATACAGCAGAATGGGGATAATACACAGAAGCATGGGGGAGATTCTACAGCAGAATGGGGGATTACACATAGCAGCATTGGGAACATTATACAGCAGCATGGGAAACATTACGCAGCAGCATGGGGGATATAAAGCAGAATGGGGAATATTACAAAGAAACATAAGACACATTAGACAGCAGTATGTGAGATATTGTACAGCAGAATGAGGGATATTAAACTGCAACATGGGGGATATTACAAAGTAGAATAGGGATATTAAACAGCAGCATGGGAGACATTAAACAGCAGAATGGGAGATATTACACAGCAGCATTGGGGATATTATACAGCAAAGGGGATATTACATAGCAGCATGGGGGACATTATACAACAGAATGGGGGACAGTACAAAGCAGCATTGGTAACCTTATACAGCAGCATAGGGGTATCACACAGCAGCATGGGGGACATTACACAGCAGCATAGGGGATTTTACACAGCACCATGGGGCACATTATACAGCTGAATGGGGGGCATTATACAACAGAATGGGGGGATATTATGCAGAAGCATGAGGGACATTATACAGCAGAATGGGGTGAATTACACAGCAGAATGGGGCATATTACAAAGCAGCATGGGATATATTGTACATTATAATGGGGAATATCACACAGCATCATTGGGTACATTACACAGCAGCATGGGGAATATTACACAGCAGAATGGGGGACATTACACAGCAGCCTTGGGGAGTATTACACAGAAGAATGGGGGATATTAATGTGCAGCAGGGAGACATTTTACAGCACAACAGGGGTATCATACATCAGCATGGGGGACATTACACATTAGCATGGGAGACAATACACAATAGCATGGCGGATATGACACAGCAACATAGGGAATATTACACAGAAAAATGGGGGACATTACACAACAGCATGGGGGACATTATACAGCAGAATGGGGGAAATAAAGCAGAATGGGGATATTACACAGCAGCATGGAAGATATTGTACAGCAGAATGGGGGATATTAAACTACATCATGGGGGATGTTACAAACCAGAATGGGGGTATTAAACACCAGCATAGGAGACATTATACAGCATAATGGTAGATTTTACACAGCAGCATTGGGGATATTACACAGCAGCATAGGGGATATTATATAGCAAAGGGGATATTACATAGCAGAATGTGAGACATTATACAGCAGCATGGAGGACATTATACACCAGCATGGGGAACATTATACAGCAAAAGGGGGATATTACATAGCAGTAGAGGGGACATTGCAACAGCATGGGGCACCTTATACAACAGAATGTGGGATAGTACACAGCAGCATTGGTAACCTTATACAATAGCATGGGGGACATTACACAGCAGCATGGAGGGGATATTATGCAGTAGCATGGGGGGACTTTATACAGCAACCTGGGGGACATTATACAGCAGAATGGGGTGAATTACACAGCAGAATGGGGCATATTACAAAGCAGCATGGGGAACATTATACATCAGAATGGGGAATATCACACAGCATCATTGGGGACATTACACAGCAGCATGGGGGACATTACATTGCAGTATGGGGTACGTTACACAGCAGCATAGGGGACATTAGACAGCAATCTAGGGGACATTATACAGCAGAATGCGGGATATAATAATGCAGAATGGGGATATTACACAGAAACATGGCAGATATTGTACAGCAGAATGGGGGAGATTACACAGCAGCATTGGAAACAATATACAACAGCATAGAGGAAAATTACACAGCAGCAAGGGGGACATTACACAACAGAATGGGGGGATATTACACACAGCATGGAGGACATTACACAACAGAATGGAGGATATTACACAGCAGCATGTGGGATATTAAACAGCAGAATGATGGACATTACACAGCAGAATGGGGGACATTACACAGAACCATGGGGCACAATATACAGCAGAATGGGGGGCATTATATAACAGAATGGGGGAATATTACACAGTAGCATTGGGGACATTATACAGCAGAAGGGGGGATATTACACAGTAGCATGGGGCATATTACAAAGCAGCATTGGAAACATTATACATAAGAATGGGGAAAATCACACAGCATCATTAGGGACATTACACAGCAGCATGGGGGACATTACACAGCAGCATGGGGCACATTATACAGCAGAAAGGGGGGATATTACACTGTAGCATGGGGACATTACACAGAAACCTGGGGGACATTATAGACCAGAATGGGGTGAATTACACAGAAGAATGGGCATTTTACAAAGCAGCATGGGAAACATTATACATCAGAATTGGGAAAATCACACAGCATCATTGGGGAGATTACACAGCAACCTGGAGGACATTATACAGCAGAATGGGGGATATAATAATGCAGAATGGGGATATTACACAGAAACATGGGAGATATTGTACAGCAGAAAAGGGGATATTACCCAGCAGCATAAGGGACATTACACAGAAACCTAGAGGACATTATACAGCAGCGAGTGGGATATTATACAGCAGAATGGGGATAATACACAGAAGCATAGGGGAGATTATACAGCAGAATGGGGGATTACACATAACAGCATTGGGAACATTATACAGCAGCATGGGAAACATTACACAGCAGCATGGGGGATATAAAGCAGAATGGGGAATATTACAAAGAAATATAAGACACATTAGACAGCAGTATGTGAGATATTGTACAGCAGAATGAGGGATATTAAACTGCAACATGGGGGATATTACAAAGTAGAATAGGGATATTAAACAGCAGCATGGGAGACATTATACAGCAGAATGGGAGATATTACACAGCAGCATTGGGGATATTACAAAGCAGCATCGGGGATATTATACAGCAAAGGGGATATTACATAGCAGCATGGGGGACATTATACAACAGAATGGGGGACAATACACAGCAGCATTGGTAACCTTATACAGCAGCATAGGGGTATCACACAGCAGCATGGGGGACATTACACAGCAGCATAGGGGATTTTACACAGCACATTGGGGGACTTTATACAGCAGAATGGGGGACATTATACAGCAGAATGGGGTGAATTACACAGCAGAATGGGGCATATTACAAAGCAGCATGGGATATATTGTACATTATAATGGGGAATAACACACAGCATCATTGGGTACATTACACAGCAGCATGGGGAATATTACACAGCAGAATGGGGGACATTACACAGCAGCCTTGGGGAGTATTACACAGAAGAATGGGGGATATTAAACTGCAGCAGGGAGACATTTTACAGCACAACAGGGGTATCATACATCAGCATGGGGGACATTACACATCAGCATGGGAGACAATACACAATAGCATGGCGGATATGACACAGCAACATAGGGAATATTACACAGAAAAATGGGGGACATTACACAGCAGCATGGGGGACATTATACAGAAGAATGGGGGAAATAAAGCAGAATGGGGAATATTACACAGCAGCATGGGAGATATTGTACAGCAGAATGGGGGATATTAAACTACATCATGGGGGATGTTACAAACCAGAATGGGGGTATTAAACACCAGCATAGGAGACATTATACAGCATAATGGTAGATTTTACACAGCAGCATGGGGGATATTAAACAGCAGCATAGGGGATATTACACAGCAAAGGGGGATATTACATAGCAGAATGTGAGACATTATACACCAGCATGGGGAACATTATACAGCAAAAGGGGGATATTACATAGCAGTATGTGGGACATTACAGCAGCATGGGGCACCTTACACAACAGAATGTGGGATAGTACATAGCAGCATTGGCAACCTTATACAGCAGCATGGAGGACACTACACAGCAGCATGGGACACATTATACAGCAGAATGGGGTCATTATACAACAGAATGGGGGGGATATTATGCAGTAGCATGGGAGGACTTTATACAGCAACCTGGGGGACATTATACAGCAGAATGGGGGGAATTACACAGCAGAATGGGGCATATTACAAAGCAGCATGGGAGACATTATACATTAAAATGGGGAATATCACACAGCATCATTGGGGACATTACACAGCAGCATAGGGAATATTACACAGCAGAATAGGGGACATTACACAGCAGCCTTGGGGAGTATTACACAGAAAAATGGGGGATATTAAACTGCAGCAGGGAGACATTTTACAGCACAACAGGGGTATCATACATCAGCATGGGGACATTACACATTAGCATGGGGGACAATACACAGCAGCATGGCGGATATGACACAGCAACATAGGGGATATTAAACAGAAAAATGGGGGACATTACACAGCAGCATGGGGGACATTACACAGCAGCATGGGGGACATTACACAGCAACCTGGAGGACATTATACAGCAGAATGGGGGATATAAAGCAGAATGGGGAATATAAAGCAGAATGGGGAATATTACACAGCAGCATGGCACACATTACACAGCAGAATGGGAGATATTGTACAGCAGAATGGGGGTTATTAAACTACATCATGGGGGATATTACAAAGCAGAATGGGGTATTAAACACCAGCATGGGAGACATTATACAGCAGAATAGTAGATTTTACACAGCAGCATGGGGGATATTACACAGCAGCATGGGGGATATTACACAGCAGCATAGGGGATATTATATAGCAAAGGGGATATTACATAGCAGAATGTGAGACATTATACAGCAGCATGGAGGACATTATACACCAGCATGGGGAACATTATACAGCAAAAGGGGGATATTACATAGCAGTAGAGGGGACATTGCAACAGCATGGGGCACCTTATACAACAGAATGTGGGATAGTACACAGCAGCATTGGTAACCTTATACAATAGCATGGGGGAAATTACACAGCAGCATGGGGGATTTTACACAGCACCATGGGACACATTATACAGCAGAATAGGGACATTATACAACAGAATGGGGTGGATATTATGCAGTAGCATGGGGGGACTTTATACAGCAACCTGGGGGACATTATACAGCAGAATGGGGTGAATTACACAGCAGAATGGGGCATATAACAAAGCAGCATGGGGAACATTATACATCAGAATGGGGAATATCACACAGCATCATTGGGGACATTACACAGCAGCATGGGGGACATTACACATCAGCATGGGGGACATTACACAGCAGCATGCGGCACACTATACAGCAGAATGGGGAAAAGTACATAACAGCATTGGGGACATTATACAGCAGCATGGGGAACAGTACGCAACAGAATGGGGGACATTATAAAGCAGATTGGGGAATATTACAAATCAGCATGGGGGATATTACACAGCAGCCTTGGGGAGTATTACATAGAAGAATGGGGGATATTAAACTGCAGCAGGGAGACATTATACAGCGCAATGGGGGTATCATACAGCAGCATGAGGGATATGACACATCAGCATAGGGGACATTACACAGCAGAATATGGGACTTTACACAGCAGCATTGGGGACATTGCAAAGTAGCATTGGAGGATATTATACAGCAGCATGGGGGGGAAATACACAGCAGCATAGGGGGATATTACACAGCAGCATGGGGGGATATTACACAGCAGCATGGGGGAGATATTACACAGAAGCATGGGAGACATACGGCACAATGGGGGTATCACACAGCACCATGGGGGACATTACACAGCAATATGGGGCACATTATACAGCAGAATGGGGGTTAGTACTCAGCAGCATGGGTGAAAATTATACAGCAACATGGAGGATATTACACCGCAACCTGGGAGACATTATCTAGCAGAATGTGGGATATTACAAAGCAAAATGGGGGGTGTTATGATCCGGAACCATGGAAGACCACCACAAATCATTGGTAAAGGTGACAAGAGCATTGGCAAGTAATCTGGCCGCCATCCCCTTACTAACCATCAACACTAGAAGTAGCCGAGGGGTGAACTAACATCCTGTGCACCGCGAACCCAGCCGGAGAACTAGCTATCCTAAAAAAAGGAAAGATGAATAACTCTCTGCCTCAGAAAATAGATAAAGAATAGCAAGCCCCCCACATTCAAAGACTGCGGTGATATAGGAAAACACAATACACAGATAGATGATAGGATTAGCAAAAGGTGAGGCCCCCACTGACTAAAATAGGAAAGGACAGGAAAGGGGCTGATGGTGGCCAGAGAAAAACCCTGCAAAATTCCAAATTCTTCATAGTACAAAAAGGCCCTCAGATCGCACGATCTGCACTCCGTCCTATACCAGGCGCTCGTCATACCAATGAACAGAAAACAAGAATTATTACAAATTCAAAAAGCCACAAACACATGGACTTAAAATAGCTATACTCCAAACATAACTGCAGGGAGTTTCCCAGCTAAGAAACTGAGAGGGAAAATCCCTGCATGCAAATAAACTGAAAACAACCATAGCAAATGACAAACTCAGATAAGAGTAAAAGAACCAAACCTCAAATAAAGAGCAAAGCACTTATCTGGGGTAGATGTGGTGTAGAGCAGAATGAAGCAGGCTGGTGAACAAAGAACTGACATCCGGCATAGCCTGCTATCAGACCAGGATTTAAATAAGCAGAGAGTTAGCAATTGAAACGCCCATTGATCAACACACCTGGTCTATGTCCAAACCATTCCTGGCCACAAGAGGGAGCCTCCCAGCAGCCAAAGCATAACTGACATTCACAACAGGGGGGAAATTACACAATAGCAGAGGTGATATTACACAGCAACCTGGAGGATATTATACAGCAGAATGGGGGATTTTACAAAGCAGAATGGGGGATATTATACAGCAGCATGAGGAATATTATACAGCAGCATGGGGGATATTATACAGCGGCATGGGAGACATATTGCAGAATGGGGGTATCCCACAGAAGCATGGGGAACATTACACAGCAGTACTGAGCTGTGCTGCTGTGAATACAGCACTGACGTGTAACAGTGGTTTGAAACTGCAGCACAAGTTTAGGTGTGTCTGTGCTGAGTTCTGCTCACTTCTTCCACTTTGTTCTTCATAAATTATAAAAAGGTGCTGTAACCTGACAATTTTCTGTTTTGAGATCATTTTAGTTGGAGTTATTTTTCAGAATAAGTAGAGATAATGAAAGAAGTGACTGATATGTGGAGAAAGAAGCATTTATATCTGATACTATATAAAACAGAATTTTTAACATTCAGTGTGTATTTGGTCAGTAGTTTACTTCAGAATTATGCCACGTGCACACGTTGAGCACTTGATGATTTTTTTTAACTCAGTATTTGTAAGGCCTCGTGTACACAGTGAGTATTTGGTGAGTTTTTTTTACCTCAGTATTTGTAAGCCAAAACCAGGAGTTGGACAATGAGAGGACAAGGATAATAGAAACACATCACCTCCACTTCTGTATTTTCTACCCACTCATGGTATTGGCTACAAATCCTGAGGTAAAAAAAACCTCAGCAAATACTGGAGTTGTGCTTGTGGCCTTAATACTGAGGGAAAAAAAAGCCTCACCAAATACTCAATGTGTGCATGTGGCCTTTTTACTAAGGTAAAAAAACAACTCAGCAACACTGAATGTGTGCATGTGGCCTTAACCCCTTTCACGACCTTTGATGGATCTTTACGTCATGGATCGTGTGCCGTTAAGCCCCGCCCCCTGCCGCAGCCAAGGTGCGACGATTGGCGCACATATCAGCTGTTTTCAACAGCTGACATGTGTGCCTGCATGTTACGAGTGGAATCGCATTCCACCTGTAACATTAACCCCTTACATCTCGCTGCCAAAGTCTAGTAAAATAAAAAAGTAAAAAAAAAGTTTTAAAAAAACCTAAAAAAACCCTAAAAACCTAAAAGTTTAAATCACCCCCCTTTCACTTCAAAGAAAATTAAAGGGTTAAAAAAAATAAATATATACACATATTTGGTATCGCCGCGTTCAGAAATGCCCGATCTATCAAAATATAAAATCAAATAATCTGATTGGCAAACGGCGTAGTGGCAAAAAAAATTCCAAACGCCAAAATTAAGTTTTTTGGTCGCCACAAGTTTTACGCAAAATGCAATAACAGGCGATCAAAAAGTTCCATCTGCGCAAAAATGGTACCATTGGAAACGTCAGTTCGAGACGCAAAAATAATCCATCACTGAGCCATAGATCCCAAAAGATGAAAACGCTACGGGTTTCGGAAAATGGCGCAAAATGTACACCACTTTTATTAGACAAGCTTGTTAATTTTTTTAACCCCTTAGATACAAGTAAACCTATACATTTTTGGTGTCTACAAACTCGCACCAACCTTAGGCATCATACCCACACATCAGTTTTACCATATAGTGAACACGGTGAATAAAACATCCCAAAAACTATTGTGCCATCCCACTTTTTTTTTGCAGTTTTTCCACACTTCAAATTGTTTCTGTTTTCCAGTACACAATGTAGTAAAACTTATGGTTCCATTTAAAAGTGCAACTTGTCCTGCAAAAAACAAGCCCTCATATGGCAAGATTGACGAAAAAATAAAAAAGTTACGGCTCTCGGAAGAAGAGGAGCAAAAAAACAAAAAAACGCAAAAACGGAAAGTGCCCGGGGGGCTGAAGGGGTTAATACTGAGGTAAATAGCTCACCAAACACTGAACATGTGCACGTGGCCTAGGGGTATGTGAGCAAGCAATCACTTTTCTTTAGCTCCAAAGATGCTGCTTTTTTGTCCGCAAAAAAACGCACAAAAATGCATCCGCGGCAAAAACACATGCATTTTTACGGTGTTTTGGGCTACGTTTTTGTTCACTGCGTTTTCATGCGTTTTTTTAATCAGTGAACAATGCCATTAAAGGTGGGTGAATAAAAAAAAATAGAGGTCTGATGTCATTTCTTCAATCTGTTCTCCTTCATTCTCCATTTTGGAAGTAAAGTGTGTGGACGGAGAACAAAATGCCGAGCAATATGGCTCCAAACCGGTTGACCAAGGCCAAAAGAAATTTACTGTTTGTAATTACAGTACTCAATTTATTGCACATACGCAGACAAAAGGTAAGCTTTAGCTCAAAGTAAGTAGGCTATATATACATTTCTCTTTTGGGTTGTTCATTATGGATTTTTGTTCTAGGAACGTGCCAAAAAAACGTGGGTGCATCCACTGATACTTGGACGGGAGGAAAAAGGACATTTTAACTTGCTGTACCGTGATTTAAAGGAGGTAAGCTCAATAATCTGTAGTTAAACTCAAAATGTATGTATCTTCCGTATATGATTTTTATTTACCCCTTAACCCCTTCCCAACCGGCCGATTTTGCGCTTTCCATTTTTTTTCTGCCATTAGTCTTCCGAGAGATTTAACTATAAAATGCTATGGATCACGGAATATGGGGTAAAATGTGCGCAACTGTTTTTGGACAAACTCCTTTTCTTTTTTAAACCTGTAAGCTAAAAGCCTATTCACTTTTGATGTCTACAAACTCGCACCAACCTGAGGCATCACACCGACACATCAGTTTTACCATAAAGTGAACACAGTGAATAAAGTATCTCAAAAACAATACTGCTATTGCATGTTTTTTCAAATTTTTCCACATTTGGAATTTTTTGGTCATTTGCCTGTACATTATCTCGTAAAACTCATAGTTTAACTTGACAGTACAGCTTGTTCTGCAAAAAACGAGCCCTCACATGTCCATACTGACTTATATATAACTTTTTTAAGTCAATATGGTCAAGTGAGGGATTGTTTTTTGCAGAACAAGCTGTACTGTCAAGTTAAACTATGAGTTTTACGATATAGTGTACAGGCAAATGACCAAAAAATTCCAAAATCGGAAAAATTTCAAAAAACGTGCAATAGCACTATTGTTTTTGAGATATTTTATTCACTGTCTTCACTATATGGTAAAACTGATGTGTCGGTGTGATGCCTCAGGTTGGTGCGAGTTCGTAGACACCAAACATGAATAGTCTTTTTGCTAAGGGGTTTAAAAAAAATCAGAAGTTTGTCCAAAAAAAGTTGCGCACATTTTACCCCATATTCCGTGACCCGTAGCATTTTTAGTTTTCGGGATCTATGGCCCAATGACTTCTTTGTTTTGGAGTCTCAGGCTGACGTTTTTAACGGTACAATTTTTGCACAGATGCTACATTTTGTGTAGTCCGGTATGTTTTTACATCTCTTCCATATCTAATCTGTATATTTATATCTTTATGTATATATGTATGTATTTAATTCTGTGCTGCAAAATAATTTATATACCATGTTTTCCAAAAATAAGACACTGTCTTATATTTTTTTGCCCCCCCCAAAAAAGCACTAGGGCTTATTTTTGGAGGAGGTCTTATTCTTGGAGAAACACGGTTGGGGGTAAGTTTGCCCCCCAAAAAGCAGACCCCCCAATTCCCAGGAGACTAATACTCACCAGACCCGGACGTCTGCGTGGCTCCCTGGTCCTCCCTGTGATCTCTGGTCGGTGCTGCATGCCGTTCTCCCCTGCTGCTGGATGACACGCTGACACACACAGCCCGATCACAGACAAACACAGCAGATCACACACACACACACAGCCGATCACAGATACACACAGCCGATTGCAGACACACACAGCAGATCACACACACAGCCGATCACACACATCACATCACATCCAGCGCTTACGGCCGCAGGGAATGATGAGAGCAAGTCCCGTGTCCCGCCGCAGGTCCTATTCGTTGCGCTCCACCGCACTGCCTCTCAGAATTCTGCCGGCGAGAAAAAATGTTTGCGTGTGATCCGATGTTTGTGTGTGCAATCTGATTATGTGTGCGATCTGTGTGTGCGATCCGATGTTTGTGTGTGAGATCTGGTGTGCGAGTGAGATCTGATTGTGTGTGTGTGAGAGATCTGATGTGTGCGGGTGTGTGTTCACTACAGGTCCTGCCGCTCAGCATCTGGTGAGTGTAATTGCCGGGTGCCGCTGTCTAAAATGAAGTGTCCTGCAATATTTGCAACCCTTTTTTAGCTGCACGGACACTGCATTATTGATCCGGGACTAGGGCTTATTTTCGCGGGGGAGGGCTTTTTATATATATATATATATATATATATATATATAAAAATATATATATATACATATATATATATATATATATATATATATTTCATTTTTTTTTTTTTTTTAAAAATGGTATCCAGAAAAATTTATATCATTCTCTCGCTCTCCCATCCAAGCATTTGGTCGTCTGCTGTCTCTGCTGTCTCCTGAGCTCAACTATATGAATAGTAGAATGCGCAATTCAATTTCTGCTGAGGAAAGGCTGCTCCTCACCTTACGGTAAGTAATTTTATTGACATTGTGTGTTTTGTTGGTGACAATAACTACCTAGATATGTTATCCATGGTTGTAAAATGCAAATTATAACTAAATTCAACACAGCTTAGCCAAACAATCCCCTCATCTTGCTTGTAGCATTTACACACTCCACTGCTATTTTTTTAATACACTGTCCACAGTAAGATTCATAATGTATTCAATGACGTTGTGTTCAATCTTCCTGAGCAGGAGATATCTTAATGCGCACCTACACATTACACCGCCATTTTATTGTAATATGAAGAATTTGGTTTCTGATTGTTTCCTTTTATTTTTCAGTTTTTTGGCCACAGGAGAGAGCTACGCATCCCTGGATCTCCAGTTTCGTATTGGTAAATCAACCATATCCGAAATTGTGAGGTGCACATGTACCGTGATCTGGCAGAAGTTGCAGCCCCTTGTGATGTCCTCCCCAACCGAGGAGACTTGGCTGCAGGTCGCAGCAGGCTTTCAGACTGTAGCCAACTTTCCTAACAGCATAGGTGCCGTTGATGGCAAACATGTGAGGGTTCAGCAGCTACCACGATCAGGACCATGCTTCTTTAATTACAAGAAGTATTTTTCTGTGGTCCTCATGGCAGTGGCTGATACACATTACAAATTTTTGCCATCGACGTTGGTGCATATGGCAGTACAGGAGATTCTCCTGTGTTGCAAACATCACAGATTGGACTACAAATTCTGCAAGATTGCGGAACGCTCCCAGCCCCACGACCTTTGTCGGGTTCCACCTATTTAGTCCCCTTTGTGATGGTATCGGACGATTATACAGCAGAATGCGGGATATAATAATGCAGAATGCGGATATTACACAGAAACATGGGAGATATTGTACAGCAGAATGGGGGATATTACACAGCAGCATTGGAAACATTATGCAACAGCATAGGTGAAAATTACACAGCAGCAAGGGGGACATTACACAACAGAATGGGGGGATATTACACACAGCATGGAGGACATTACACAACAGAATGGAGGATATTACACAGCAGCATGTGGGATATTAAACAGCAGAATGATGGACATTACACAGCAGAATGGGGGACATTACACAGAACCATGGGGCACAATATACAGCAGAATGGGTGGCATTATATAACAGAATGGGGGGATATTACACAGTAGCATTGGGGACATTATACAGCAGAATGGGGGATATTACAAAGCAGAATGGTGGATATTACACATCAATATGGGGCACATTATACAGCAGAAGGGGGGATATTACACAGTAGCATGGGGCATATTACAAAGCAGCATTGGAAACATTATACATAAGAATGGGGAAAATCACACAGCATCATTAGGGACATTACACAGCAGCATGGGGCACATTATACAGCAGAAAGGGGGGATATCACACTGTAGCATGGGGACATTACACAGAAACCTGGGGGACATTATAGACCAGAATGGGGTGAATTACACAGAAGAATGGGCATTTTACAAAGCAGCATGGGAAACATTATACATCAGAATTGGGAAAATCACACAGCATCATTGGGGACATTACACAGCAACCTGGAGGACATTATACAGCAGAATGGGGGATATAATAATGCAGAAAAGGGATATTACACAGAAACATGGGAGATATTGTACAGCAGAAAAGGGGATATTACCCAGCAGCATAAGGGACATTACACAGAAACCTGGAGGACATTATACAGCAGCGAGTGGGATATTATACAGCAGAATGGGGATAATACACAGAAACATGGGGGAGATTATACAGCAGAATGGGGGATTACACATAGCAGCATTGGGAACATTATACAGCAGAATGGGAAACATTACGCAGCAGCATGGGGGGCATTTTACAGCAACCTGGAGGACATTCTACAGCAGAATGGGGGATATAAAGCAGAATGGGGAATATTACAAAGAAACATAAGACACATTAGACAGCAGTATGTGAGATATTGTACAGCAAAATGAGGGATATTAAACTGCAACATGGGGGATATTACAAAGTAGAATAGGGATATTAAACAGCAGCATGGGAGACATTATACAGCAGAAAGGGAGATATTACACAGCAGCATTGGGGATATTACAAAGCAGCATCGGGGATATTATACAGCAAAGGGGATATTACATAGCAGCATGGGGGACATTATACAACAGAATGGGGGACAGTACACAGCAGCATTGGTAACCTTATACAGCAGCATAGGGGTATCACACAGCAGCATGGGGGACATTACACAGCAGCATAGGGGATTTTACACAGCACCATGGGGCACATTATACAGCAGAATGGGGGGCATTATACAACAGAATGGGGGGATATTATGCAGAAGCATGGGGGACATTATACAGCAGAATGGGGTGAATTACACAACAGAATGGGGCATATTACAAAGCAGCATGGGATATATTGTACATTATAATGGGGAATATCACACAGCATCATTGGGTACATTACACAGCAGCATGGGGAATATTACACAGCAGAATGGGGGACATTACACAGCAGCCTTGGGGAGTATTACACAGAAGAATAGGGGATATTAATGTGCAGCAGGGAGACATTTTACAGCACAACAGGGGTATCATACATCAGCATGTGGGACATTACACATCAGCATAGGAGACAATACACAATAGCATGGCGGATATGACACAGCAACATAGGGAATATTACACAGAAAAATGGGGGACATTACACAGCAGCATGGGGGACATTATACAGCAGAATGGGGGAAATAAAGCAGAATGGGGAATATTACACAGCAGCATGGGAGATATTGTACAGCAGAATGGGGGATATTAAACTACATCATGGGGGATGTTACAAACCAGAATGGGGGTATTAAACACCAGCATAGGAGACATTACACAGCATAATTGTAGATTTTACATAGCAGCATGGGGGATATTAAACAGCAGCATAGGGGATATTACACAGCAAAGGGGGATATTACATAGCAGAATGTGAGACATTATACACCAGCATGGGGAACATTATACAGCAAAAGGGGGATATTACATAGCAGTATGTGGGACATAACAGCAGCATGGGGCACCTTACACAACAGAATGTGGGATAGTACATAGCAGCATTGGCAACCTTATACAGCAGCATGGAGGACACTACACAGCAGCATGGGGGATTTTACACAGCACCATGGGACACATTGTACAGCAGAATGGGGTCATTATACAACAGAATGGGGGGGATATTATGCAGTAGCATGGGAGGACTTTATACAGCAACCTGGGGGACATTATACAGCAGAATGGGGTGAATTACACAGCAGAATGGGGCATATTACAAAGCAGCATGGGAGACATTATACATTAAAATGGGGAATATCACACAGCATCATTGAGGACATTACACAGCAGCATAGGGAATATTACACAGCAGAATAGGGGACATTACACAGCAGCCTTGGGGAGTATTACACAGAAGAATGGGGGATATTAAACTGCAGCAGGGAGACATTTTACAGCACAACGGGGGTATCATACATCAGCATGGGGACATTACACAGCAGCATGGCGGATATGACACAGCAACATAGGGGATATTACACAGAAAAATGGGGGACATTACACAGCAGCATGGGGGACATTACACAGCAACCTGGAGGACATTATACAGCAGAATGGGGGATATAAAGCAGAATGGGGAATATAAAGCAGAATGGGGAATATTACACAGCAGCATGGCACACATTACACAGCAGCATGGGAGATATTGTACAGCAGAATGGGGGTTATTAAACTACATCATGGGGGATATTACAAAGCAGAATGGGGGTATTAAACACCAGCATGGGAGACATTATACAGCAGAATAGTAGATTTTACACAGCAGCATGGGGGATATTACACAGCAGCATGGGGGATATTACACAGCAGCATAGGGGATATTATATAGCAAAGGGGATATTACATAGCAGAATGTGAGACATTATACAGCAGCATGGAGGACATTATACACCAGCATGGGGAACATTATACAGCAAAAGGGGGATATTACATAGCAGTAGAGGGGACATTGCAACAGCATGGGGCACCTTATACAACAGAATGTGGGATAGTACACAGCAGCATTGGTAACCTTATACAATAGCATGGGGGACATTACACAGCAGCATGGGGGATTTTACACAGCACCATGGGACACATTATACAGCAGAATAGGGACATTATACAACAGAATGGGGGGGATATTATGCAGTAGCATGGGGGGACTTTATACAGCAACCTGGGGGACATTATACAGCAGAATGGGGTGAATTACACAGCAGAATGGGGCATATTACAAAGCAGCATGGGGAACATTATACATCAGAATGGGGAATATCACACAGCATCATTGGGGACATTACACATCAGCATGGGGAACATTACACAGCAGCATGGGGAACACTACACAGCAGAATGGGGAAAAGTACATAGCAGCATTGGGGACATTATACAGCAGCATGGGGAACAGTACGCAACAGAATGGGGGACATTATACAGCAACATTGGAGACATTATTCAGCAGATTCAGGAATATTACAAATCAGCATGGGGGATATTACACAGCAGCCTTGGGGAGTATTACATAGAAGAATGGGGGATATTAAACTGCAGCAGGGAGACATTATACAGCGCAATGGGGGTATCATACAGCAGCATGAGGGATATGACACATCAGCATAGGGGACATTACACAGCAGAATATGGGACTTTACACAGCAGCATTTGGGACATTACAAAGTAGCATTGGAGGATATTATACAGCAGCATGGGGGGGAAATACACAGCAGCATAGGGGGATATTACACAGCAGCATGGGGGGGATATTACACAGCAGCATGGGGGAGATATTACACAGAAGCATGGGAGACATACGGCACAATGGGGGTATCACACAGCACCATGGGGGACATTACACAGCAATACAGCAGAATGGGGGTTAGTACTCAGCAGCATGGGTGAAAATTATACAGCAACATGGGGGATATTACACCGCAACCTGGGAGACATTATTTAGCAGAATGTGGGATATTACAAAGCAAAATGGGGGGTGTTATGATCCGGAACCATGGAAGACCACCACAAATCATTGGTAAAGGTGACAAGAGCATTGGCAACTAATCTGGCCGCCATCACCTTACTAACCATCAACACTAGAAGTAACCGAGGGGTGAACTAACATCCTGTGCACCGCAAACCCAGCCGGAGAACTAGCTATCCTAAAGGAAGGAAAGATGAATAACTCTTTGCCTCAGAAAATAGATAAAGAATAGCAAGCCCACCACATTCAAAGACTGCGGTGATAAAGGAAAACACAATACACAGATAGATGATAGATTTAGCAAAAGGTGAGGCCCCCACTGACTAAAATAGGAAAGGACAGGAAAGGGGCTGATGGTGGCCAGAGAAAAACCCTGGAAAATTCGAAATTCCTGATAGTACAAAAAGGCCCTCAGATCGCATGATCTGCACTCCGTCCTATACCAGGCGCTCGTCATACCAATGAACAGAAAACAAGAATTATCATAAATTCAAAAAGCCACAAACACATGGACTTAAAATAGCTATACTCCAAACATAACTGCAGGGAGTTTCCCAGCTAAGAAACTGAGAGGGAAAATCCCTGCATGCAAATAAACTGAAAACAACCATAGCAAATGACAAACTCAGATAAGAGTAAAAGAACCAAACATCAAATAAAGAGCAAAGCACTTATCTGGGGTAGATGTGGTGTAGAGCAGAATGAAGCAGGCTGGTGAACAAAGAACTGACATCCGGCATAGCCTGCTATCAGACCAGGATTTAAATAAGCAGAGAGTTATCAATGGAAACGCCCATTGCTCAACACACCTGGTCTATGTCCAAACCATTCCTGGCCACAAGAGGGAGCCTCCCAGCAGCCAAAGCATAACTGACATTCACAACAGGTAGGAAATTACACAATAGCATAGGTGATATTACACAGCAACCTGGAGGATATTATACAGCAGAATGGGGGATTTTACAAAGCAGAATGGGGGATATGACACAGCAGCATAGGGGATATTACACAGCAGAATGGGGGATATTACACAGCAGAATGGGGGATATTATACAGCAGCATGAGGAATATTATACAGCAGCATGGGGGATATTATACAGCGGCATGGGAGACATATTGCAGAATGGGGGTATCCCACAGCAGCATGGGGAACATTACACAGCAGTACTGAGCTGTGCTGCTGTGAATACAGCACTGACGTGTAACAGTGGTTTGAAACTGCAGCACAAGTTTAGGTGTGTCTGTGCTGAGTTCTGCTCACTTCTTCCACTTTGTTCTTCATAAATTATAAAAAGGTGCTGTAACCTGACAATTCTCTGTTTTGAGATCATTTTAGTTGGAGTTATTTTTCAGAATAAGTAGAGATAATGAAAGAAGTGACTGATATGTGGAGAAAGAAGCATTTATATCTGATACTATATAAAACAGAATTTTTAACATTCAGTGTGTATTTGGTCAGTAGTTTACTTCAGAATTATGCCACGTGCACACGTTGAGCACTTGATGATTTTTTCTAACTCAGTATTTGTAAGGCCTCGTGTACACAGTATTTGATGAGTTTTTTTTACCTCAGTATTTGTAAGCCAAAACCAGGAGTTGGACAATGAGAGGACAAGGATAATAGAAACACGTCACCTCCACTTCTGTATTTTCTACCCACTCATGGTATTGGCTACAAATCCTGAGGTAAAAAAAACCTCAGCAAATACTGGAGTTGTGCTTGTGGCCTTAATACTGAGGGAAAAAAAAGCCTCACCAAATACTCAATGTGTGCATGTGGCCTTTTTACTAAGGTAAAAAAAAACAACTCAGCAACACAGAATGTGTGCACGTGGCCTTAACCCCTTTCACGACCTTTGATGGATCTTTACGTCATGGATCGTGTGCCGTTAAGCCCCGCCCCCTGCCACGGCCAAGGTGTGACGATTGGCGCACATATCAGCTGTTTTCAACAGCTGACATGTGTGCCTGCATGTTACGAGTGGAATCGCATTCCACCCGTAACATTAACCCCTTACATCTCGCTGCCAAAGTCTGGCAGCGAGATGTATATATGCGCGGTTAAGATTTTCACTTACCGCCGCCCCCACTGGAAGTCACGTGAGTGATCACGTGACTTTCGGTGGTTGCCATGGTAGCACAGGGTCATGTGATGACACCTGTAGCTGTGACGAGTCACTTTCGTTTTCACTCGGCCTGGAGGCCAGTGAAGCAGGAAGTGACCGTATATGCTGTTTACAGCTGTATAGCTGTGATCAGCAGATAGATCAGAGCGATTGGATTGCTGATCGCTATAGCCCCCTAGGGGGAATAGTAAAAAAAAAAAAAGTAAAAAAAAGTAAAAAAAAAAGTAAAAAGTTTAAATCACACCCCTTTCACCCTATTGAAAATTAAAGGGTTAAAAAAAAAAATATACACATATCTGGTATCGCCTGCGTTCAGAAATGCCCGATCTATCAAAATATAAAATCAAATAATCTGATTGGCAAACGGCGTAGTGGCAAAAAAAAATCCGAACGCCAAAATTACGTTTTATGGTCGCCACAAGTTTTACGCAAAATGCAATAACAGGCGATCAAAACGTTCCATCTGCGCAAAAATGGTACTATTGGAAACGTCAGTTCAAGACGCAAAAATAAGCCATCACTGAGCCATAGATCCCAAAAGATGAGAACGCTACGGGTTTCGGAAAATGGCGCAAAATGTACACCACTTTTATTAGACAAGCTTGTTAATTTTTTTTAACCCCTTAGATACAATATGGTAAAACTTATGGTTCCATTTAAAAGTACAACTTGTCCCGCAAAAAACAAGCCCTCATATGGCAAGATTGACGGAAAAATAAAAAAGTTACGGCTCTCGGAAGAAGAGGAGCAAAAAACAAAAAAACGCAAAAACGGAAAGTGCCCGGGGGGCTGAAGGGGTTAATACTGAGGTAAATAGCTCACCAAACACTGAACATGTGCACGTGGCCTAGGGGTATGTGCGCAAGTAATCACTTTTCTTTAGCTCCAAAGATGCTGCTTTTTTGTCCGTAAAAAAACGCACAAAAATGCATCCGCGGCAAAAACACATGCATTTTTACGGTGTTTTGGGCTACGTTTTTGTTCACTGCGTTTTCATGCATCTTTTTAATCAGTGAACAATGCCATTAAAGATTGGTGAAGAAAAAAAAAATAGAGGTCTGATGTCATTTCTTCAATCTGTTCTCCTTCATTCTCCATTTTGGAAGTAAAGTGTGTGGACGGAGAACAAAATGCCGAGCAATATGGCTCCAATCCGGTTGACCAAGGCCAAAAGAAATTTACTGTTTGTAATTACAGTACTCAATTTATTGCACATACGCAGACAAAAGGTAAGCTTTAGCTCAAAGTAAGTAGGCTATATATACATATCTCTTTTGGGTTGTTCATTATGGATTTTTGTTCTAGGAACGTGCCAAAAAAACGTGGGTGCATCCACTGATACTTGGACGGGAGGAAAAAGGACATTTTTACTTGCTGTACAGTGATTTAAGGAGGTAAGCTCAATAATCTGTAGTTAAACTCAAAATGTATGTATCTTCCGCATATGATTTTTATTTACCCCTTAACCCCTTCCCGACCGGCCGATTTTGCGCTTTCCATTTTTTTTCTGCCATTAGTCTTCCGAGAGATTTAACTATAAAATGCTATGGATCACGGAATATGGGGTAAAATGTGCGCAACTGTTTTTGGACAAACTCCTTTTCTTTTTTAAACCTGTAAGCTAAAAGCCTATTCACTTTTGATGTCTACAAACTCGCACCAACCTGAGGCATCACACCGACACATCAGTTTTACCATAAAGTGAACACAGTGAATAAAGTATCTCAAAAACAATACTGCTATTGCATGTTTTTTCAAATTTTTCCGCATTTGGAATTTTTTGGTCATTTGCCTGTACACTATCTCGTAAAACTCATAGTTTAACTTGACAGTACAGCTTGTTCTGCAAAAAACGAGCCCTCACATGTCCATACTGACTTATATATAACTTTTTTAAGTCAATATGGTCAAGTGAGGGATTGGTTTTTGCAGAACAAGCTGTACTGTCAAGTTAAACTATGAGTTTTACGATATAGTGTACAGGCAAATGACCAAAAAATTCCAAAATCGGAAAAATTTCAAAAAACGTGCAATAGCACTATTGTTTTTGAGATATTTTATTCACTGTCTTCACTATATGGTAAAACTGATGTGTCGGTGTGATGCCTCAGGTTGGTGCGAGTTCGTAGACACCAAACATGAATAGTCGTTTAGCTAAGTCGTTTAGTTAAAAAAAATCAGAAGTTTGTCCAAAAAAAGTTGCGCACATTTTACCCCATATTCCGCGACCCATAGCATTTTTATTTTTCGGCATCTATGGCCCAATGACTTCTTTGTTTTGGAGTCTCAGGCTGACGTTTTTAACGGTACAATTTTTGCACAGATGCTACATTTTGTGTAGTCCGGTATGTTTTTACATCTCTTCCATATCTAATCTGTATATTTATATCTTTATGTATATATGTATGTATTTAATTCTGTGCTGCAAAATAATTTATATACCATGTTTTTCCAAAAATAAGACACTGTCTTATATTTTTTTGCCCCCCCAAAAAAGCACTAGGGCTTATTTTTGGAGGAGGTCTTATTCTTGGAGAAACACGGTTGGGGGTAAGTTTGCCCCCCAAAAAGCAGACCCCCCAATTCCCAGGAGACTAATACTCACCAGACCCGGACGTCTGCGTGGCTCCTTGGTCCTCCCTGTGATCTCCGGTCGGTGCTGCATGCCGTTCTCCCCTGCTGCTGGATGACACACTGACACACACAGCCCGATCGCAGACACACACAGCAGATCACACACACACACACACACACAGCCGATCACAGATACACACAGCTGAACGCAGGCACACACAGCCGATCACAGGCACACACAGCCGATTGCAGACACACACAGCAGATCACACACACAGCAGATACACACAGCCGATCGCACACATCACATCCCATCCAGCGCTTACGGCCGCAGGGAATGATGAGAGCAAGTCACGTGTCCCGCCGCAGGTCCTATTCGTTGCGCTCCACCGCACTGCCTCTCAGAATTCTGCCGGCGAGAAAAGATCAGTGTCACTGGATGAGGTATGTATGCGATCCGATGTGTGTGTGATCTGATGTTTGTGTGTGTGATTTGATGTTTGCGTGTGACCCGATGTTTGTGTGTGCAATCTGATTATGTGTGCGATCTGTGTGTGCGTGAGAGATCTGATGTGTGCGGGTGTGTGTTCACTACAGGTCCTGCTGCTCAGCATCTGGTGAGTGTAATTGCCGGGTGCCGCTGTCTATAATGATGTGTCCTGCAATATTTGCAACACTTTTTTAGCTGCACGGACACTGCATTATTGATCCGGGACTAGGGCTTATTTTCGCGGGGGAGGGCTTTTTATATATAATATATATATATTTCATTTATTATTTTTTTTTAAAAAAAAGGTATCCAGAAAAATTTATATCATTCTCTCGCATTCCCATCCAAGCATTTGGTCGTCTGCTGTCTCTGCTGTCTCCTGAGCTCAACTATATGAATAGTAGAATGCGCAATTCAATTTCTGCTGAGGAAAGGCTGCTCCTCACCTTGCGGTAAGTAATTTTATTGACATTGTGTGTTTTGTTGGTGACAATAACTACCTAAATATGTTATCCATGGTTGTAAAATGCAAATCATAACTAAATTCAACACAGCTTAGCCAAACAATCCCCTCATCTTGCTTGTAGCATTTACACACTCCACTGCTATTTTTTTAATACACTGTCCACAGTAAGATTCATAATGTATTCAATGACGTTGTTTTCAATCTTCCTGAGCAGGAGATATCTTAATGCGCACCTACACATTACACCGCCATTTTATTGTAATATGAAGAATTTGGTTTCTGATTGTTTCCTTTTATTTTTCAGTTTTTTGGCCACAGGAGAGAGCTACGCATCCCTGGATCTCCAGTTTCGTATTGGTAAATCAACCATATCCGAAATTGTGAGGTGCACATGTACCGTGATCTGGCAGAAGTTGCAGCCCCTTGTGATGTCCTCCCCAACCGAGGAGACTTGGCTGCAGGTCGCAGCAGGCTTTCAGACTGTAGCCAACTTTCCTAACAGCATAGGTGCCGTTGATGGCAAACATGTGAGGGTTCAGCAGCTACCACGATCAGGATCATGCTTCTTTAATTACAAGAAGTATTTTTCTGTGGTCCTCGTGGCAGTGGCTGATGCACATTACAAATTTTTTTGCCATCGACGTTGGTGCATATGGCAGTACAGGAGATTCTCCTGTGCTGCAAACATCACAGATTGGACTACAAATTCTGCAAGATTGCGGAACGCTCCCAGCCCCACGACCTTTGCCGGGTTCCACAGATTTAGTCCCCTTTGTGATGGTATCGGACGAGGCCTTTCCTTTATTGCCAAAACTGCTGCGCCCATACCTACAAAGGGGAATGAATGCACGACGGAGGATTTTTAATTATCGGCTGAGCCGTGCACGCAGATATGTGGAGTGCACCTTCAGAATCATGACTAGTCAGTGGAGGATCTTGCACACACCAATACAGTTACAATCTGACACCATTGACGCAGTAATAAAGGAATGCTGTGTTATTCACAGCTACGCTCATGAATACAGCTCAGAGGTAGTTGAGGAAACACAGTAGCCTTTATTTCTGCCAGTCATGAATCGGTCTTCTGGACGGCCACCAAACAGTGGTGTTTTGGTGAGAGAGACCTTTGCTGACTACTTCATGAGTTCAAAAGGTGCCATGCACTGGCAGTACTCCTGTGTCGGTGAGGTGCAGCCTTTTCAGCAGTGAAGAATTGACCATACGGGAAAGAGAAGAATGAAAGAAGTTTGTATTAACCAAAAAAAAAAAAAAAATTTGTGTTCTTTATACATGTTGTCAACTAAAGAAAATACAGAAACAGCAGCATAAAAAAAACCCCTAGACTGTTATGTGACAGTTGACTGTGCAAACCATAATATTGGAAAACTTTATAAGCTGTCTATGTGCACTTCCTTTTCAAAAAAAATTATTACATTTTTTGTTTGTAATTTTCAATAAAAGTTGTTATCCGCCTTGCTATGTGTTTGGTAGCTACTTTACTTTAAAGGGACTGTATCACTTTTTTTAGTTTTTTATCAAAATAAGGGATTCTGAAATGAAGTATGTCTAATTCAAAGTGAAATTCGTAGCTTATTTAGTTTTTATGTAATTCTAATTTTACTGTATGCACTGGGGGCCATGTTGGATTTCTGTGTGTGTAATGACAGTTCCACACTCCTTTATGGCAGCCCCTGTGCATAGAGAATAGTGGTCGCTATCCGACCCTATGTGTACCGTTACAGTGGGTGTATGCTGTGATCTGGACGCGCCGCGTGGGCTGTCCATATCACAGCAAAGGGCAGATTTCAGCGCCATTTTTGTGGAGATTCAATCCAGGCTCTTTGCGCCACTTTACACCTGTCAACCACCGGGATGTAAGTCCGGTCCACTCCCCCCGTTACCTATCACACAAACCCTCCCTCCCTCTGTTCTCACCAGCCCCCACCCCCTGCCGTTACCGTATGTTATCAAATCACGTCCCTCCGCTGTCCCCAGCCCCGTTCTGGCGGCCTCCGATGTGTGTGTCCTCCCTCTGCTCTCACCAGCCCCCTGACAATACTGTCTGTAATGAAACCCCCTCCCTCCCCCAGCTGTCCTCAGCCGCGTCCACGTTCGTGTGTGTATGTGTGTGTGTGTGTCAACCCTTCCGCTTGCTACCCTGTGTGTACTGGTGATACTGTCTGCATGGTTGTTTATCTAATCCTCCCCTGTGTGATACTGTCTGCTGAGCTGTTTATCTAATTATCCCCTGTGTGATACTGTGTGCTGAGCTGTGTATCTAATCCTCTCCTGTGTGATACTGTGTATCTAATCCTACCCTGTGTGACACTGTGTGCTGAGCAGTGTATCTAATCCTCTCCTGTGTGATACTGTCTGCTGAGCAGTGTATCTAATCCTCTCCTGTTTGATACTGTCTGCTGAGCTGTGTATCTAATCCTCCCGTGTGATACTGTGTGCTGAGCTGTGTATCTAATCCTCTCCTGTGTGATGCTGTGTGCTGAGCTGTTTATCTAATCCTCCCCTGTGTGATACTGTGTGCTGAGCTGTGTATCTAATCCTACCCTGTGTGATACTGTGTGCTGAGCAGTGTATCTAATCCTCTCCTGTGTGATACTGTCTGCTGAGCTGTGTATCTAATCCTCCCCTGTGTGATACTGTGTGCTGAGCTGTGTATCTAATCCTCTCCTGTGTGATACTGTGTGCTGAGCTGTGTATCTAATCCTACCCTGTGTGACACTGTGTGCTGAGCAGTGTATCTAATCCTCTCCTGTGTGATACTGTCTGCTAAGCAGTGTATCTAATCCTCTCCTGTGTGATACTGTCTGCTGAGCTGTGTATCCAATCCTCCCGTGTGATACTGTGTGCTGAGCTGTGTATCTAATCCTCTCCTGTGTGATGCTGTGTGCTGAGCTGTTTATCTAATCCTCCCCTGTGTGATACTGTGTGCTGAGCTGTGTATCTAATCCTACCCTGTGTGATACTGTGTGCTGAGCAGTGTATCTAATCCTCTCCTGTGTGATACTGTCTGCTGAGCTGTGTATCTAATCCTCCCCTGTGTGATACTGTGTGCTGAGCTGTGTATCTAATCCTCTCCTGTGTGATACTGTCTGCTGAGCTGTGTATCTAATCTTCTCCATCAATTCATAGAAAATAAGAGAGCGGGCAGCACTCTGCAGGTAGCTTCAGACAGCTTTATTTTTCGATGCTGACAGGTGTAACAGACATGAGGGAGTGGAGGGAGGGGAGCACGAGTCCTCGTGCTCCCCTCCCTCCACTCCCTCGTCTTTTACACCTGTCAGCATCGAAAAATAAAGCTGTCTGAAGCTACCTGCAGAGTGCTGCCCGCTCTCTTATTTTCTATGAATTGATGGCTTCGTCTGGGCAATAGCACCACGGTTGAGACAGCAGCTTCCATCATACCAGGAATTTTTTCAGGATTGTGCCCGATGTCACATAACAACTAGTGATGAGCGAGCATGCTTGTCACTACTCGGTACTCGCACGAGTATCGCTGTACTCGGGCTGCTCGGCGGGGACCGAGTAATCTCGCGATACTCGTGCTGTACTCGTGGTCTTCATTTCTGCATGTTGGCGCTCTTTTGAGAGCCAGCCCTCATGCAGGGATTGGCTGGCAGACCACTGCAATGCCACAGCCCTGTTAGTTGTGGAATTGCAGTGATTGGCCGGCCTGCACAGCGTGACCGAGCCTTTATATCGGCCGGCGCGCTGTGCTGTGCTCACAGCTATCCAGACTGTCAGTGCAGGGAGAGTGTCGCTGATTCAGGGAAAGCTTTGCGGCCCTTTATAGCTTTTTCAGTTGCAGGGCTGCAAACAGTGTGACCAAAAGTCCTTCTCAGGACTATTCTAGTTGTATACAGGCAGGCAGGGTATAGCCAGGTCGGAGTACAGTAGCAGAGTCCTTCTCAGGACTATTGTTGCTATATACAGGCAGGGTATAGCCAGGTCTGAATACAGGCTAGTGACCAAAAGAGTCCTTGTCAGGACTATTGTACCAGTATACAGGCAGGCAGGCAGGCAGGGTAGTGGTGACCATATACCAGCCTTCATCATATCTGGGGCTGGTGTACACAGTGTAAAACAGTCCAGATAGTGTCTGACTTGTCTGTAATTGTCGCTCCCCAAAAAAACCTGTTAGGTTCTTATTGCGTCCGTGCTTGGTTTTTAAAACCGCACGTGTGTGCCTGTTGGTGGCAGCGTACAGGTGCACTTGTGTGCAATTTCCAGAAACTTTGATATAACGCACAAGTAGTGAATATACACGTCAGCAGTGCACAGCATTGCAAAATGCACAAGGGCATTGGCAAGGAACAAGGAAGTGGACGTGATGGTGGTGCAGGCAGAGGCCGAGGTCGTGGGCAAGCTCTAATTTCGCCACAACAAAGGGCCACATCTAGTCGGTCGCACGTCCTGTCCCAAATTCTTGGGGACCGCAGCAGTACACCGCTCTTGAACCAAGACCAGTGTCAACAGGTTGTTAGTTGGATAGCAGATAATGCTTCCAGTCAGATTGGCACCACCACAAACACTCTGTCTTACACACGGTCAAGTGTCAGTAGCCTTGATACTGCACCGCACATTTCTGAACCTGATCCTCCTTCCTACCACCAGGCTGAGTACACGTCCTCCTCGGACATTAATGATCCCACACTTGGACACTCGGAAGAGCTGTTCAGCTGTTCACGTTTCCATTCACACATTCTGGCCTCTCGCCAGCTCATATTGAAGTGGGTCATGAGGAGATCGTCTGTACAGATAGCCAAATATTTGAGCAGCCACGTTCTCACGAAGTTGGCAACGTGTCCCAACAAGTGGTGGACGATGATGAGACACAATTGTCAGGAAGTCAGGAGGAGGAGCAGGGTGCGGAAGAGGAAGACGACGTGGTGGATGATCCAGTAACTGACCCAACCTGGCAGGAGGATATGCAGAGCGAGGACAGCAGTGCACAGGGGGAGGGAGGCGTAGCATCACAACAGGCAGTAAGAAGCAGGGTGGTGGCCCCAGGCAGAAGTCAGGCAACCGTTCCCCGGAACAACACGACGACACAAGGTGCCTGTACAAATGTTAGGTCTTCCCGAGTCTGGCAGTTTTTTAAGTTGGATCCAGATGATTCAAAAAAGGCCATTTGCAACACCTGCCGTGCCAGCATCAGCAGGGGTACCAAAACTAGCAGCCTGACCACCACCAGCATGATCAGGCACATGTCAGCCAAGCACCCGACTTTGTGGGAAGTACAACAGAGTCGAGGAGCAGTGCTTGCTGATGTCACTGCTACGTCTTCGCTGGTTGTGCATGCGAGCCAATCCTCTGTCCATGCTGCCTGCGAACAAGCCTCCTCCACTCCTGCACCTGCAGTTGCCTACGCAGAAAGAACACCATCATCAAGCACGTCCTTGTCCCAGCGCAGCGTTCAGTTATCCATTCAGCAAACCTTTGAACGCAGGCGCAAATACACTGCCAACACCCCACATGCCACAGTTCTAAATGCTAACATTTCGCGACTGCTTGCGCTGGAAATGTTGCCTTTTAGGCTGGTGGAGACAGAAGCATTCCGTGACCTGATGGCGGCAGCTGTCCCACGTTACTCGGTCCCCAGCCGCCACTATTTCTCCCGGTGTGCCGTCCCCGCGTTGCATAACCACGTGTCACAAAACATCACACGTGCCCTGAACAACGCTGTTTCACCCAAGGTCCACCTAACCACAGACACTTGGACAAGTGCTTGTGGGCAAGGCCGCTACATCTCGTTGACGGCACACTGGGTTAATATTGTGGAAGCTGGGACCCAGTCTGAGCGAGGGACGGAACACGTCCTTCCCACACCAAGGTTTGCAGGCCCTACCTCAGTCAGGGTTTCACCCACACTCTACAGCTCCGGAATGTCATGCTCTTCAGCCTCCTCCTCCTCCTGCGCATCCTCATCCACTGTGCCCTCCACACCAGTCACAAGCTGGAAGCACTGCAGCACTGCCTCGGCGAAGCGGCAACAGGCTGTGCTGAAGCTAATCTGCATAGGTTACAAACCCCACAATGCAGAAGAGCTGTGGACAGCTCTGAAACAGCAGGCAGATCACTGGCTCACACCTCTGAACCTAAAGCCAGGAAAGGTCGTGTGTGACAATGGCCGGAACCTGGTGGCGGCTTTGAGGCGAGGCCAGCTGACACATGTTCCATGCGTGGCCCATGTGCTCAACCTCGTGGTTCAGCGGTTTATAAAGTCATACCCAGAGCTGTCTGATCTGCTGGTAAAAGTTCGCCGCCTGTCTGCACATTTTCGAAAGTCACCTACTGCTTCAGCCGGCCTTGCCGGCTTTCAGCGCCGTTTGCATCTTCCGGCTCACAGACTGGTGTGTGATGTCCCCACGCGTTGGAATTCAACTCTGCACATGATGGTCAGGATATGTGAGCAGAAGAGGGCAGTTGTTGAGTACCTGCATCACCTAAGCCGTCGGGAAATGGGTCAAACTCCACACATAACACCTGAGGAGTGGAGATGGATGTCAGACCTATGTACCATCCTCCAAAACTTTGAGGACTCCACCAAGATGGTGAGTGGTGATGACGCCATTATTAGCGTCACCATACCGCTACTCTGCCTTCTAAAACGGTCTCTGCTGAAAAACAAACATGATGCATTGCAGGCGGAGCGCGATGAGTTGCAGCAAGAAACAGTAGTGGGTGTGGGTGATAACACACAGCCCAGCCTCGTCTCATCACAACGTGCAGTGGAGGACTATGACGAGGAGGAGGATGAAGACATGGAGCAACTCTCCGGCCAAATTGAGGATATGACATGCACACCAGTCATATCCTCGGTTCAGCGTGGCTGGCCAGAGGACAGGGTAGATGAGGAGGAGGAGGAGGAGGAGGAGGAGGACAGCATGTTCAGTCATCTTGTTGGTCAGGCTACTGAAGTCCTGGCTGTTAAGAGTCTGGCGCACATGGCTGACTTTATGGTAAGCTGCCTGTCTCGTGACCCTCGCGTTAAGAACATCTTGGCCGACAATCATTACTGGTTGGTAACACTGTTAGACCCACGCTACAAGGAGAACTTTTTGTCTCTTATTCCCGTGGAGGAGAGGTCAACCAAAATGCAGCAGTTCCGGAAGGCCATACTCACGGAAGTAGGCAAAGCATTCCCCTCACAAAACGCTAGCGGCATAGGTCAGGAATCAGTGGACAACCGAGGCGTTCAGCCGAGAGAGGCACAAGTCCAATCCGCCAGAGGTAGGGGAACAGTCTTTAAGATGTGGGACAGTTTTCTCAGCCCCTCACGTACCACAGCCCCTGAGGTGCGGGGTAGTGCCACAAGAAATCCTAAGTTTGCCCAGATGCTGAAGGAGTACCTTGCAGATCGAACAACTGTACTCCGACATTCCTCTGTGCCTTACAATTATTGGGTATCCAAGCTGGACACGTGGCATGAATTGGCTCTCTACGCCTTGGAAGTCCTGGCCTGCCCTGCTGCTAGCGTTTTGTCAGAGCGTGTTTTTAGTGCCGCAGGTGGAATCATTACAGATAAACGCACCCGCCTGTCAACTGAAAATGCTGACAGGCTGACTCTGATCAAGATGAACAAGGGTTGGATTGGGCCAGACTTCACCACACCACCAGCAAATGAGAGCGGAATTTAAAGTTTGCCATGTACCTCCACTCACCCATGGGTACACACTTCTGGACTTTGGATAATCGCTGGACTGCTCCTCCTTCTCCTCATGCGCCACCATGATGATGACCGTTACAAATTGCAATACTTAGGCCTTTGTTTCAGGTATACCCCCAGTGGTAAATTTTTTCGCCCATTCTTTGCAGAATGGACATTACAACGACAGGAGACCCGCTCCTTTGCAATGGGAACAATGTTTTGAGGCCCTCATGCACGTCTCTACCCAGGGACAACATGGAGCCTCCCAATTTTTGGCTGCCCTGCCTAAGGGCTATACTATAATACACCCACTTCCTTAAAATGGACACTTAATGTTTTGAGGCCCTCATGCACGTCTCTACCCAGGGACAACGTGGAGCCTCCCAATTTTTGGCTGCCCTGCCTAAGGGCTATACTATAATACACCCACTTCCTTAAAATGGACACTTAATGTTTTGAGGCCCTCATGCACGTCTCTACCCAGGGACAACGTGGAGCCTCCCAATTTTTGGCTGCCCTGCCTAAGGGCTATACTATAATACACCCACTTTCTTAAAATGGACACTTAATGTTTTGAGGCCCTCATGCACGTCTCTACCCAGGGACAACGTGGAGCCTCCCAATTTTTGGCTGCCCTGGCAAAGGGCTATACTGAAATAGACCCACTTCCTTACAATGGGCACTTCAGGTTTACAGGCCCTCATGCACGTCTCTATCCAGGGACAATGTGGAGCCTCCCAATTTTTGGCTGCCCTGGCAAAGGGCTATACTGAAATAGACCCACTTCCTTACAATGGGCACTTCAGGTTTACAGGCCCTCATGCACGTCTCTATCCAGGGACAATGTGGAGCCTCCCAATTTTTGGCTGCCCTGGCAAAGGGCTATACTGAAATAGACCCACTTCCTTACAATGGGCACTTCAGGTTTACAGGCCATCATGCACGTCTCTATCCAGGGACAATGTGGAGCCTCCCAATTTTTGGCTGCCCTGGCAAAGGACTATACTGAAATAGACCCACTTCCTTACAATGGGCACTTCAGGTTTACAGGCCCTCATGCACGTCTCTATCCAGGGACAATGTGGAGCCTCCCAATTTTTGGCTGCCCTGGCAAAGGGCTATACTGAAATAGACCCACTTCCTTACAATGGGCACTTCAGGTTTACAGGCCCTCATGCACGTCTCTATCCAGGGACAATGTGGAGCCTCCCAATTTTTGGCTGCCCTGGCAAAGGGCTATACTGAAATAGACCCACTTCCTTACAATGGGCACTTCAGGTTTACAGGCCCTCATGCACGTCTCTATCCAGGGACAATGTGGAGCCTCCCAATTTTTGGCTGCCCTGGCAAAGGGCTATACTGAAATAGACCCACTTCCTTACAATGGGCACTTCAGGTTTACAGGCCCTCATGCACGTCTCTATCCAGGGACAATGTGGAGCCTCCCAATTTTTGGCTGCCGTGGCAAAGGGCTATACTGAAATAGACCCACTTCCTTACAATGGGCACTTCAGGTTTACAGGCCCTCATGCACGTCTCTATCCAGGGACAATGTGGAGCCTCCCAATTTTTGGCTGCCCTGGCAAAGGGCTATACTGAAATAGACCCACTTCCTTACAATGGGGACTTCAGGTTTACAGGCCCTCATGCACGTCTCTATCCAGGGACAATGTGGAGCCTCCCAATTTTTGGCTGCCCTGGCAAAGGGCTATACTGAAATAGACCCACTTCCTTACAATGGGCACTTCAGGTTTACAGGCCCTCATGCACGTCTCTATCCAGGGACAATGTGGAGCCTCCCAATTTTTGGCTGCCCTGGCAAAGGGCTATACTGAAATAGACCCACTTCCTTACAATGGGCACTTCAGGTTTACAGGCCCTCATGCACGTCTCTATCCAGGGACAATGTGGAGCCTCCCAATTTTTGGCTGCCCTGGCAAAGGGCTATACTGAAATAGACCCACTTCCTTACAATGGGCACTTCAGGTTTACAGGCCATCATGCACGTCTCTATCCAGGGACAATGTGGAGCCTCCCAATTTTTGGCTGCCCTGGCAAAGGGCTATACTGAAATAGACCCACTTCCTTACAATGGGCACTTCAGGTTTACAGGCCCTCATGCACGTCTCTATCCAGGGACAATGTGGAGCCTCCCAATTTTTGGCTGCCCTGGCAAAGGGCTATACTGAAATAGACCCACTTCCTTACAATGGGCACTTCAGGTTTACAGGCCCTCATGCACGTCTCTATCCAGGGACAATGTGGAGCCTCCCAATTTTTGGCTGCCCTGGCAAAGGGCTATACTGAAATAGACCCACTTCCTTACAATGGGCACTTCAGGTTTACAGGCCCTCATGCACGTCTCTATCCAGGGACAATGTGGAGCCTCCCAATTTTTGGCTGCCCTGGCAAAGGGCTATACTGAAATAGACCCACTTCCTTACAATGGGCACTTCAGGTTTACAGGCCCTCATGCACGTCTCTATCCAGGGACAATGTGGAGCCTCCCAATTTTTGGCTGCCCTGGCAAAGGGCTATACTGAAATAGACCCACTTCCTTACAATGGGCACTTCAGGTTTACAGGCCATCATGCACGTCTCTATCCAGGGACAATGTGGAGCCTCCCAATTTTTGGCTGCCCTGGCAAAGGGCTATACTGAAATAGACCCACTTCCTTACAATGGGCACTTCAGGTTTACAGGCCCTCATGCACGTCTCTATCCAGGGACAATGTGGAGCCTCCCAATTTTTGGCTGCCCTGGCAAAGGGCTATACTGAAATAGACCCACTTCCTTACAATGGGCACTTCAGGTTTACAGGCCCTCATGCACGTCTCTATCCAGGGACAATGTGGAGCCTCCCAATTTTTGGCTGCCCTGGCAAAGGGCTATACTGAAATAGACCCACTTCCTTACAATGGGCACTTCAGGTTTACAGGCCATCATGCACGTCTCTATCCAGGGACAATGTGGAGCCTCCCAATTTTTGGCTGCCCTGGCAAAGGGCTATACTGAAATAGACCCACTTCCTTACAATGGGCACTTCAGGTTTACAGGCCCTCATGCACGTCTCTATCCAGGGACAATGTGGAGCCTCCCAATTTTTGGCTGCCCTGGCAAAGGGCTATACTGAAATAGACCCACTTCCTTACAATGGGCACTTCAGGTTTACAGGCCATCATGCACGTCTCTATCCAGGGACAATGTGGAGCCTCCCAATTTTTGGCTGCCCTGGCAAAGGGCTATACTGAAATAGACCCACTTCCTTACAATGGGCACTTCAGGTTTACAGGCCATCATGCACGTCTCTATCCAGGGACAATGTGGAGCCTCCCAATTTTTGGCTGCCCTGGCAAAGGGCTATACTGAAATAGACCCACTTCCTTACAATGGGCACTTCAGGTTTACAGGCCCTCATGCACGTCTGTATGCAGGGGCATTGGTGAACTTCACAATTTTGGACTGCCCTGTCAAAGGAAAATACTACAAAGACTCACTTCCTCAAAATGGGCACATTAGACTCAAGAGGCCTTCATGTACGTCTCTTCTCAGGGACATCGGAGTGCCACACAATGTTTTCACGTAAAATCTTTCATGTATTATTAATCTCAAAAAGTAACATACACCAGCTCTATCTCACTATTGGGTATGTGCCCTTAACATTTCCGCCATGAAAAATCATTTTGGGGTCATTTTGGAAGGTTTTCTGGTGAGTCCGTAAAAATGGCGTAAAACGCGGACAAAATTGTTCACAGCTGTGACTTTTCAGTGATAAATGCTTCAAGGGGTCTTCCCCATGCTGTTGCCATGTCATTTGAGCACTCTTCTGAGACTTTTGTGCCATTTTTAGGGTTTCTCCATGCTGCCGGGGGGTCATTTCACAAAAATACTCGGGTCTCCCATAGGATAACATTGGGCTCGTTGCTCGGCCCGAGTACACGAGTATCTTGGGAGGCTCGGCCCGAGCTTCGAGCACCCGAGCTTTTTAGTACTCGCTCATCACTAATAACAACAACCACACTGCTTAGTGATGAAATGGGATCATCTCACTACCTCTTGAAAGGGTAAGCAGTGCTGTGCACTTTTCCTTCTATGTTATATCTAATCCTCTCCTGTGTGATACTGTGTGCTGAGCTGTGTATCTAATCCTCATGTGTGATACTGTGTGCAGAGTAGTGTATTTCTCTCCTGTGTGATACTGTCTGCACAGCTGTGTATCTAATCCTACCCTTATCCATCATATAGTGACAACTACTGAGCCACCGTACAGTGCCAACTACTGAGCCACCGTACAGTGCCAACTACAGAGCCACCGTACAGTGCCAACTACTGAGCCACCGTACAGTGCCAACTACTGAGCCACCGTACAGTGCCAACTACTGAGCCACCGTACAGTGCCAACTACTGAGCCACCGTACAGTACCAACTACTGAGCCACCGTACTGTGCCAACTACTGAGCCACCATACTGTGCCAACTACTGAGCCACCGTACAGAGCCACCGTACAGTGCCAACTACAGAGCCACCATACAGTGCCAACTACAGAGCCACCATACAGTGCCAACTACAGAGCCACCGTACAGTGCCAACTACAGAGCCACCGTACAGTGCCAACTACTGAGCCACCGTACTGTGCCAACTACTGAGCCATCGTACTGTGCCAACTAGAGAGACACCGTACAGTGCCAACAGAGCCACCGTACTGTGCCAACTACTGAGCCACTATACAGTGCCAACTACTGAGCCACCATACAGTGCCAACTACAGAGCCACCGTACAGTGCCAACTACAGAGCCACCGTACAGTGCCAACTACAGAGCAACCGTACAGTGCCAACTACAGAGCCACCGTACAGTGCCAACTACAGAGCCACCGTACTGTGCCAACTACTGAGCCACCGTACTGTGCCAACTACTGAGCCATCGTACTGTGCCAACTACTGAGCCACCGTACAGTGCCAACAGAGCCACCGTACAGTACCAACTACTGAGCCACCGTACTGTGCCAACTACTGAGCCACCATACAGTGCCAACTACTGAGCCACCGTACAGTGCTAACTACTGAGCCACCATATAGTGCCACCATACAGAGCCACCATACAGTGCCAACTACTGAGCCACCGTACAGTGCTAACTACTGAGCCACCATACAGTGCCACCATACAGAGCCACCATAAAGAACCAACTACTGAGCCAACTACTGAGCCACCGTACAGTGCCAACTACTGAGCCACCGTACAGTGCCAACTACTGAGCCACCGTACTGTGCCAACTATTGAGCCACCGTACTGTGCCAACTACTGAGCCATCGTACTGTGCCAACTACTGAGCCACCGTACTGTGCCAACTACAGAGCCACCGTACAGTGCCAACTACTGAGCCACCGTACTGTGCCAACTACTGAGCCATCGTACTGTGCCAACTAGAGAGACAACTACTGAGCCACCATACAGTGCCAACTACAGAGCCACCGTACAGTGCCAACAGAGCCACCGTACAGTACCAACTACTGAGCCACCATACAGTACCAACTACTGAGCCACCATACAGTGCCAACTACTGAGCCACCGTACAGTGCTAACTACTGAACCACCATACAGTGCCACCATACAGAGCCACCATACAGAGCCAACTACTGAGCCACCGTACAGTGCTAACTACTGAGCCACCATACAGTGCAATACAGCGTATACTGTATGTGTAACAGTCAGTGTATATATGTGGGTGCTATGACCGCAGTCTGTATATATATATATATATATATATATATATATATGCTAATTATCTCATTTTTCTCAGATTTTCCTTAGCAGTAATGCAGGTCCATGTTCTTGTATTCATGGTTTCCATACTTTAGCATTATCAGAGTGCAAACTGTCTTTTTGTATTTTATGTCATGTTCAGTTATGCACCTGTTGACACGTCAGGTCGAGGAGTGCAGTCGTTTTTTTTTTTTTTTATATATATATATATATATATATATATATATATATATATATATATATATGTGTGTAACAGTCACTGTATATATGTGTAAGGCCCTGTGCGCACTTGCCGTTTTTTGCCGCGGATTTCCTGAGGTTTTGCTGCAGAAAACGTTCATACCATCTCTGCAGTGAATCACCAGCAAAACCTATGGGAAAAAATTGCTGTGCGCACTATGCGGATCTTGACAGCTGCATATTTTGCTGCGGGATTCCCGCAGCTAAAACAATTGTATGAAAATTCTTTTACTCAGGTCCCTGCGGTTTCGAGGGGTGACAGACCAATCACCCGCAGACTGTGGGTCGGCAGAGGATTGATCCACGGTATCTGGCCGGATGCTGCTCCCCATATAAAGTTTATGGGGAATAGAATCTGCCCCAAAGGGGTAGGAGCAAGCGCTTCATACTCACCGATGACCGGGCAGCTGTCACACTGCTTTCACGGCGGTGGCTTTCATCTTCCAAAGCCGGCTCATTATTCCATCTCGTATTCACTCCTTCCCTGCTCACCGTTGGCTGTGATTGGTTGCAGGCAGACACACCCCAATGCTGAGTGACAGCTGTCTCAGTGCAACCAAACCAATCACAGCCGCCGGTGGGCGGGTCCATAGCGTACAGTAAACCAAAAAAAATTATCAAAAACAGCGTGCGGTCCGCCCGAATTTTTCTAATCAGCCAGGATAAAGCATCACAGCTGGGGGCTGGTATTCTCAGGCTGGGGAGGCCCACGTTATGGGTAGCCCCCCAGTATAAAAATATCATCCAGCAGCCACCCGTAATGGCCGCATCCATTAGATGTGACAGTGCCGGACTTTTCACGGGTCTTCTCGTTGCCGTGATGCGGTGGCAATCGAGGTAATGAAGGAGTTAATGGCAGCAGCCCATAGCTGCCAATAAGTCATAGTTTACTGATAGCAGGCGTCTATATGACACCCCCTCATCACTAAACTGTAACTGAAAGTAAGGCTAGGTTCACACACTGCTTTGCGGCTTTTTTGTGAGTTTCTTGTAGCAAAAAACGTACAAAAAAGCACCTGTTGCAAAAAAACGCGGCAACAACGCATGATTTTTTTACCGCCTTTTTTTGCTGCGTTTTTGCTCACTGCGTTTTTATGCGTTTTTATCATTGAACAATGCCATTAAAGATTGTTTAAAAAATAAAAAAAGATAAAAGGTCTGACATTTCCTTCTTCAATATGTTCTTCATTCTCCACTAGTGTATTCAGGAGAGAAGACAGCTGCAGAACTACAAGGCTCAGCATGCTCCATCCAGGACTGTATGCTGGAGGGACAGGCAGGGGGAGTAGAACTAAAAGGCTCAGCATACTCCATCTAATAGTGTATGCAGGAGAGCAGACAGCAGCTGCAGAACTACAAGACTCAGCATCCTCCATCTAATAGTGTATACAGGAGAGCAGACAGCAGCTGCAGAACTACAAGGCTCAGCATCATCCATCCAATAGTGTATGCAGTAGAGCAGACAGCAGCTGCAGAACTACAATGCTCAGCATCCTTTATCCAGGACTGTATGCAGTAGTTTTTTGCCCCCCAAAAAAATGACATGGGCTTCGCCATATTTTTGTATGCTAAGCAGGTACAGCAGGCAGGTACAGGCTGCCCCCAAACCCCAGCTGCCTATTTGTACCAGGTTGTGAACCAAAAATATAGCGAAGCCCTTTTTTTTTTTAAATTATTTCATGACTTTCATGAAATAATTAAAATAAAAAAAAAAAAAGACGTGGGCTTCGACCAATTTTTGAGTCCAGCCAGGTACAACTAGGCAGCTGGGGATTGGAATATGCAGTGCAGAGTACCCAAGCTTTCTGGCCACCCGTGCTGCGTATTGCAGTCCGCAGCCACCCCAGAAAATGGCGCTTTCATAGAAGAGCCATCTTCTGGCGCTGTATCCAACTCTTCCAGCTGCCCTGATGCCGGGTGGCTCGCTGGGTAATAATGGGGTTAGGGATAGCTTTATATTATCAGCTGGCCCTAAGCTTGAAATTCATGGTGTTACGCCAATATTAGAAATGGCCACCATGAATTTCTAGTAAAGATAAAATAAAACACAACACACAGAAAAATATTTTTATTAGAAATAAAACACAACACAATTAGTGACTCCATCTTTATTGAAATAAAGAACCCCCCTCCGCAGTAATCCTGGGTCAAGGGTCCCGCTCCGTCCAATCCGGATCCAATATCATCTGATCGGTTTGCTGGAAGGCAAAGCGATCAGATGATGTGTCAGGTTCAAGGGTCTGAATCACATGATACAGCAGCTGATTGTATAACCAGCTTTTATACAATCAGCTGATGCATCAGTGCAAAAAAAACCCAAACAAACTACACACTTCAGTGCAGACTCCTGTCCGATGGCATCAGCTGATAGTTTAGCCGGCCGGGCGGTACAAAGCCGGCTTCACCGCTCGACTTATAGTGTCAGATGATTCCGTCAGGTGATTGCATCAGCTGATCATCGCCAGGTCTGAGAAAGAGAGAGAGAAAGAAGAGAGAGAGAAAGAGAGAAAGAAGAGAGAGGTAGAGAAAGCAAGGGTCCCGCGCCGTCCAATATCATCTGATCGATTTGCTGGAAGGCATACCGATCAGATGTTGTGTCAGGATTAGAGATGAGCGAACCAGTCCCGGTTCGGCTCGAGGTCGGTTCGCCGAACGGAGGTCCCGTTCGAGTTCGGTTCGTCGAACGTTCGACGAACCGAACTCGAACCGCATAGGAAACAATGGCAGGCATTCACAAACACATAAAAACATCTAGAAAACACCCTCAAAGGTGTCCAAAAGGTGACAAACAACTCACAACACAACACAAACACATGGGAAAGTGACAAGGACATATACTCATGCGAAAACAAAAGAGCAGGACAAGGAAAAAGAGGAGGACACACAGATATGAGTATATTCAAGGAAACGTCGATGCCATTACTGTGCAACTTGAGCCCTGCTCATTTTAGGCTTCCAATCTGGATAAATTGCCTGAGCTTGCCACGTACGCCTTGGGGATCTTGTCGTGTCCTGCAGCCTGCGTTCTCTCGGAACCTGTCTTTAGTGCTGCTGGGGGTCTGCTGGCAGATAAGCACACGTGTCTGTCCACTGACAATGTGGACATGGCTCTCAGAGGACTTTTCTTCCCCTGGGTCATCCAGGGGAGGCGAAAGGCACGCGTATTTTTGATAGTGCTTCATGCAAAGCATCTTTGTAAGCTTGAAAATGGGGGTCAACTGATGCCAGTAAAGTGGGGTGTGTGTGGCCCAGTTAGTGGAAACGAGGGAGACTGTGGTTGGAGTCCCCTCGCTTTTGAAAAAAGAACCAAGATGAACAAGTCATGGCTGTCAGAGGACTTTTCTTCCCCTGGGTCATCCAGGGGAGGCGAACGGCACGCGTATTTTTGAGAGTGCTTCATGCAAAGCATCTTTGTAAGCTTGAAAATGGGGGTCAACTGATGCCAGTCAAGAGGGGTGTGTGTGGCCCAGTTAGTGGAAACGAGGGAGACTGTGGTTGGAGTCCCCTCGCTTTTGAAAAAAGAACCAAGATGAACAAGTCATGGCTGTCAGAGGACTTTTCTTCCCCTGGGTCATCCAGGGGAGGCGAACGGCACGCGTATTTTTGAGAGTGCTTCATGCAAAGCATCTTTGTAAGCTTGAAAATGGGGGTCAACTGATGCCAGTCAAGTGGGGTGTGTGTGGCCCAGTTAGTGGAAACGAGGGAGACTGTGGTTGGAGTCCCCTCGCTTTTGAAAAAAGAACCAAGATGAACAAGTCATGGCTGTCAGAGGACTTTTCTTCCCCTGGGTCATCCAGGGGAGGCGAACGGCACGCGTATTTTTGAGAGTGCTTCATGCAAAGCATCTTTGTAAGCTTGAAAATGGGGGTCAACTGATGCCAGTCAAGTGGGGTGTGTGTGGCCCAGTTAGTGGAAACGAGGGAGACTGTGGTTGGAGTCCCCTCGCTTTTGAAAAAAGAACCAAGATGAACAAGTCATGGCTCTCAGAGGACTTTTCTTCCCCTGGGTCATCCAGGGGAGGCGAAAGGCACGCGTATTTTTGAGAGTGCTTCATGCAAAGCATCTTTGTAAGCTTGAAAATGGGGGTCAACTGATGCCAGTCAAGTGGGGTGTGTGTGGCCCAGTTAGTGGAAACGAGGGAGACCGTGGTTGGAGTCCCCTCGCTGTGCTTTACATGCTTTTAGAAGGGCATGACATGGCTTAGAGGTTGACTTTCAGCATCTGGAAACTGTTGGCTACCAAAATGCTGCCTTTCCAACCTTTTTAACTGAGGATTTTCGAGACCTTATGCCCATCGCAGTGCCCCAAGAGCAGATGCCCAGGCGCCACTCCTTCTCCAACAAAGGCGTGCACGCGCTACACCAGCATGTCGCACTAAACATCACTGATTCCTTGAGAAACTCTGTGTGACAGGGTGCATTTCACCACAGATAATTGGCCCAGTAAGCATGGACAGGGGCGTTACTTGTCGCTGACTGGGCAATGGGTTACTGTGGGGAGAGATGGAGAAGGGTCTGCTGTACAAGTCTTGCCGTCCCCACGAGTTGTGTCAATCCTTCTTCTGTATGTAGAAGTTAATACACTGCTTCTGCCTCTTCAACCTCGTGTGGGTCCTCCACCTTGTCACAAAACCTGTGTGGTCAGGCCACCCTTCCTTGTAACTGCGCACAAGGAATACCACACACCTCCTTACTATGCTGGCAGCAGAGCTCAATGCCATCAGGCGGTCAAAGGTTTACTTTGAAATGTATGGGAAATGTGAGTCACACCGCTGAGAAGTTGTGGACGGTTAGCTCTGGAGACCAAGTTTCCTCAATGGTTGTCTCCACTCAACCAGCAGCCAGGGAAGGCCGGGTGCGACAATGATGCAAACATGGGTGCGGCCCTTCGCTGTGACAATGTGACACACGTGCCTTGTGTGGCTCACGTGTTGAACCTGGCTGTCCAGCAATTTTTAAAGCACTATCCTGGCCCACATGGCCTTCTGCAGAGAGCACGGTGTAACGCCTTCCTTGATCCACACACTCAGATGGGCTGTAAATGATAGGCTAGAGGGAAGCCACTCACCAAGCAGGACCCCTAGAACCCTGAAACCCTTTAACCCCTATACAGGGATTAGGAATTACACAGGGCCCAAGGTGATCAATACCTGTGGAAGGCTGCAGTTCCAGAGAATAGTAGTCAGGCAGGGTCAAAACATTAATTGAGGAACAGGAACAGAATGGGATGGCCAGGACTTAATCAGAAAACAAGCAGAGGTGAAATGCGGATCGGCCAACAAGGTACATAAACAGCAAGCAGGAAAAGTAGTCAGGTAACAAGCACACAAAATCATAAAACTGAACTGGGGGTAAAAGTAACCAGAGATTCATAGCTATGTCTGGCAGTGGTCTGCAGACAGGATGGACATAAAAAAGGGTGTGGTGTCTTCCCATTGGTTGTAGCTGAATGATGGTACTTCATCTGTGAGATACCCACCAGCTACATTCAGCCAGAGATTCTGCATCTGTCAAGGTAATGCAGCCCAGTGGGTGAGCATAACCTGCGTCCACCTGCGCCGCTGGCATCGACTCCTCTCCCATCATCAGCACTATGCATGAAAGGAACACGTTGTCACCTGGCGACCGGAGTACAAATTGACGGAGCGGACTCCGTTGGTGACTTAACAGCCGTGTGCGGCAATGATGCAAACCTGGCTGCGGGCCATCGTCAGGGCAATGTGACACACGTGCCTTGTATGGCTCACGTGTTGAACCTAATTCTCCAGCAATTTTTAAAACACCATCCCGGCCTACATGGCCTTGTGCAGCGGGCACGCTCGCTATGTGCTCACTTCCATCGTGCGCACACAGCAGCTCAACAACTTTCGTCGCTACAGAAGTCTTTAGGTCTGGTGGTTAAACGCCTGAAATGCGATGTGCCGACACGCAGGAATTTGAATCTGCACATGTTGCAGCGTTTGTGGCAGCACCGCCGAACCCTGCTGCAATACGTTATGACATATAGCCTGGGATAACTTGATCCAGAAGTGGTGCAGATCACGCTGCTGGAGTGGTGTCAGATCAAGGACCTATGCACCCTTCTACACAGTTTACAAATGTCGACGAAGATGTTTAGCACTGGCGATGCCATTCTCAGCGTGACAATTCTGGTCATCTACATGATGGAGCACACTGTAATTATTATTGGGAGTCAGGTGTTGAGACAAGAGGAAGGGGAGGAAGTACAGGAGGAGTCATATGCGGAAGGGATAACAAGATCTACGAGGTCCAGATGGTCAGCGGCACCTAGGCGGCAGTCATGGTGAGGGAGAGGGATTAACAAGGGCGCATAGTATCAGCAAAACGTGTTGAGGAAGGTGCAGGAGCCCATGAAGAAATGGAGGACGAACTGGCGATGGGCATGGAAGACTCAGCAGATGAGTGAGAGCTTGCTCACATTTCGGTTGTGCGAGGTTGTGGGGAGAGGGCAGAGGAAGGAGGCACGATTCTCACCTCTCTGCCACCAACACACCAAGGACTTGGTCCTCCTGGATGCACAAGACACATGAGCGCCTTCTTGCTGCACTACCTACAACATGACCCTCGGATTGTATGAATTCAAAGTAATCCTGACTACTGGGTTGCCACACTGTTAGATCCCCGGTACAAGACAAAATTTGGCAAAATAATTCCTGCCATAGAAATGGACGCACGTATACAGGAGTATCTGCAGAAGGTGGTACGCAATCTTAGATCTGCTTTTCCACTAAACACCAGTGCTGCACAGAGTGAATCTCAACGCTTTGTCATGGATAGGAGGAAATGGTCTTTTACTTGTCCACATCTGAGGGACCGAGGGCTGGCTGCTGTGCTGAGATGGCGTTGAGTACGGTGTCCCTGCAGAGTTGCACTTTTGGTCATATACCAAAATGAGTTGAAAAAGGACAGATGCCGGTGGAAAGGGGAAAAAAGTTTTTGTCCGTGGATTTGGTGGTTAAGCAACAGTAACATTTGCTGAAGAAACACCATCTGTTACAGTGGGACTGGCAGATTTGGATAAGGTGGTATATACTATGTTACCGCTATATACCGAAAATTATTAAGAAAAGAAAGAGAAAGGTATATATCCCTGTTACACCTTGTGGCTCTCCTGTTGCAAGGAATGAGGTGGTCCCCGATTCCTTGTCTGCCGCAAGCCCACCTGCTCAGCAGCACCAAAGGTCTGGGAGACTGCGCAGTCTGCAGGAGTTGCCTCCTTGGAGATGCAGCAGAAGGGTGACACCTAGTGAATCTCCCCTTGCAAGGAATGGAGTGGTCTCCCATCCCTTGTCTGCCACGAGCCCTCCTGCTCAGCATCACAGAGGGTCGGGGAGGTTGCGCAGTGTGCAAAGGATGGATACTCAGGGAAGCAGCAAGACTTCCCTTATCTCTGCACATTGTGAAACCGAGGATCCCGCCTTTATGACCCAGAGGCAGGAAGAGGAGTATGTGCCCCACGTGACGTCTTCTGATTCGCTCACTGATATCACACGGCCCGATAACGAGGCTGGTGGTGTGCTGAATCTTGACTGGCCGGGCCAAGACGTCACGAATCCTGATTGGGTCACGTCCATCTCGCGCCCGCCCTTGGGTGGAGCTACACCTCCTTAAAAGCTCCCCCTGCCATCATGGCGGCACGCGACTGTCCTTCTATGTTTGGATGTCTGGCAGCGTGCTGCCACGCCACTGCTCAGGCATTATTGTCTTCTGTGGGCTTTGCCCTTGCTGCTCAGGCAGCACCTGGTTTGCAGGCCGTGTTCCTGCCTTGCTGCTCCGGCAGTATCTCCTTTAACAGGCCGTGTTCCTGTCCCAGGTGAGCTCCTCGAGTCTCCACTGGACTCACCTGGTTATTGAAAGCACACGTGCGTGGGCACCTCTGTGCTACCCGAGTGCCATATCCTGTGACTCCCGCTGGCACACGTGCGTAGGCACCTCTGTGCGTCCCCGTGCAACAGGTACACCGATCGAGAAGCCCCGAGCCATACAACCCTCATAAGTTAGGGCGGACCGGTGTACATAGATCGTCTGTGACATTCCAGACAATCACTAGTAGCAACCCGCTCACTCTTTCCTGACCATAGCAGCGGTCCCTTACACCGCACAGTGGACCTTGACCGGCGGAAGCTGTCCATTTCCCATCTTGGCACGCTTCCCCGGGTCCCCCTCGTAACATTACGGTCGCGCCAAAGGTCTGGCTATGGCGGAAGAGCAGCAGCAGTTGCTGCGTTATGTGCAGCAGTTGGAGTCACGATTGGCAGCAGTGGAGCGGTCTTCCCCCGATAAGGCTGCTCTAGCAACAGTCGCCACCCAGGCGGCTACTCAGGCTGTGGAATTGTGCGGAAGGTCGCCTCGCCTTGCGCTCCCAGAGCGCTTCAGCGGGGACAGCTCTGAGTGCCGTGGTTTCATAAACCAGATTACCACCTACTTGGAGTTGTCCGCGACTGATTACGCTACTGAGAAGGCGAAGGTAGCCTTCGTCCAGTCCCTGCTCACAGGGAAAGCGCTAAAATGGTCCACGCCGTTGTGGAAGCGCGGAGATCGGGTGGTGAATCACCTTCCAGTTTATCTTGAGGCCATGAGATAGGTGTTCCTCGGGCCTCAAGTCACCCACGACTCCGCGCTGCGGCTCCTACGCCTTCGGCAAAGGTCCACTTCAGTCGGGGACTTTGCAGTACAATTCAGGACACTCGCCGCAGAGCTGGACTGGCCAGATAAAGTCCTGGTCCCTGTGCTCTGGGAGGGTCTGGCAGGGTTCGTCAAAGACGCACTGGCCACGCGTGACGTGCCGACCACCTTAGAGTCCTTGATTCGGCTTGCCTCTCGCATAGACATCCGCCACGCGGAGCGGAGGCTCGAGGTCTCTTCGGCACCCACGTTTACTTGGTCTACAGAGCCTCTGACTTCCCTTCTCCACCAGACCGATCTCCCAGCCAGCTCTGTTGATGACTCTGTGGAGCCAATGGAAGTCTCCAAAGTGGTCCCCTCTACCATAGGTTCTCGGCCGTCGGCCGTTTGCTTTGCCTGTGGGCAGGGGAGACATGTAGCTACCCGATGTTTGAAACCTTCGGAAGAAAGTCAGTGTCTTGTTTCACCTACGGTCAGCGTGAGGAGGGTCATTTCCACTCCCCAAGACCAGGTGCCACCTGGTAAGACCCTCACTTCCTCTGACTCCCAGAATGGTGTGCTGTCATGGGATCATGCCTCCAAAGTTGGGGCCCACTTCAGGGTCGACAGGACCAGAGACCTAGGGGTCAGGCATTATTGGGGGCCGGCGGTAGCCCAGGCTGTACATAAGAATATGGGAGTCCGTACGTATTGTGCGTATAATAAACCGTTCTGGCGGAGGCCTGCGGGTCTTCCACATCCTGTGCCATCTTTCGCACCTGGTGACCTAGTGTGGCTGTCTTCTGAACATATTAACCTTCCAGTACAGACAGCCGAGTTTGCTCCTAGGTACCTTGGCCCGTTTACAGTAATAGAGCGGGGAACCGCGGTAGTATATCGACTCCAGCTCCCTCCGTGCTGGGCTATTTCTAATACGTTTCATGTATCTCTTCTGAAACCCGTACGACCTAAAACCTCGGGGTCCCTGCTGTCCCAGGCCGACTTCTCGTCCGACGACCCAGAAGTAGCGAAGCTAGTAAAAACAAAAATCGTACAGGGCAAGAGGTACTTCCTCGTGGAGTGGGTCGGTCGTGGCCAAAGCATAGGTCCTGGGAATTGGAGGATCATGTCCATGCCCCAGGTTTGGTGGTGGCCTTCGAGCGCAGGCGGGGGGGGGCAATGTTACACCTCGTGGCTCTCCTGTTGCAAGGAATGAGGTGGTCCCCCATTCCTTGTCTGCTGCAAGCCCTCCTGCTCAGCAGCACCAAAAGTCTGGGAGACTGCGCAGTCTGCAGGAGTTGCCTCCTTGGAGACGCAGCAGAAGGGTGACACCTAGTGGTTCTCCCCTTGCAAGGAATGGAGTGGTCTCCCATCCCTTGTCTGCCACAAGCCCTCCTGCTCAGTATCACAGAGGGTCGGGGAGGTTGCGCAGTGTGCAAAGGATGGATACTCAGGGAAGCAGCAAGACTTCCCTTATCTCTGCACATTGTGAAACCGAGGATCCCGCCTTTATGACCCAGAGGCAGGAAGAGGAGTATGTGCCCCACGTGACGTCTTCTGATTCGCTCACTGATATCACACGGCCCGATAACGAGGCTGGTGGTGTGCTGAATCTTGACTGGCCGGGCCAAGACGTCACGAATCCTGATTGGGTCACGTCCATCTCGCGCCCGCCCTTGGGTGGAGCTACACCTCCTTAAAAGCTCCCCCTGCCATCATGGCGGCGCGCGACCGTCCTTCTATGTTTGGATGTCTGGCAGCGTGCTGCCACGCCACTGCTCAGGCATTATTGTCTTCTGTGGGCTTTGCGCTTGCTGCTCAGGCAGCACCTGGTTTGCAGGCCGTGTTCCTGCCTTGCTGCTCCGGCAGTATCACCTTTAACAGGCCGTGTTCCTGTCCCAGGTGAGCTCCTCGAGTCTCCACTGGACTCACCTGGTTATTGAAAGCACACGTGCGTGGGCACCTCTGTGCTACCCTCGTGCCATATCCTGTGACTCCCGCTGGCACACGTGCGTAGGCACCTCTGTGCGTCCCCGTGCAACAGGTACACCGATCGAGAAGCCCCGAGCCATACAACCCTCACGGGTTAGGGCGGACCGGTGTACATAGATCGTCTGTGACATTCCAGACGATCACTAGTAGCAACCCGCTCACTCTTTCCTGACCATAGCAGCGGTCCCTTACACCGCACAGTGGACCTTGACCGGCGGAAGCTGTCCATTTCCCATCTTGGCACGCTTCCCCGGGTCCCCCTCGTAACATATCCCCATCAGCAGTCAGTGTCCACCGTGCTCCCAGATGGAAAAGGAGAGGTTGGCAACTGGAAGGTTTGGTGGAGGATACAGAGCTGTGTGGCTATGAAACTAATAGTAGCCTGAACAGAGTTAGACGCCATTCGGATCTGGAGACTGGGAGCCCTGTTAGCGTCACAGGGTCCACATGCCCACCCAGCCCAGGAACTCCCTGTTAACAACACAGGGGCCATTGAGTACGCTGACCGTATGCGTAGGGGCCACACCTGTGGACAGCAGGTGCATCAGCAGCAGCAGGCCTGTTAATGCCACTGGGCTGCACAAGCAGGACTGGTAGGACAGGAGCTGGTCTTAACCGTTCTGCGTTACCAACTGTGGTGGTGGCCTGCATCGACACCCTATCCCTGCCTACCTCTGGCCTAAAGCCGCAATGGGTTCAACACATGGAGGTGTTCTCTTTCGGAGCATAATAGAAGACTGCGCACCTCCTTGTTGGCTCCAGCCCCTTTTATAACCTGGGTCCGCCCCAAACCAGGGTGAACCACAATGCACCTCCTGGAGACAAAAGCAGAGTGACACGTCATGAGTGGCATAACTAGCGTCCTATTTGGAACCGCAACTTCAATGATGACCTCATGGCTGCCATGACCCAAACACCTCACCAGTCATCGTCTGACCATCAATAATGCGGTGACAAGTCATAGGGGCGGGCCTCTGCAAGCCATTTGGGAGTGGCCTGGCCACATCGTCAGGAGACCTGATGCCCTGTGGTCTATATGGGACCACCACATCAGGGGCAGGGCCAAAGAGTTCATTACCGGACATAGTCTCTGATGCAGTAAGTGCCTGAGCATGCTCAGTAGCATGAAATACAGTGTCTGAAAAAAGACTATCAGCTTTATGGTGTCTAGGCACAACACAGGACCTAGACCCGGCACGGAGTGCAAGTACCTGTGCAAAGAGGCTTTTCGCACTAAGTGTGGGAGCATGCGCTGTATCCCGAAATGAAGACTTAGCCTCAGCAATGGCACAGTCAGGCTGAGCATACTCACTAGGCGAAACACTGTAGTTAGGCTGCGGCTGGGGTAAATCGGCACACGCATGCGCACTAGCTGCCTCTCCACACTTAGACGTGGAGGAGAAAGCAACCAGCTGGACAACCCAAGGCACAGCCCTAAATGGCAGCTGACGCCTGGTCGCAAATGAAACCGCAGCAGGCTTCAGGTTACAGGTTTTGTAACAACAAATACCATCCAAAAGAACAGGTGTACTTCTTCCCATGGATAATCTGATATGATCCTTTTTTTCACTGACACAACCATCGCTAACAAATGTAGATGAGGCCAAAACAGCAGCTGCTTCAATGGATCTGAAGTGCTCCATAAAGTGGCCTCTCCTCCACCCCAATTTCAAGATCCCAAATATTCCATTCCTCTGTGGTGTCAGTCCAATCGCACTTGCTTCCTAACAGCTCTCAAGTTTCCACCAGCCCTGCTGAGTATGGGGTAACAGAGATGGTTGAGTTTGCATAGCTGTTCAGTCGCACTATAGCCTGGGAATCAGAGGTCTGCTCCAAAGCTGCAATGAGTACAGACAAGGAAGTTATTATTATTTTTATTATTATTGATTTATAGAGCACCATTGATTCCATGGTGCTGTACATGAGAAGGGGGTTACATACAGGATACATATACAAGTAACTATAGACAGACTGGTACAGAGGGAAGAGGGCCCTGCCCTTGCGGGATTACATTCTAAAGGATTTTTGGGAGGAGACAGTAGGAGTGGTGTAGGTTGATCGTCAAGTATGTATGGTGGTGGTGTCATTGAAGGTTATAGTCATTTCTGAACAGATGAGTTTTCAGATTCAGTTTGAAGCTTGTGGGTGTAGCAGATAATCTGACGTGTTGAGGTAGCGAGTTCCATGAGACAGGGGAAATGATCTGCGCAGATGGCCAGAAGCTTTGTGAGTGGGATCCAGGCCCCGATGAAGAAGGTGCTGAGCCTAATCTACACCCTCATTTCCAAAAAGTAAATCCTCCTGGTGGAGACAATGGGGAACATGATGAGGAGCACAGATACCTGATTGGAAGGACAACTTTACTATTCGGTCAGGGCAGGAAGAGGTTGTCTCGGAGGACTCAGGACGAGGGGAATGAAAACACACAGGGTTATTGATGAGGTTGGAGACCACACTTACTGTCAAACCAAAGTCAGCCAGTCGATGAGGTCAGCAGAGGAGGTGGAGGAGGATGCTACTGACGACGAGGTTACGTTGAGTCTTCCTGGCCAGAGACAAAGTACTGGAAGCATGTCAACAACTGAATCCTGGACCACAACTTTGACTCTGAGCAGAAGTCGTGTTGGCTATGCAGGTCGCATGGGCTGTAAGCCTTGCCTAGCTTGTGAATTTTTGGACATCGCAAAGGATCACCCAAGTCATGGAATCTGTAAGAATTGTCAACAATCTATAAGTAGAAGGCAAAAACTCACACCTTTGAGTAGTTCCTCCATGAAGTGTCACATGGATATGAATTGATAACGTGAAGGTGTATTGCTCAGCTTTAGCCACTGTCAATGCAACATGCTTATTTTCCATTGCATGCATTGTTGCAGACTACACACAAGGGGCTGCTGTTTTTTTGGATCTGCCTTTGTTTGGTCACTATAGCAATATCAAATTGCTCTTCGGATGTGGACTTGGAGATGCTGTCTATGAACAGAAGGAAAAGCTAAAGGTGTGTGTTACAGCAAGGAGCCACCGCGGAAACACTTCGTTCAATTGTGAGGGCAGTCATGTTGTACTTTGATGATGAGCCCCGTAATGCTAGTGAGCAGCATCCTGTGCCACAGACCAACATTCTTACAGTGCTGTCTATACTGTTTACCGTGAGAGGAGCGTAAAGTCTGTATTTCTGGAAACTGGACATCAGAGTACCTGGATACGGTAGGCTGTGCCCAGACAATAATGCGGGCACGCAACACTTTGTTTTATTAGCAAAACACATATCTGTTCTGGGTAGGCCGACTATATAGACAATAAGACTTACTGCCTCTGCACTGTCAAATTGTCACGTACAGTTTAAATCATAGAGGGACAGCAACACATGTTTGCATTGACTGTTGCTTTTCAAGATTTCCATGACTGTTGCAGAGCTGTGTGGTTTGCATTCACACTGTTATCATCTGCATTATCTGTGAGGCTTCAGCTAACAAGGGTATTCAGGGGGGGTAATGTGTTTTGACTATGTTTAGGTAGATAACTTGGAAGCTCTTGTGATGCACCACTGGTAAGTCGTGTTCAAACACACACACACGCACAAACACACAATTACTGCTACACAGAGGGATTAGCAGGTAGTAGGCAACAGAATAGATTGTTCAATTATTTAAATTGTATGCATGGTTCTTATTGTTTGTTTTGGTAAAGTTAAACAATCATTTATCAACCCAACTGACTAGAGTCCTTTTCCTGTTGCCTGGTTTTGCTGCATACTGGGGAGCCCACCCTGTACACAACTTAAAATGAAGCATAAGTCGCAATGTGAATTTCACTGTGCTACAATGCGGCCTAGCGTGCCTGTGCAACCACCGCCTGCCCCATCAAGTGCATCTGCGTGCTCTTCATCCTCTGTGACTGTGGGGACAGCAGTCACACATGGTTTTTCACACTGAACTTCTACTCCTTTACCCGCAACAGGGAGTGTGATTGGCAGGTCATCACTTGTTTTGGAAGTGGAAACAGAAGGTATTGTTGAGCTGTCAGACATTGAGAGAACCATCATTGGATGCAGGCTACATTATATCCACGCCTGCACCTTCATCACAGATTGGCTGGACTACCTGCAGTTAATAATTGCATTCCAGAAATGGAAAGGAGTGTAGAATGCACATGTGTTGTACCTTGCTTGGCAGCAAAGGAACACTAACTTAGTATTCCAGACAATTTTAGGATGGCAGAAAAAGAGTCAGCTCTTTGGGCAAATTAAATAGCGTGGCAAAAGTGGACAGATGGGTACAGTGGCCGTGTTCTGTGGGTACCAGGACAGTAAAAGAAGCCTCACTTTCTATCCCTCCTAATGATAAAATGCAGCAAGGAATTCCCTGAGTTTGCTATAAAATTAGCATAGCTAAATGTGCACGAGGGTAGAATGCAGAGGTGCTTGAGATTTATTGTGCCACTTGTGCCAAGCAAGGAGTCCAACAGCCACTTTTTGTATGCCACTAAATGGCAGTATTTTTTGCTATCATTATAGCTTATTAAAAACAGAGCAGGAGGGTGTCCTGCACAGGTGCTAGAAATAGCTTGGCACCAGTGGGGCACTAATGGAATACAACAGCCAGTTCTATGATGCCACTAAATGCCAGTATTTTTTACTATCATTATAGCTTATTAAAAACAGAGCAGGAGGGTGTCCTTCACAGGTGCTAGAAATAGCTTGGCACCAGTGGGGCACTAATGGAGTACAACAGCCTCTTCTTGTATGCCACTAAGTTTACTCAATTTTTGGAATTATAACGTCTTATTAAGTAACAATGAGTTTGAGTGTGCAATGCAGGCAGACGTGCTGCAAATATCTTTGCACTAGTGGGACTATACAGAAGTCCAATAGCCACGTTTAGGATGCCACTAGGTTCAATCAGTGTTTGCTAGTATAATGGCTTAGTAACAATGAGTTTGAGTGTGCAATGCAGGCAGACGTGCTGCAAATATCTTTGCACTAGTGGGACTATACAGAAGTCCAATAGCCACGTTTAGGATGCCACTAGGTTCACTCAGTGTTTGCTAGTATAATGGCTTAGCTACAATGAGTTTGAGTGTGCAATGCAGGCAGACGTGCTGCAAATATCTTTGCACTACTGGGGCAATACAGCAGTCCAACAGCCACGTTAAGGATGCCACTAAGTACACTCAGTGTTTGCTAGTATAATGGCTTAGTAACAATGAGTTTGAGTGTGCAAAGGGCAGGAGGGTACAGTGCCAGGGTTGTGGGTCTCTGGGTAGAGGAAAGGAAGCCTGCCTTTCTATCCCTCCTAATGGGGAAATGCAGCGAGGAAATCCCTGACCTTAGCTACACAGACGCTGTCATCTTGTGTAGCTGTTAAACTCTGTTTTCAGGACCTGTCACCTATGGCTCTGACCCTGCCGGTATGAACCCTTAAAAGGACTGATAGAAAGTGCTATCCCTATGCTGTACAGCGCTGTGTATGGAGCGTATACAGCAGTATCGGCGATAGGAGCTGCGCCAGTGATGTCTGACACCAAGGACGCAGAAGGCAGATAATGGCGTGCTGGAGGAAAATGTCCGGTTTTATAATGCAGGGATATGTGACATGGACATCCTATCACACATGCCGTTGCTTCTCTGGCTAAAAGTCCACTTAGCTGTGTGTGTGTCTGGGATTGGCTGACATGCTGGCCCTCCCCACTACACGCGCGCGCTTAGGGAAGGAAGACAAGGAAAAAAAAAAAAAATGGCGATCGCCATTATCCAAACAGCAGTGATCTGAATGCGCTGTTCCCGCACACTATACACTGAACTGTCATAATAGTGTGAGTCACAGAGTGACTTACACTATTACAGCGGAAAGCCAGCTAGGAATTAGCTGTTTTTTTTGCTGCTAGAACCGTTCTCGAACGTATCTAGAACTATCGAGCTTTTGCAAAAAGCTCGAGTTCTAGTTCGATCTAGAACAGCCCCCAAAATCACTCGAGCCTCGAACTGGAGAACCTTGAACCGCGAACCGCGCTCAACTCTTGTCAGGATAAAGGATGTGAATCACATCACACATCAGCTGATTGTATAAAAGCTGTTTATACAATCAGCTGATGCATCAGTGAAAAAAAAACAAAAAAAAACCTACACACTTACATGCTGGCTCCTGTCCGATCGCTGCAGGAGCTGGCGGTGATCAGTTGATAGCCGGGCGGTAAAAAGCCGGAGTCACCGCGCGACTTGCGATCAGCTGATGCATCAGGTGACTGCATCAGGTGATTCTCCGCCAGGTCCTTGCATCCATCGGACGAGCCTTGGAGCCGGCACACAGCCATAGCGGCGGTACCGTAAGAGGAGATGGGAGCGGGCATGGCACCGGGAGTCTGCAGACAGGTGAGTATGTCTTTTTTTTTTTTTTTCTACTGTTCACGGGAGCGAGACTGGTGGCCGCACGGGAGACTGACCCCACGGGAGCGGGCCTGCCGGCCGCACGGGAGCGAGACTGATGGCCGCACGGGAGCGCAGGCCGCACAGGCCGCACGGTAGCGGGCCTGCCGCCCGCACGGGAGCGAGACTGATGACCCCACGGGAGCGGGCCTGCCGGCCGCACGGTAGACTAATGACCGCACGGGAGCGGGCCTGCCGCCCACCTGGGAGACTGACCCCACGGGAGCGGGCCTGCAGGCCGCACAGGAGCGGGCCTGCCGCCCGCACGGGAGACTGATGACCACACGGGAGCGGGCCTGCGGCCGCACGGGAGACTGATGACTGCACGGGAGACTGATGACCGCAGTCTGTATATATATGTATAAATGTGTTTCCACTTTACTTCCGGGTGGAGCTGTACAATGCATATACAGTCACCCAGAAAATGGCGACACATTACTATGATATACACCTCCTCCCCTTTTGGGTGCAGTGTAACACCCAAAAGGGGAGGAGAATAGGCATGTCATCTAGTGACTGACCAAATTTGCAGCTATTGTAATTCTACTAAGGATTACTATAGCTTTTGGATGTGTACACAGGAAGATGCTCCCCCTACTGGCAATTATAAGTATTTTTAATAAAAAAAATTTTTTTTTACATATTTAAAAGTTGAATTACATTAAGAAAACAGTTGTTACACAATTCTAATAATATTGTTTGCAGATTTGGCCTACAAAAAAAAAATTAGACGATACAGTCCCTTTAAACATGTAAGAACACCACAAACACATGTAACAAATACAACTAGTCGAAACGCATTGTCGTTTGTCATTTTTTTCTCTACCTTGGAGGTATACCTGACCATTGATGTTTTGTGATTTTACCTAAAACCTTGCAAAAATAAATATTGGAAATCTTACCTGGCTGGATGATTCACTCCAAAGCACTGGACAATTTTTTTTCTTCTTTAAATTGAAGATGTCCAGCGGCAACCGGGATTTAAGTTAGCATCCATTGATGTGGAGAGTCTCTACACCCAGATACCACAGAATCTGGGTGTGGAGACTGTCAGAATAATTCTTGAGCATATGGGAGAATCTACACAGCACATACATTTTGTGAGTGAAGCTCTATATTTCATCCTTGAAAACAATACTTTTAAATTTGGAGACACATGGTATGTACAACACGGGGGTGTCAGAATGGGCAACCCCCATGGCTTCAACTTTAGCCAATTTATTCCTGGTTAAATTTGAAGATGACTTAGCCTATGTCCGCACGTTGCTTTTTACCTGCTTTTTTGCTGCTTTTTCAACTGCAGCGTTTAATGTCAAAATGGTTGTGTTCTGCTTTTCAAGCAAAGTCTATGGGAATTTGGGTTTCTTGTCCGCACTATGCAGTTCAAACTGCAGCCTTTTTGTTGCAGAACTTTGGTCAAAAACTCAGCTTTCAGTGCAAAACCCAAATGGCAAAAACAATTGGCATGTCTGGGTGTTGTCTGGGTGTGGCGGGGGGTGAGAGCGGTGTTTGTGTGTTGCGTTGTTTGTGGAGCGCTGTGTGTCTGTAGCGTTGTGTGTGTGTGTTGCACGGTTTGTGTGGGTGTGGGGTGTGTGTGTGTGTGTGTGTGTATGTTTTGTGCAATGTGTGTGTTGTGCGGCATGTGCGTATATTTGTGTGTGCCGCGGTGTTTGTGTGTTGGGTGTTGTGTGTGTGTGCGTCGTTGTCTGTGTGTGTGGGTGTCTGTGTAGGGCGGTGTTTGTGGTTCCCAGTGTGTGTGTGTGTGTGTGTGTGTGTGTGTTTTGGGGGGACGTGTGCACCCCCCATCGTGCTCCATCCCCCATGCTGCGCACCCCCCATCGTGCTCCATCCCCCATGCTGCGCACCCCCCGTCGTGCTCCATCCCGCATGCTGCGCATCCCCATCGTGCTCCATCCCGCATGCTGCGCACCCCCCATCGTGCTCCATCCCGCATGCTGCGCACCCCCCATCGTGCTCCATCCCCCATGCTGCGCACCCCCCATCGTGTTCCATCCCCCATGCTGCGCACCCCCCATCGTGCTCCATCCCCCATGCTGCGCACCCCCCATCGTGATCCATCCCCCATGCTGTGCACCCCCCATCGTGCTCCATCCCCCATGCTGTGCACCCCCCATCGTCCTCCACAGTCACACATCAGACAGTATACACGCACACATCTGATCGCATACACTCACACCCCACTTCTGCCTGTGCCCTCCGGTGGGAGGTCCCAGCAGCTGTGCTGCACGCCGTGCTCCTCTGCTTTCTACCGACATGCACACACCCGATCGCATACACGCACACACCCGATCGCATACACGCACACACCCGATCGCATACACGCACACACCCGATCGCATACACGCACACACCCGATCGCATACACGCACACACCCGATCGCATACACGCACACACACACTGACGATATCACACATACGCGCTCACATACTCACAACATCCGGAGATACCACATGCTTCTGGCCATGTGATCCTCCGGCAGGTCCTGGAAGATCACTGAACGCACAGGATCGCCGCCGAGAAGCAAGCAATATCACGGGATGTTGTGAGTGTGTGGATGCGATCTGATGTGTGTGTGAGGTGTGTGTGAGAGTGAGTGTGATCTGATGTGTGTGCGTGTTCCGCCACTGCAGGACCTTGATGCGCTCACCTGGGAGCCGGTGTACGCTGGTAACCATGCTAGACAATATTACATGGTTACCAGCCTACCCCGCCCCCCGCTCGCACGGGAGCCCACACCAGCGTACGCCGTCAACCCCAGCAATGCAAGAGTATGTGTCAGCTGGGTTGGCGCCGTACGCTGATGTGGGCTCCCGGGGGTACAGCACTCACCTGGGAGTCGCGTCTCCGTGTCGTTTTGGGGAATGTGTGCAGGGGGCGGGGCCAGAGCGAGCGTGCAATGCGTAAGGGGGCGTAGCCAAGTTGCTAATGCGTGCAGGGTGCCGGGGCGAGAGGCCTATCCGTGTGGGGGCGGAGCCTGGGCGAGCGGCCTATCCGTGCGGGGGGCGGAGCCGAGACGAGGCGAACGGCCAATCCGTGCGGGGGGGCGGAGCCGAGGCAAGGCGAACAGCCAATCCGTGTGGGGGGGCGGAGCCGAGGCGAGCGGCCAATCCGCTGTTTGTCACTGTAAGGACACAATTTTGGAGCAAGACAGACAGACAGAATAAGGCAATTATATATATAGATATGAATGATTTTCATGCAGGTACGCTTTCCTGGACTGGAGAAAATTACTCTGCCACCAGAAGGGGGTGACAACCATAAATATCTATTCAGAAAAAAGGCTCGGTGGATAATGGACAGCAAAGCCTTAAGACCATTAGGATTTAATGATAAAAACAATTGTGATTTTTCTATGAATTAATGTAATTGTTCAGTGTCTTTTATTAAATTGCTATCCGTGATTGTGTTATACATTGGTTTTAATGTGTATCACGTTAGTCCCATGTGTATCCTATAAAAAGAGGAGGTACTGACGTATTGATTGTGGACCCATAGAAGCGCCCTTAATGGTGTGAAACGGCCGTAGTGCAGCATGATTCCCCTTTCTCTCCCCCACATGCCTGTTTGTCTATACCCAAATAAAGCATAAAAAAACTCACCCGGTGAGTGCCTTCAGCCTGCTTTTCTTAAGGATTACTGGACCCTTGTACTTGGATGAGCACCTCGGGATTTGCTTACTCCTAGTAGCGGAGGAAGACCGGAGATATACAGGCGTCCAGAGCTCACGGAGAACACAGGTTCAGCTTCTAATTGAATTAAGAGATTCATGTTTAAACTACAAGACTGGTAAGCAGTGCCCAGTTTTTCACTCTTTTTGGAGGACATTACACAGCAACCTAGGGGACATTATACAGCAAAATGGGGATATCACATAGCAGCATGGGGGACATTACACAGCAGTATAAGAGACATTACACAGCAACATGGCAGACATTATCCAGTAGAATGGAGCATATTGCATGGCAGAGTTGGGGATAATACACAGCAGCATAAGGGATATTACACAGCAGAATGAGAGACATTACCCTGCAGCATGGGGGACATTATACACCAGCATGGGGGAAAATTACAAAGCAGCATGGGAGATATTGTACATCAGAAAGGGGGATATTAAAAAGCAGAATGGGGTGAATTACACAGCAGAATGGGGCATATTACAAAGCAGCATGGGAAACATACATCAGAATGGGGAATAGTACATAGCAGCATTGGGAGCATTATACAGCAGCATGGGGAACAGTACGCAACAGCATGAGGGACATTATACAGCAACATTGGAGACATTATACAGCAGATTGGGGAATATTACATAGCAGCATGGGGGATATTACACAGCAGCCTTGAGGAGTATTACATAGAAGAATGGGGGATATTAAACTGCAGCAGGGAGACATACAGCACCACGGGGGTATCATACAGCAGCATGGGGGATATGACACAGCAGCATTGGGGACATTACACAGTAGCATGGGAGGATAACACACAGCAGCATAGGGGGGATATTACACAGCAGAATTGGGGAATATTACAAAGCAGCATGAGGGACCTTACACAGCAGCAATTCCAAATGCGGAAAAATTTCAAAAAACGTGCAATAGCACTATTGTTTTTGAGATATTTTATTCACTGTGTTCACTATATGGTAAAACTGATGTGTCGGTGTGATGCCTCAGGTTGGTACAAGTTTGTAGACACCAAACATAAATAGTCTTTTAGCTAAGGGGTTAAAAAAAATAAATAAATCAGAAGTTTGTCCAAAAAAAGTTGCGCACATTTTACCCCATATTCCGTGACCCATAGCATTTTTATTTTTCGGGATCTATGGCCCAGTGACTTCTTTGTTTTGGCGTCTCAGGCTGACGTTTTTAACGGTACAATTTTTGCACATATGCTACGTTTTGTGTAGTCCGATATGTTTTTACATCCCTCCCATATCTGTATATTTATATCTTTATGTATGTATATAATTCTGTGCTGCTAAATAATATATATATATATATATATATATATATATATATATATAAAATTTTTTTTTTTTTTTTTTCAAAAAAAAAAAAGGTATCCAGAAAAATGTATATCATTCTGTCGCATTGCCATCCAAGCATTTGGTCGACTGCTGTCTCTGCTGTCTCCTGAGCTCAACTATATGAATAGTAGAATGCGCAAGTCAATTTCTGCTGAGGAAAGGCGGCTCCTCACCTTGCGGTAAGTAATTTTATTGACATTGTGTGTGTTGTAGGTCACAATAGCTACCTAAATATGTTATTCATGGTTGTAAAATGCAAATCATAACTAAAGTCAACACAGCTTAAAAGTACTTTACATGCTGCGACATCGCTAGCGATCTCGTTAGCGATGTGAAATTCTAGATCGCAAGTGAGATTTTTCGAGATCGAACATAGGTCATTTTACGCATGTGCGATCTCGAAAGATTGCACTTGCGATCTAGAATTTCACATCGCTAACGAGATCGCTAGCGATGTCGCAGCATGTAAAGTACCCTTTAGCCAAACAATCCCCTCATCTTGCTTGTAGCATTTACACACTTCACTACTATTTTTTTAATATACTGTCCACAGTAAGATCCATAATGTACTCAATGACATTGTGTTCATACTTCTTGAGCAGGAGATGTCTTAATGCGCAGCTACACATTACACAGCCATTTTATTGTAATATGAAGAATTTGGTTCTTTTGCTTGTTTCCTTTTATTTTCAGGTTTTTGGCCACAGGAGAGATCTACGCATCCCTGCATCTCCAGTTTCGTATTGGTAAATCAACCATATCCGAAATTGTGAGGTGCACATGCACCGTGATCTGGCAGAAGTTGCAGCCCATTGTGATGTCCTCCCCAACCGAGGAGACTTGGCTGCAGGTCGCAGCAGGCTTTCAGACTGTAGCCAACTTTCCTAACTGCATAGGTGCCGTTGATGGCAAACATGTGAGGGTTCAGCAGCTACCACGATCAGGATCATGCTTCTTTAATTACAAGAAGTATTTTTCCGTGGTCCTCATGGCAGTGGCTGATGCACATTACAATTTTTTTGCCATCGACGTTGGTGCATATGGCAGTACAGGAGATTCTCGGGTGTTGCGAACATCACAGATTGGACTACAAATTCTGCAAGATTGCGGAACGCTCCCAGCCCCACAACCTTTGCTGGGTTCCACAGATGAAGTCCCCTTTGTGATGGTATCGGACGAGGCCTTTCCTTTAATGCTGCGCCCATACCCACAGAGGGGAATGAATGCACGACGGAGGATTTTTAATTATCGGGTGAGCCGTGCACGCAGATATGTGGAGTGCACCTTCAGAATCATGACTAGTCAGTGGAGGATCTTTCACACACCAATACAGTTTCAATCTGACACCATTGACGCGTAATAAAGGCATGCTGTGTTCTCCACAGCTATGCTCGTGAATACAGCTCCGAGGTAGTTGAGGAAACACAGCAGCCTTTATTTCTGCCAGTCATCAATCTATCTTCTGGACAAACAGTGGTGTTTTGGTGAGAGAGACCTTTGCTGACTACTTCATGAGTCTAAGGGCTGCTTCTCACTTGCGAGTTTCTCGCAGTAGAGCAATGCGAGAAAATCTCGCATTGGAATCGGACACATGTTAGTGAATGATTCAGCTCTCATCTGCGATTTTTTTTCTCAGTCCGAATCGGACTGAGAAAAAAATCGCAGCATGCTGCTTTTTTGCGAGTTTCTACTGCGAGTTTCTCCAATGCAAGTCTATGGGAGCGTGTAAAAAGTCGGATGTCACGGGACGGCACTCACACCATCCTAGTGACATCCGATTTTCTAAATACATTTCTCGCATGTTTCCTAAAACACTGGAAACGAGCGATGTCTCCCAATGTCTGTCAATCACTATTCTCTGTCAGTCGGTATCTCCCTCTCGGTCTCTATTCTCTCTCTGTCGGTCCGTCACTATCTCTGTCCCTCTCTCACAGTCTGTCGGTCATTTTCCCCTCCTCTCTCATACTCACCGTTCCCCGATCTCCGGCGCGGCGCTGCACGGCATTCTCACTGCTGCGGCGGCTTTTACTATTTTGAAAAAGCCGGCCGCTCATTAAACAATCTCGTATTCCCTGCTTTCCCCGCCCACAGGCGCCTATGATTGGTTGCAGTGAGACACGCCCCCACGCTGAGTGACAGGTGTCTCACTGCACCCAATCACAGCAGCCGGTGGGCGGGTCTATACTGTGCAGTGAAATAAATAAATAAATAATTAAAAAAAATGACGTGCGGTCCCCCCCAATTTTAATACCAGCCAGATAAAGCCATACAGCTGAAGGCTGGTATTCTCAGGATGGGGAGCTCCACGTTATGGGGAGCCCCCCAGCCTAACAATATCAGCCAGCAGCCGCCCAGAATTGCCGCATACATTATATGCGACAGTTCTGGGACTGTACCCGGCTCTTCCCGATTTGCCCTGGTGCGTTGGCAAATCGGGGTAATAAGGAGTTAATGGCAGCCCATAGCTGCCACTAAATCCTAGATTAATCATGTCAGGCGTCTATGAGACACCCTCCATGATTAATCTGTAAGTTACAGTAAATAAACACACACACATGAAAAAATCCTTTATTAGAAATAAAAAACACAAACACATTCCCTCATTACCAATTTAATAAGCCCCAAAAAGCCCTCCATATCCGGCGTACTCCACGGACCTCCAGCGTCGCTTCCAGCATGAAGGTGACAGGAGCTGCAGAAGACACCGCCGCTCCGGTCACCTCCAAGCAGCAACTGAGGTGAGTAGCGCGATCAGCTGAGCTGTCACTGAGTGTATGCTCTGCCTTGTACTATTTTTGAGCATATACGCTCTGCAATGGTGAAACAGAGCAAACGCTGATTCCGTCAGATCCATAAAGGCTGCTTTCTACCTTACAATTTCTCGTGCAATCGCATTTGCGATCGCACCCGCCCCCATCGTTTGTGTGGCACGGGCAATTTCTTGCCCGTGTTGCACAATGCTGTAACCCCCCGTCACACGTACTTACCTTCCAAACGACCTCGCTGTGGACAGCGAACATCTACTTCCTGAAGGGGGAGGGACGTTCGGCGTCACAACGACGTCACACAGCGGCCAGCCAATAGAAGCGTAGGGGCGGAGATGAGCGGGATGTAAACATCCTGCCCACCTCCTTCCTTCAGCATTGATGGCGTCCGCAGGTAAGCTGTGTTTATCGTTCCCGAGGTATCACACGGAGCGATGTGAGCTGCCTCGGGAACAATGAACAACAGGACGTGCGATTTTTAGAAAATGAGCGACGTGTCAGCGATGAATGAGAAGGTGAGTATTTCTGCTCCTTCATAGCGGTCACACGCTACGATATCACTAACGAGGCCGGATGTGCGTCACTTACGACGTGACCCCGCCGACATCTCGTTAGATATATCGTAGCGTGTAGAGCCCACTTTATTGCCACTTGTCCAAACGCGTTTAGCGGGTGGTGGTGTGAGTTGTACACAGAATTGGATTGCATGTCCGACGCATGCAACCGGAATTATTTTACCGGATCTTTCTACCGGCCGGCACTGGAGTCAGCTGAACTCCTGATCTGACAGCCCGCACACGCTGTGGATGCAGGTTAACAGCAGTCACTGCCTGCTGCCCATCACATGTGACCATGTGCGGGCTGTGTAGTTAGGCTAGGTTCACATATCCATTGTTTTGCATCAGTCACATGCATTGCTTAACGCTTGTGACTGATGCGTTGTACAACGGATGACAATAATTGTAATTAGAAAGCGGATTCCGTTGTAAAACGAGAGCGAGAGAACAATCAGCTGATCGCTCACAGCAGCCGGGAGCCGGCCGATCAGCTGATCGCTCACAGCAGCCGGGAGCCGGCCGATCAGCTGATCGCTCACGGCAGCCGGCCGATCAGCTGATCGCTCACGGCAGCCGGCCGATCAGCTGATCGCTCACGGCAGCCGGCCGATCAGCTGATCGCTCACGGCAGCCGGGCGATCAGCTGATCGCTCACGGCAGCCGGGCGATCAGCTGATCGCTCACGGCAGCCGGGCGATCAGCTGATCGCTCACGGCAGCCGGGCGATCAGCTGATCGCTCACGGCAGCCGGCCGCCGGGCGATCAGCTGATCGCTCACAGCAGCCGGGCGTTCAGCTGATCGCTCACAGCAGCCGGCCGCCGGGCGATCAGCTGATCGCTCACAGCAGCCGGCCGCCGGGCGATCAGCTGATCGCTCACAGCAGCCGGCCGCCGGGCGATCAGCTGATCATTCGGCTGTCGAGAGAGAGCATGCGCAGCAAAATCCTAAGGATTCCGCTGCTCGAAAAAAACGTTACACTCTGCGTTCATGCCGCCCGACAGTCAGTCGTTCCACGACTGATCAGTCGGGCGGAGGATGCAACGCAAGGGCATCAGTTACAATCCGCCGCTCATATAAGTCTATGGTAAACAACGGAATCCACCAAACGGATTGCGTTGTTTATCAGAGCGGCGGATTGTGACTGATGCAAAACGGAAATGTGAACCTAGCCTTAGGAGTTCAGCTAAGTTCAAATCAGCTGACTTCTGTATCAGCCGAATACTTGTTCTGAGTCTCCATTGCAGCGTGTGCGGGGCTCTGAGGTCAGCTGAGTTCGGCCGGCAGTGGACATGAGGGATGGAGCCGGCAGCTGCTGCAGAACTACAAGGCTCAGTATGCTCCATTCACTAGTGTATGCATGAGAGCAGACAGCACTGTATGCAGTTTTTGCCCAAAAACGTTAAAAAAAAGAAAAAAAAAAAAAAAGTGATTCGCCATATTTTTGTATGCTAGCCAGGTTCGGCTGCCCCCCAACCCCCAAGCTGGCTATTTGTACCCGGCTGGGAACTAAAAATATACGTAAATCACTTTTTTGAATAATTTCATGAATTTCATGAAATAAAAAAAGAAGACGTGGGCTTCGCCCAATTTTTGTGTCCAGCCAGGTACAACTTTCTGGGCACCTCCCCACCCCCGCTGCGAATTGCAGTTCGCAGCCGCCCCAGAAAATGGCGCTTTCATAGAAGCGCCATCTTCTGCCACTGTATCCAACTCTCTTCTAGCGGCCCTGGACGCTGGGTACTAAGGGGTTAATACCAGCTTTGTTTTACCAAAGTAAGAAAAACGCAGGAATAATTGACATGCTGCGTATTTGTGGGCACCAAAAAAACGCAACTAAAAAAAACGCTGTGTGCAGACAGCAAAAATGAAAACTCAGACTTTGCTGGTGAAGCAAAGTCATGCAGTTTTCTGAACAAAAACGCAACCGAAAACCGCGCAAAAACATGGTAAAAAACGCCTAGTGCGCACATAGTCTAAGGCTATGTGCACACTAGAAAATGGAATTTTCTTAAGAAAATTCCGGACCCTCTAAAAGATTACCGCACCTGCGGTAAGAAAACCGCAGCAAACCGTACCTGAAAACCGCATGCAGTGTTACCGCTGTTTGCCGCAGGTTGTTCCCTACGGTTTTTGACCATTATCTATGTCAAAAACCGCAGATACCTGCAGAAAAGAACTGACATGCAATTCTTTTTGCTGCAAAAAACATGCAGCAAAATCTGTTGGTGAAAGTGAAAAAAAAACGCAGTGTGCTCACAGTATTTCTTTTACCATAGGTTTTGCTGGGGAAGGACTGCAGCAAGCTTATGAACATTTTCTGCAGCAAAACCGCGGTAAAAAATGCAGAGTGCGCACAAGGCCTTAATACTGAGGTAAAAAGCTCACCAAACACTGAACATGTGCACATGACCTTAATACAGAGGTGAAAAGCTCAAATACTGAACATTTGCACGTCGTCTTAAGGGCTCATTCACATGACCGTTCCGTCTGTCCTGGTCAGTTCCTGTTTTTTTGCATTCCCATGGACAGGACCATCATTTTAATATCTTTTGTGTAAGATCAGATGTCACACGGAAGCACTTCTGTGTGCATTCGATCCTACAAAAAAAACCATCGGATGCCGTATGTCCGTTCCGTTATTATGGAACATGTCCTATTCTGTTCCGTGATAACGGACTGTGACTCAATACAAATCAATGGGCCCGCAAAATCCCCGGAAGCCACACGGAAGCACTTCCGTGTGACCTTCGTCGGGTGCCCGTGCAGTCTGTGTCCAGCTCCAGCCCTGCAGCTGCCCGCACTACAGTGTGTCCGCATATGTCAGCAGCTGCCGGGATTGCAGTACGAGCGGCCGCGGAGATTATGAGCGCTGCCGTCAGGAGATTAGTAAAGTTCATTACCTGCGGTGATTAATACCTGCCCTCCTGACGTCAGCGCTTGTCACTGACAGTCGCGCATTCTCACATAAATTCTCGTGGGCAGCCCGAGACTGTGACTAGCGGTAACGTCACACGCAGCTCACGAGAAGTGATCTGAGAACGCGGCGGGCATAGAACTCCGTGACAAGCGCTGATGTCAGGAGTGCAGCGTCTTCCATCACCGCAGGTAATGTACCTCACTAACAACCTGCAGTGACCTGGGCTGACCTATTGATGTTAGCTCAGGTCACTGCACTGCTCTCCCAGCCAATGGGGAACGTTCTGTTCTTCATTGACTGGGACAGTGAGTATGGATCGTCGTGGGACCCCCTTATTGGATTATGCCGGACCCAGATTTGTTTTTTCTTTTCAATAAATTGGAGAAAGAGGGAATGTGTTGGTGATTTTTTTTTCAAAGTAAAAATTTGTTTGTTGTCTATTTTTTTTTTTTTTTTTTTTACTGACTGGGTTAGTGAAGTTGGGTATCTGATAGACGCCGTGGCATCAGTAACCCCAGGGCTTGATGCCAGGTGACATTACACAACTGGTATCAACCCCATACATTACCCTTTGCCACTGCACCAGGACATCGGGTTGAGCTGGGGAAAGCACCAGGATTAGCACATCTAATGGATGCGCCACTTCTGGGGCGGCTGCGGCCTGCTATTCTTAGGCTGGGAGGGGTAAAAGATCTGCAGACCTCCCTAGTCTGAGAATACCAGACCATAGCTGTCCGCTTTACCATGGCTGGTGATCCAATTTGGGGGGACCCCCACGTTTTTTGTTTTAAATTGTTTATTTAATTTAAAATAAACAGCATGGGGTGCCCTCTGTTTTGGATTACCAGGCAAGCTGAAGCTGCCAGCAGTGGTCTGCAGGCTGCCACTGTCTGCTTTATCTGAGCTGGCTACAAAAAAAAAATAGGGGGACCCCACGTCGTTTTTTTTTTATTTCTTTCTTTTTTGGCTAAATACAAGGCTAAGCACCCTTTAGTGCCACTTGAAAGGCACTGAAGAGTACAAGATTACAAAATGCTGGGGAGTGGGACATTATATGTCTTTCTCATCTATCCCTCTATCTGTCCATTCATTCATTCCTCTCTCTGTCTCTCTATATCTATTTATCTATCTAGCTGCTTCCGTGTTTAGCGGTCCGCAAAAAAACGTAAGGCACACGGATGACACACGGATGCCACATGGTCTGTATACGGAACAGAACGGATGTCACATGGATGGATCCGTGAAAAAACAGACCGTGTTTTGCAGTCCCAAAAATGGAACGGTCATGTTAATACTGAGCTAATACTGAGGTAAAAAACTCAAACACTGAACATTTGCATGTCGCCTTAATGCTGAGGTAAAAAGCTCACCAAACACTGAGCATTTGCATGTCGCCTTAATGCTGAGGTAAAAAGCTCACCAAACACTGAGCATTTGCCCATGGCCTTAAGGCCCGTTTCACACGTCAGTGAAAAACACTGACGTTTTTCACTGGCGTGTAAAACACGCACATGTCCCTCCGTGTGCCGTGAATCCCGGCACACGTGGGTTGTCTAAGTGCAATCCGGGCTCCGTTCTCCGTGGCCCGTGATTGCACTTAGAGATTAACTCACCTGTGCGCGCTCCCGCTCTCCATAGTGCTGAACGCTCCCGCGGTGCAGCATCCGGCCGGCGCTGACCCCCGCAGCAGCTGCTTCCGGGTCGGCTGTGTCGTGCATCATGAATATGCTCGACAGTAATGAGCCGGCTCAGAAGCAGCAAGCTGCACGGGCTGCAGAGGACATCGCTGGAGCCGGGTGAGTAAAAATAATTTTTATTTTATATGCACATTTTTTTTCTGGCACGTGTTTCACGGATCACACCACTGCGTGGTCCGTGGGACATCAGTGGTGCCAGAAAAAAATGGACATGTCTCCGTGCGGCAATCACGGACACGCGGGTACGTTGCACGGAGACACGTGCAGTGAAAAATCACTGATGTGTGCAGACCCATTCATTATAATGGGTCTGCGCATGTCAGTGATTCTGGTACGTTTAAAAAAAAAGCACAAACGTACCAGAATCACTGACGTGTGAAACGGGCCTACTACCGAGGTAAAAAGCTCACCAAACACTGCACATTTGCACGTGGCCTTAATACTAAGGTAAAAAGCTCACCAAACACTGCACATTTGCACGTGGCATTAATCCTGAGGTAAAAAGCTCACCAAACACTGAGCATTTGCACATGACATTAATTCTGGGGTAAAAAGGCTCACTAAACACTGAGCATTTGCACGTCACCTTAATACTGAGGTAAACCGCTCACCAAACACTGCACATTTTCACGTGGAATTAATTCTGAGGTAAAAAGGTCACCAAACACTGCACATTTTCACGTGGAATTAATTCTGAGGTAAAAAGGTCACCAAACACTGCACATTTTCACGTGGAATTAATTCTGAGGTAAAAAGGTCACCAAACACTGCACATTTGCACGTGGAATTAATTCTGAGGTAAAAAGGTCACCAAACACTGCACATTTTCACGTGGAATTAATTCTGAGGTAAAAAGGTCACCAAACACTGCACATTTTCACGTGGCTTAATACTGAGATAAAACTCACCAAAAATTGAAAGTATGAAGACTGTTTTATCGGTTGTTATTGAGCGCAGAGCAGTAACTGAGTCTTGGGGGTAAGAGACTGAAGTTCCTATTGGTATCCATTGTTACTCAGAGGCGTATCTAAGGGGTAGAGTCTAAATCCCAGTGGCCAGAGGGCCCTCTGCTGACGTCATACCCATGTGACCGGACTGTTGCGTGGGAGGAGCCTTTAGTTTGCCGGCAGTGAGTGTGCAGTTTGCTGCTCAGGCACAGGGTAGTTTCTCATCTGCGCTGTTTCTAGCCCTAGGTTTGTGATGCAATATGAGGTAAGCAATATTTTCACATATAAGCCTGGGAAAAGGGATTGTAGGTCAACGTCTCTGGGTGCATTAGTGTGCAGCAGCAGATGAGATGCTCTGTCTATGGGGAGGGGAGAGGAGAGGGGGAGACGAGAGGGGGAGACGCTCTGTCTATGGGGAGGGGAGAGGTAGGGCCGTATTTACCTTTAGGCACCGGAGGTCCGGTGCCTGGGGCGGCGGCGCCAAGGGCGAGAGTAAAAAAAAAAAAAATTAAATTTCCCTCCCCAGACTCATAACTAAAACCGGAGTCTTTGCGGTGGGGGGTGGAGTTAGTTGGTCCCGTGATTAATTTGTATTAGCATCTTAAACGCTAATACAAATCATCCTCCATACCCGCTCCCTGCGCGCCCGCACTTACTGGCCTTTCGCGCTCACTGATAACGTCACGGGCAGCGCGATGAGTCACATAACCGTTGCCGGCGTCTCTGCAGACTGAGTGCCGCTGAGGAGAGAAGTCACCGGAGCCGGGAGGCAGGCGCTGTAGAGCCGAAGATAGCGGAGGCAGCCGGCGGGGTGTAATCTGCATGGGACAGGGGCAGCAGCCATAGGGAGCGCTCTCTATGAGAAAAGGAGGTGCATGGGATGTAATCTGTGTGGGGCAGGGGCAGCAGCCATAGGGGGCGCACTATATAGGAAAGGGGGTGCATGGAGGGGGATCTCTATGGGGCAGGGAGCAGCAGCCACTGGGGGCGCACTGTAGGAAAGGTGGTGCATGGAGGGGGATCTCTATGGGGCAGGGGGCAGCAGCCATAGGGGGCGCACTGTATAGGAAAGGGGGTGCATGGAGGGGCATCTCTATGGGGCAGCAGCCATAGGGAGCGCGCTGTATAGGAAAGGGGGTTCATGGAGGGGGATCTCTATGGGGCAGGGGGCAGTAGCCATAGGGGGCGCACTGTATAGGAAAGGGGGTGCATGGAGGGGCATCTCTATGGGGCAGCAGCCATAGGGAGCGCGCTGTATAGGAAAGGGGGTGCATGGAGGGGGATCTCTATGGGGCAGAGGGCAGCAGCCATAGGGGGCGCGCTGTATAGGAAAGGGGGTGCATGGAGGGGGATCTCTATGGGGCAGGGGGTAGCAGCCATAGGGGGCGCGCTGTATAGGAAAGGGGGTGCATGGAGGGGGATCTCTAGGGGGCAGCAGCCATAGGGGGTGCGCTGTATAGGAAAGGGGGTGCATGGAGGGGGATCTCTATGGGGCAGGGGCAGCAGCCATAGGGGGCTCGCTGTATAGGAAAGGGGGTGCATGGAGGGGGATCTCTATGGGGCAGGGGCAGCAGCCATAGGGGGCGCGCTGTATAGGAAAGGGGGTGCGTGGAGGGGGATCTCTATGGGGCAGCAGCCATAGGGGGTACGCTGTATAGGAAAAGGGGTGCATGGAGGGGGATCTCTATGGGGCAGAAGCCATAGGGAGCGCTGTATAGGAAAGGGGGTGCATGGAGGGGGATCTCTATGGGGCAGGGGCAGCAGCCATAGGGGGCGCGCTGTATAGGAAAGGGGGTGCGTGGAGGGGGATCTCTATGGGGCAGCAGCCATAGGGGGTACGCTGTATAGGAAAAGGGGTGCATGGAGGGGGATCTCTATGGGGCAGAAGCCATAGGGAGCGCTGTATAGGAAAGGGGGTGCATGGAGGGGGATCTCTATGGGGCAGGGGCAGCAGCCATAGGGGGCGCGCTGTATAGGAAAGGGGGTGCATGGAGGGGGATCTCTATGGGGCAGGGGGCAGCAGCCATAGGGAGTGCGCTGTATAGGAAAGGGGGTGCATGGAGAGGGATCTCTATGGGGCAGGCTGTAGCAGCCATAGGGGGCGCGCTGTATAGGAAAGGGGGCGCATGGAGGGGGATCTCTATGGGGCAGGGGGCGCGCTCTATAGCAAAGGTGGTGCATGGAGGGGGATATCTATGGGGCAGGGGGCAGCAGCCATAGGGGGCGCGCTGTATAGGAAAGGGGGTGCATGGAGGGGGATCTCTATGGGGCAGGGGACAACAGCCATAGGGGGCGCGCTGTATTGGAAAGGGGGTGCATGGAGGGGGATCGCTATGGGGCAGGGGCAGCAGCCATAGGGGGAGCACTATATTGGAAAGGGGGTGCATGGAGAGGGATCTATATGGGTCAGGGGGGCAGCATAGGGAGCGCTCTATATAGAAAAAGGGGTGCATGGAGGGGGATCTCTATGGGGCAGGGGGCAGCAGCCATAGGGGGCGCGCTGAATAGGAAAGGGGGTGCATGGAGGGGGATCTCTATGGGGCAGGGGCAGCAGCCATAGGGGGCGCACTATATAGGAAAGGGGGTGCATGGAGGGGGATCTCTATGGGGCAGGGAGCTGCAGCCACTGGGGGCGCACTGTAGGAAAGGGGGTGCATGGAGGGGGATCTCTATGGGGCAGGGAGCGCGCTCTATAGCAAAGGTGGTGCATGGAGGGGGATCTCTATGGGGCAGGGGGCAGCAGCCATAGGGGGCGCGCTGTATAGGAAAGGGGGTGCATGGAGGGGGATCTCTATGGGGCAGCAGCCATAGGGAGCGCGCTGTATAGGAAAGGGGGTAGATGGAGTGGGATCTCTATGGGGCAGAGGGCAGCAGCCATTGGGGGAGCGCTGTATAGGAAAGGGGGTGCATGGAGGGGGATCTCTATGGGGCAGCAGCCATAGGGGGCGCGCTGTATAGGAAAGGGGGTGCATGGAGGGGGATCTCTATGGGGCAGAGGGCAGTAGCCACAGGGGGCGCGCTGAATAGGAAAGGGGGTGCATGGAGGGGGATCTCTATGGGGCAGGGGGTAGCAGCCATAGGGGGCGCGCTGTATAGGAAAAGGGGGATCTCTATGGGGCAGGGGACAGCAGCCATAGGGGGTGCGCTGTATAGGAAAGGGGGTGCATGGAGGGGGATCTCTATGGGGCAGCAGCCATAGGGAGCGCGCTGTATAGGAAAGGGGGTGCATGGAGGGGGATCTCTATGGGGCAGAGGGCAGCAGCCATAGGGGGCGCGCTGTATAGGAAAGGGGGTGCATGGAGGGGGATCTCTATGGGGCAGGGGGTAGCAGCCATAGGGGGAGCGCTGTATAGGAAAGGGGGTGCATGGAGGGGGATCTCTATGGGGCAGGGGCAGCAGCCATAGGGGGCGCGCTGTATAGGAAAGGGGGTGCATGGAGGGGGATCTCTATGGGGCAGGGGCAGCAGCCATAGGGGGCGCGCTGTATAGGAAAGGGGGTGCGTGGAGGGGGATCTCTATGGGGCAGCAGCCATAGGGGGTACGCTGTATAGGAAAGGGGGTGCATTGAGGAGGATCTCTATGGGGCAGAAGCCATAGGGAGCGCTGTATTGGAAAGGGGGTGCATGGAGGGGGATCTCTATGGGGCAGGGTGCAGCAGCCATAGTGAGTGTGCTGTATAGGAAAAGGGGTGCATGGAGGGGGATCTCTATGGGGCAGGGGGCAGCAGCCATAGGGGGCACGCTGTATTGGAAAGGGGGTGCATGGAGGGGGATCGCTATGGGGCAGGGGCAGCAGCCATAGGGGGCGCACTATATAGGAAAGGGGGTGCATGGAGAGGGATCTATATGGGTCAGGGGAGCAGCATAGGGAGCGCTCTATATAGAAAAGGGGGTGCATGGAGGGGGATCTCTATGGGGCAGGGGGCAGCAGCCATAGGGGGCGCGCTGAATAGGAAAGGGGGTGCAGGGAGGGGGATCTCTATGGGGCAGGGGGCAGCAGCCATAGGGGGCGCACTATATAGGAAAGGGGGTGCATGGAGGGGGCTCTCTATGGGGCAGAGAGCAGCAGCCATTGGGGGCGCACTGTAGGAAAGGGGGTGCATGGAGGGGGATCTCTATGGGGCAGGGGGCGCGCTCTATAGCAAAGGTGGTGCATGGAGGGGGATCTCTATGGGGCAGGGGGCAGCAGCCATAGGGGGCGCGCTGTATAGGAAAGGGGGTGCATGGAGGGGGATCTCTATGGGGCAGCAGCCATAGGGAGCGCGCTGTATAGGAAAGTGGGTGCATGGAGTGGGATCTCTATGGGGCAGAGGGCAGCAGCCATTGGGGGAGCGCTGTATAGGAAAGGGGGTGCATGGAGGGGGATCTCTATGGGGCAGCAGCCATAGGGGGCGCGCTGTATAGGTAAGGGGGTGCATGGAGGGGGATCTCTATGGGGCAGAGGGCAGTAGCCATAGGGGGCGCGCTGTATAGGAAAGGGGGTGCATGGAGGGGGATCTCTATGGGGCAGGGGGCAACAGCCATAGGGAGCGCGCTGTATAGGAAAGGGGGTGCATGGAGGGTGATCTCTATGGGGCAGAGGGCAGCAGCCATAGGGGGCGCGCTGTATAGGAAAGGGGGTGCATGGAGGGGGATCTCTATGGGGCAAGGGGTAGCAGCCATAGGGGGCGCGCTGTATAGGAAAGGGGGTGCATGGAGGGGGATCTCTATGGGGCAGGGGGCAGCAGCCATAGGGGGTGCGCTGTATAGGAAAGGGGGTGCATGGAGGGGGATCTCTATGGGGCAGGGGCAGCAGCCATAGGGGGCGCGCTGTATAGGAAAGGGGGTGCATGGAGGGGGATCTCTATGGGGCAGGGGCAGCAGCCATAGAGGGCGCGCTGTATAGGAAAGGGGGTGCATGGAGGGGGATCTCTATGGGGCAGCAGCCATAGGGGGTACGCTGTATAGGAAAGGGGGTGCATGGAGGGGGATCTCTATGGGGCAGAAGCCATAGGGAGCGCTGTATAGGAAAGGGGGTGCATGGAGGGGGATCTCTATGGGGCAGAGTGCAGCAGCCATAGGGGGTGTGCTGTATAGGAAAAGGGGTGCATGGAGGGGGATCTCTATGGGGCAGCAGCCATAGGGAGCGCGCTGTATAGGAAAGGGGGTGCATGGAGGGGGATCTCTATGGGGCAGGGGCAGCAGCCATAGGGGGCGCGCTGTATTGGAAAGGGGGTGCATGGAGGGGGATCTCTATGGGGCAGGTGGTAGCAGCCATAGGGGGCGCGCTGTATAGGAAAGGGGGTGCATGGAGGGGGATCTCTATGGGGCAGGGGGCGCGCTCTATAGCAAAGGTTGTGCATGGAGGGGGATCTCTATGGGGCAGCAGCCATAGGGGGCGCGCTGAATAGGAAAGGGGGTGCATGGAGGGGGATCTCTATGGGGCAGGGGGCAGCAGCCATAGGGGGCGTGCTGTATAGGAAAGGGGGTGCATGGAGGGGGATCTCTATGGGGCAGGGGGTAGCAGCCATACGGGGCGCGCTGTATAGGAAAGGGGGTGCATGGATGGGGATCTCTATGGGGCAGGGGCAGCAGCCATAGGGGGCGCGCTGTATAGGGAAGGGGGTGCATGGAGGGGGATCTCTATGGGGCAGGGGCAGCAGCCATAGGGGGCGCGCTGTATAGGAAAGGGGGTTCATGGAGGGGGATCTCTATGGCGCAGGGGGCAGCAGCCATAGGGAGCGCGCTGTATAGGAAAGGGGGTGCATGGAGGGGGATCTCTATGGGGCAGCAGCCATAGGGAGCGCTGTATAGGAAAGGGGGTGCATGGAGGGGGATCTCTATGGCGCAGGGGGTAGCAGCCATAGGGGGCACGCTGTATAGGAAAGGGGGTGCATGGAGGGAGATCTCTATGGGGCAGGGGGCAGCAGCCATAGGGGGTGCGCTGTATAGGAAAGGGGGTGCATGGAGGGGGATCTCTATGGGGCAGGGGACAGCAGCCATAGGGGGTGCGCTGTATAGGAAAGGGGGTGCATGGAGGGGGATCTCTATGGGGCCGGGGGCAGCAGCCATAGGGGGCGCGCTGTATAGGAAAGGGGGTGCATGGAGGGGGATCTCTATGGGGCAGAGGCAGCAGCCATAGGGGGCGTGCTGTATAGGAAAGGGGGTGCATGGAGGGGGATCTCTATGGCGCAGGTGGCAGCAGCCATAGGGAGCGCGCTGTATAGGAAAGGGGGTGCATGGAGGGGGATCTCTATGGGGCAGGGGGCAGCAGCCATGGGAGGCGCGTTGTATGGGAAAGGGGGTGCATGGATGGGGATCTCTAGGGGCAGGGGCAGCAGCCATATGGGGCGCGCTGTGTAGGAAAGGGGGTGCATGGAGGGGGATCTCTATGGGGCAGAGGCAGCAGCCATAGGTGGCGCGCTGTATAGGAAAGGGGTTGCATGGAGGGGGATCTCTATGGGGCAGGGGGCAGCAGCCATAGAGAGCACGCTGTATAGGAAAGGGGGTGCATGGAGGGGGATCTTTATGGGGCAGGGGGCAGCAGCCATAGGAGGCGCGCTGTATAGGAAAGGGGGTGCATGGAGGGGGATCTCTATGGGGCAGGGGGCAGCAGCCATAGAGAGCGCGCTGTATAGGAAAGGGGGTGCATGGAGGGGGATCTTTATGGGGCAGGGGGCAGCAGCCATAGGAGGCGTGCTGTATAGGAAAGGGGGTGCATGGAGGGGGATCTCTATGGGGCAGCAGCCATAGGGAGCGCGCTGTATAGGAAAGGGGGTGCATGGAGGGGGATCTCTATGGGGCAGAGGGCAGCAGCCATAGGGGGCGCGCTGTATAGGAAAGGGGGTGCATGGAGGGGGATCTCTATGGGGCAGGGGGCAGCAGCCATAGGGGCGCGCTGTATAGGAAAGGGGGTGAATGGAGGAGATCTCTATGGGGCAGAAGCCATAGGGAGCGCTGTATAGGAATGGGGGTGCATGGAGGGGGATCTCTATGGGGCAGGGGGCAGCAGCCATAGGGGGTGTGCTGTATAGGAAAGGGGGTGCATGGAGGGGGATCTCTATGGGGCAGGGTGCAGCAGCCATAGGGAGCGCGCTGTATAGGAAAGGGGGGGCATGGAGGGGGATCTCTATGGGACATGGGGCAGCAGCCATAGGGAGCGCGCTGTATAGGAAAAAGGGTGCATGGAGGGGAATCTCTATGGGGCAGGGGGCAGCAGCCTTAGTGAGTGCGCTGTATAGCAAAGGGGGTGCATGAAGGGGGATCTCTATGGGGCAGGGGGTAGCAGCCATAGGGGGCGCGCTGTATAGAAAGGGGGTGCATGGAGAGGGATCTCTATGGGCCAGGGGGCGCGCTCTATAGCAAAGTGGGTGCATGGAGGGGGATCTCTATGGGGCAAGGGGCAGCAGCCATAGGGGGCGCGCTGTATAGGAAAGGGGGTGCATGGAGGGGGATCTCTATGGGGCAGGGGACAGCAGTTATAGGGGGCGCGCTGTATAGGAAAGGGGGTGCATGGAGGGGGATCTCTATGGGCCAGGGGGCGCACTCTATAGCAAAGTGGGTGCATGGAGGGGGATCTCTATGGGGCAGAAGCAACAGCCATAGGGGGCGCACTATATAGGAAAAGGGGTGCATGGAGAGGGATCTCTATGGGGCAGGGGAGCAGCATAGGGAGCGCTCTATATAGGAAAGGGGGTGCATGGAGGGGGATCTCTATGGGGCAGGGGGCATCAGCCATAGGGGGTGCGCTGTATAGGTTAGGGGGTGCATGGAGGGGGATCTCTATGGGGCAGGGGGCAGCAGCCATAGGGGTCGCGCTGTATAGGAAAGGGGGTGCATGGATGGGGATCTCTATGGGGCAGGGGCAGCAGCCATAGGGGGCGCGCTGTATAGGAAAGGGGGTGCATGGAGGGCGATCTCTATGGTGCAGGTGGCAGCAGCCATAGGGAGCGCGCTGTATAGGAAAGGGGGTGCATGGAGGGGGATCTCTATGGGGCAGCAGCCATAGGGGGCGCGCTGTATAGGAAAGGGGGTGCATGGAGGGGGATCTCTATGGGGCAGGGGGCAGCAGCCATAGAGAGTGTGCTGTATAGGAAAGGGGGTGCATGGAGGGGGATCTCTATGGGGCAGGGGGCAGCAGTCATAGGGGACGCGCTGTATAGGAAAGGGGGTGCATGGAGGGGGATCTCTATGGGGCAGGGGGTAGCAGCCATAGGGGGCGCGCTGTATAGGAGAGGGGGTGCATGGAGGGGGATCTCTATGGGGCAGCAGCCATAGGGAGTGCGCTGTATAGGAAAGGGGGTGCATGGAGGGGGATCTCTATGGGGCAGAGGGCAGCAGCCATAGGGGGCGCGCTGTATAGGAAAGGGGGTGCATGGAGGGGGATCTCTATGGGGCAGGGGGCAGCAGCCATAGGGGCGCGCTGTATAGGAAAGGGGGTGCATGGAGGGGGATCTCTATGGGGCAGGGTAAGAACAACACATGTGGGAGGGCACTAAGGGTATATATGTAGATAAATAACAATGGGATCAAAAACCACTAGCACATAGTAAAGGAGATATTGAAACAAAAAGAGAAAGAAAATGCGCATATAGTGGGATCACCAAAAATAGTAGTAAATATCATTTATTATATGAAAAAAGACATACCAAACACAGATATAAGATAAAAACAATTAAAAAGCAACAGCTTGTACACACATTTGATGCCTAATGGTATATGGCACCAAACAACACCGCACCCCCTCAACAGGCCAGAGAACCCAAAAATGCAAGAATAGAAGACTCCATGGGGCAGGGGGCGCGCTCAATTGCAAAGTGGGTGCATGGAGGGGGGTCTCTATGGGGCAGGGGGCAGCAGCCATAGGGAGAGCGCTGTATAGGAAAGGGGGTGCATGGAGGGGGATCTCTATGGGGCAGGGGGCAGCAGCCATAGGGGGCGCGCTGTATAGGAAAGGGGGTGCATGTGTGAAGCCCCACAAGTATTGTGTCGGTGCATTACCTTCAGGGACTCCACATGGATGGAACAGTCTGGTCCCAGGTAGGGAACCTTCTTCCAGGGCTGTGGAGTCGGAGTCGGAGTCGGAGCTCATTTTGGTGGAGTCGGAGTCGGAGTTGGAGTCGGTATAAAATGCACCGACTCCGACTCCTAAAATATATAATAAATTGGGGACAGGAGTGCAATGCAGAATGTGCTGAATATTTTACTAAATAATAACATTTAGTATAATGCTTATATTTAAGTGAAAAATTTATTGTAGTACAATGTGAACATCAGACATTTAATTGTTTTTATGATACAATAATCAAGATATTTGGATAGAACATAAAATATTTATTGGATACAACTTTAGAACACAAAAAACTAATAAATTGTAAATATGTAATATTATATATATATACACAGTGTATATACACACACAAGATATATATGTAATCTACTGTATATTACATAGTGTATTACATATTTACAATTTATTACAGTTTTTTGTGTTCTAAAGTTGTATCCAATAAATATATTTTATGTTCTATCCAAATATCTTGATTATTGTATCATAAAAATTATTAAATGTCTAATGTTCACATACAAATATTCATGTACTACAATAAATTTTTCACCTAACTATAAGCAATATATGTAGGAGTCGGAGCCGGAGTCGGAGTCGGTGCAAGAGAATTTGAGGAGTCGGAGTCGAAGGTTTGGCTTACCGACTCCACAGCCCTGCCTTCTTCTAGGATTGTCGTGACGCCACTCTCAGAATTGCGGTCAGTGGAGACCGCCACTGCAGGTTAGGGGTGCCTGGGGCTGATGGTAGGTGCAGTCAGTTGTAGTAGCCTCCTGAGAGTGAGGCATGCCCCAGGGTCCCGTGTAGGTGTGTAAAACCACAAGGCGCAGAATAACTCAACACAAGCAGGATGTCTTTCAGGGGTTTTACTCACGGAAGGTGGCAGGGTGAGTAACCCGGGCGTAGCTGGGATGAACCAGGCTGGAACCAGGTGTCCTTCAGGCTGACTGATGAGGGTGGCTACCGACTCGCCTTCCTTAGCCCTTTACGTTTTGGGGTAACCCCGACTTTTAGTCCCTATGGGGGTCACCCAGGGAAGTTGCTAGCGCCTCTCTCCCCTTCTTTTTGGCCCGTTTGCTTGTAGCCTGGACCAGGACACTTCGGCTGCTTGCCTCCTGTGAACTATGGGCCCTAACTGTGGCTACGTGGCTGCGGACTCTGTAGTGTTGTCTTGGGGGTGTAAAGTGCCCCCTCATGCAGGTTTGGCAAAGGAAAGGTGAATCTATCCCTGCACTGGGACCTGCTACCCGTTTGGGCCTGGTTCTCCCTGACAGTCTCCTTACTTTCCACTCCGTTGCTCTCTCTTTAGCTGTGTGTGGATTTCGGGTAGCACTCCCAGGTGACCGTTCTCCCCCGTCGGTAGTCACTGCGCGGACGCTGTTAGACTGCCACAGCTCCAGGGTCTGCTTCTCACGTCTGCTTTCCCTGAGCTGCACACTAAACCGGCTCACTCGTGGGACCTGCACTGCTGCTCCTGTCTGAGCTCCACTTCCATGCTCCTCACTCCTCCACACTCTGCTTCAGACTACTCTTCTCCTCCTCCTTCCTCTTTTCCCTTTTGTGCCTGCCTACGCCACCTAGCAACCAGGCTCTCTACCACACCCCTTGAGTGGAGATGGAGGCTTCGCCCCCTCCACCCCTCGGGTGGAGGTGGAGGCTTCGCCCCCTCCTGGGATCCCCAGGGGTCCTCTCAAAGGTACATGTGTGAGACCTGATCACTATGCGCCTGTGTAGTCACACCTCGGTCAGCCTTCTGGATTACCTGTTTGTACTGTCCCCAGCATGGGTGCAGTACTCAGTGGTGCCTGACCAGGTCAGGGGCGCCACATTCCCCCTTAGTTATCACCAGCACGTCCTCGGGCTGCAAGACAACATTTTAAAATGTATAAAACATTAAAACATGGTAAAACGTTTTAAAACCACCAGGTACCATACATCACCACCCTCCACCCACAAGTCCGTTAACCCACCCTAAACCCTCTCTCGTTGGCCGCGCCTTCAGCCACTTCTGGCAGGATGTAGAGGCGGCTTTCATGGTCTGGTGGTTTCAGGGTATACCTGGCCTGGTGGAGCCGCGCCTTCAGCCTCTTCTGGCAGGATGCAGAGGCGGCCTCCACAGTTGGTGCTGACCAGGTACCCTCTTTGTGGTGGAGAGCCAGGCCCCATAAACAGGCGTGCTCCCTGGTTGCAGGCGAGCCAGGCCCCTAAACAGGCTGGCTCTGGTGGTGGTACCTCTGGGGTAACTATTTACACTGCGAGAGTTTGTGGCTATAGCCAGTTCATAGCCTTAAGGTTCATGGGTTTCTCACATTAGTTCATGTGGGCACATTTCTTGAACATTAACGTTGCAAAACTTCAAACTTTAACTTCTGTACTTTACTTTACATGCTTTACACAGATTCCTCCTTACCAGGGCTTGGGCCTGTAGGGCTGCGGCACCTGTTGCTTTCTCCATCTCTGTCATCATCTGTAGTGGTCTTATCAATGGGTTCTTTGTCTTTTCTTTCCTCTTCTTCTGTGTCTGTTTCTTTTTCTGTATCTTTATCTTGTAGTGTTAAGATAGCAGGTTTACTGTAGGGATTTTTGGGACATGGTGTAACATCTAGTGCGTACCATCCGCGTTCTCCTTGGTGCATGGTGAATTCCACTGAGTCTCCCATCTGTAAGTTTCTTCCTGGATGTCCTCTAGGCAAATGGGCTCTAGCGTCCCTTCTCTTTACAAAGATACCTTCTTTCATGCCAGGTGCAACTATGAAACCATATCCACTCTTCAAGCTGAAGTCTTCCACAACTCCACGACAAAGTGGGCCTCTGACCTGTGATTTGGCTCTTCTTAAAGACCGTTTCTCTTCCAAGTCTCTGGCTGTTACTTCATCCTTCCTATTCGGAGATTGCTGTGCAGGGGAAAACTTTGTTCTGCTGCGGCGCCGTGTCTTGCGGGCTGGATTCTGCTGGGTTGCTACTTCACTGCTTGCAGGCTCCCAGGTGAGGTCTCTGGACAAATCTTCCTCAGCGGAAGGTGTCGGGCTCTCTTCATCCCAGCGGGAATATGGCAACATCTCTGGCTCTGGGCATGGATCCCCTGCTGATGGCTCCGGGGTCAGCTCCTCAGCCTTCTGTCCTCCTCTCCCCCTTAGTTCTTCTGAGCACTCCTGTTGTGGCAGCGCTGGGGATGGGTGTTCATCAGCCGGCCAGGGCAATGGACTTTTTGGCGTGGATATTGCCGGAATCCTCCTGGGGGTGTGCGGAGGGAGCAGATACCGGTCCACCATCTCCTGTGGGAACTGGGCCTCTAGGTCAGCCTTCAGCTTCCAGTATTCGGGGTCCTCCCCTATCAGGGACTTCCTAGACTGGGGAGCGGTGTCTGCTCTGGCCTTGCAGGCCGGGGTAAACAGTGGTACAGTCTTGTCTTGGCGGGCCGCGCCTGACATGGCGGCGGCCTGGTCTTGGCGGGCCGCGCCTGACATGGCGGTGGCCTGGTCTTGGCGGGCCGCGCCTGACATGGCGGCGGCCTGGATCAGCGTCGCTGTTGCAGTCTCCATCAGGGTCGCAGCTGGAGTCTTAGCGGGCATCGCTACTGCGGCCGGTTCTTGGCGGGCCGGGCAGGGCATCGCTGCGGCGGCCTGAATTGGCGTCGCAGCCGCGATGGGATCTGTGCAGGCTGGGCTGGGCGTCGCTGCAGCGATCTGGGCTTGGCGGGCCGCACCTGACGTGGCTGCGGCCTGGTTCAGCACCTCACTTGCGGCGCGGACGAGCGTTGCTGCTGCGGTGGGGTCTTGGCGGGCCGGGCCTAGCATGGCGGCGGCCTGGGTCAGCGTCGCACCTGCGGCGTGGAGGAGGGTTGCGGTGGCAGCCGGATCTTTGCGGGCCGGGCAGGGCATCGCTGCGGCGGCCTGGGCTTGGCGGGCCGCACCTGGCGTGGCTGCGGCCTGGTTCAGCGTCGCCGGGCGCCTCTTCAGGGACCGCGGGCGTGGCAGCAGGGGTCGGGGCACTCGCGCTGGCAGGGGCAACACTGGACTCACCCATCGGTGGCATCATCGGGGTCTGAGTCGTCGCCGCTCGGTCTGGCACTCGTCGCATGGCTCTCCCCTCATAGGCCCGAACCGCCGCAGCCATCTCCAGAAGCTCCATGCGTCCCTCTCTGATCTGCTGCACGATCCTCGCCTCCAGTTGGTCACTGAACTGGGCAAGCTCCCGGGCCCACCAGGCAGCGGAACCCGGCTCTGGGCTCCTATCTTCAGACGCCATCTTCACCGCGTCGTCGCTGCTCTCCAGGTCTTCTCTCAGCAGCAGACTTCTGACTTCTTCTTGCAGCCGAAGTGCCAATTCCTTCACTTCCTGCAACTCCTTTCCCAGCAGCAGGCTTATGGCTCCCTTTCTGTCCCGACGTCTCTGAACGCCTCCGCTCTCATCACTTGCGAGGTCAGGACTCTGCAGGGGATCTCTGGGTAGCCACACCTCTTTGTGGGCGGTAACTTCTCCCAGCGCGGGCTGCTGCTGTTTTTCAGCGCGCTTTTCATGGTGGCAATATGGCGGCGCTTCCAATTTTCCAAGCGGACCGCCCAGGCACATGGTCACCTGTCTGAACAGGTCTAGTCCTTATCCTGTTCGTGACGCCAGATGTGAAGCCCCACAAGTATTGTGTCGGTGCATTACCTTCAGGGACTCCACATGGATGGAACAGTCTGGTCCCAGGTAGGGAACCTTCTTCTAGGATTGTCGTGACGCCACTCTCAGAATTGCGGTCAGTGGAGACCGCCACTGCAGGTTAGGGGTGCCTGGGGCTGATGGTAGGTGCAGTCAGTTGTAGTAGCCTCCTGAGAGTGAGGCATGCCCCAGGGTCCCGTGTAGGTGTGTAAAACCACAAGGCGCAGAATAACTCAACACAAGCAGGATGTCTTTCAGGGGTTTTACTCACGGAAGGTGGCAGGGTGAGTAACCCGGGCGTAGCTGGGATGAACCAGGCTGGAACCAGGTGTCCTTCAGGCTGACTGATGAGGGTGGCTACCGACTCGCCTTCCTTAGCCCTTTACGTTTTGGGGTAACCCCGACTTTTAGTCCCTATGGGGGTCACCCAGGGAAGTTGCTGGCGCCTCTCTCCCCTTCTTTTTGGCCCGTTTGCTTGTAGCCTGGACCAGGACACTCCGGCTGCTTGCCTCCTGTGAACTATGGGCCCTAACTGTGGCTACGTGGCTGCGGACTCTGTAGTGTTGTCTTGGGGGTGTAAAGTGCCCCCTCATGCAGGTTTGGCAAAGGAAAGGTGAATCTATCCCTGCACTGGGACCTGCTACCCGTTTGGGCCTGGTTCTCCCTGACAGTCTCCTTACTTTCCACTCCGTTGCTCTCTCTTTAGCTGTGTGTGGATTTCGGGTAGCACTCCCAGGTGACCGTTCTCCCCCGTCGGTAGTCACTGCGCGGACGCTGTTAGACTGCCACAGCTCCAGGGTCTGCTTCTCACGTCTGCTTTCCCTGAGCTGCACACTAAACCAACTCACTCGTGGGACCTGCACTGCTGCTCCTGTCTGAGCTCCACTTCCATGCTCCTCACTCCTCCACACTCTGCTTCAGACTACTCTTCTCCTCCTCCTTCCTCTTTTCCCTTTTGTGCCTGCCTACGCCACCTAGCAACCAGGCTCTCTACCACACCCCTTGAGTGGAGATGGAGGCTTCGCCCCCTCCACCCCTCGGGTGGAGGTGGAGGCTTCGCCCCCTCCTGGGATCCCCAGGGGTCCTCTCAAAGGTACATGTGTGAGACCTGATCACTATGCGCCTGTGTAGTCACACCTCGGTCAGCCTTCTGGATTACCTGTTTGTACTGTCCCCAGCATGGGTGCAGTACTCAGTGGTGCCTGACCAGGTAAGGGGCGCCACACATGGAGGGGGATCTCTATGGGGCAGGGGACAGCAGCCATAGGGGGCGCGCTGTATTTGAAAGGGGGTGCATGGAAAGGGATCTCTATGGGGCAGGGGCAGCAGCCATAGGGGGCGCACTATATAGGAAAGGGGGTGCATGGAGAGGGATCTCTATGGGGCAGGGGAGCAGCATAGAGGAGCGCTCTATATAGGAAAGGGGGTGCATGGAGGGGGATCTCTATGGGGCAGGGGGCAGCAGCCATAGGGAGCGCGCTGTATAGGAAAGGGGGTGCATGGAGGGGGATCTCTATGGGGCAGAGGGCAGCAGCCATAGGGGGCGCGCTGTATAGGAAAGGGGGTGCATGGAGGGGGATCTCTATGGGGCAGGGGGCAGCAGCCATAGGGGCGCGCTGTATAGGAAAGGGGGTGCATGGAGGGGGATCTCTATGGGGCAGGGGGCGCACTCTATTGCAAAGTGGGTGCATGGAGGGGGGTCTCTATGGGGCAGGGGACAGCAGCCATAGGGGGCGCGCTGTATAGAAAAGGGGGTGCATGGAGGGGGATCTCTATGGGGCAGGGGACAGCAGCCATAGGGGGCGCGCTGTATTGGAAAGGGGGTGCATGGAGGGGGATCTCTATGGGGCAGGGGCAGCAGCCATAGGGGGCGCACTATATAGGAAAGGGGGTGCATGGAGGGGGATCTCTATGGGGCAGGGGCAGCAGCCATAGAGGAGCGCTCTATATAGGAAAGGGGGTGCATGGAGGGGGATCTCTATGGGGCAGGGGGCATCAGCCATAGGGGGCGCGCTGTATAGGTTAGGGGGTGCATGGAGGGAGATCTCTATGGGGCAGGGGGCAGCAGCCATAGGGGGCGCGCTGTATAGGAAAGGGGGTGCATGGATGGGGATCTCTATGGGGCAGGGGCAGCAGCCATAGGGGGCGCGCTGTAGAGGAAAGGGGGTGCATGGATGGGGATCTCTAGGGGCAGGGACAGCAGCCATAGGGGGCGCGCTGTATAGGAAAGGGGGTGCATGGAGGGAGATCTCTATGGGGCACAGCCATAGGGGGTGCGCTGTATAGGAAAGGGGGTGCATGGAGGGGGATCTCTATGGGGCAGGGGGTAGCAGCCATAGGCGGCGCGCTATATAGGAAAGGGGGTGCATGGAGGGGGATCTCTATGGGGCAGGGGACAGCAGCCATAGGTGGCGCGCTGTATAGGAAAGGGGGTGCATGGAGGGGGATCTCTATGGGGCAGCAGCCATAGGGAGCGCGTTGTATAGCAAAGGGGGTGCATGGAGGGGGATCTCTATGGGGCAGGGGGCAGCAGCCATAGGGGGTGCATGGAGGGGGATCTCTATGGGGCTGGGGGCAGCAGCCATAGGGGGCGCGTTGTATAGGAAAGGGGGTGCATGGAGGGGGATCTCTATGGGGCAGGGGCAGCAGCCATAGGGGGCGCACTGTATAAGAAAAGGGGGTGCATGGAGGGGGATCTCTATGGGGCTGGGGAGCAGCATAGGGAGCGCTCTATATAGGAAAGGGGGTGCGTGGAGGGGGATCTCTATGGGGCAGGGGCAGCAGCCATAGGGGGCGCGCTGTATAGAAAAGGGGGTGCATGGAGGGTGATCTCTATGGGGCTGGGGAGCAGCATAGGGGGTGCGCTGTATAGGAAAGGGGGTGCATGGAGGGGGATCTCTATTTGGCAGGGGCAGCAGCCATAGGGGGCGCGCTGTATAGGAAAGGGGGTGCATGGAGGGGGATCTCTATGGGGCAGGGGCAGCAGCCATAGGGGGCGCGCTGTATAGGAAAGGGGGTGCATGGAGGGGCATCTCTATGGGGCAGGGGCAGCAGCCATAGGGGGTACGCTGTATAGGAAAGGGGGTGCATGGAGGGGGATCTCTATGGGGCAGAAGCCATAGGGAGCGCTGTATAGGAAAGGGGGTGCATGGAGGGGGATCTCTATGGGGCAGGGGGCAGCAGCCATAGGGGGTGCATGGAGGGGGATCTCTATGGGGCTGGGGGCAGCAGCCATAGGGGGCGCGTTGTATAGGAAAGGGGGTGCATGGAGGGGGATCTCTATGGGGCAGGGGCAGCAGCCATAGGGGGCGCACTGTATAGGAAAAGAGGTGCATGGAGGGGGATCTCTATGGGGCAGGGGCAGCAGCTATAGGGGGCGCGCTGTATAGGAAAGGGGGTGCATGGAGGGGGATCTCTATGGGGCTGGGGAGCAGCATAGGGAGCGCTCTATATAGGAAAGGGGGTGCATGGAGGGGGATCTCTATGGGGCAGGGGCAGCAGCCATAGGGGGCGCGCTGTATAGGAAAGGGGGTGCATGGAGGGTGATCTCTATGGGGCTGGGGAGCAGCATAGGGGGTGCGCTGTATAGGAAAGGGGGTGCATGGAGGGGGATCTCTATGGGGCAGGGGCAGCAGCCATAGGGGGCGCGCTGTATAGGAAAGGGGGTGCATGGAGGGGCATCTCTATGGTGCAGGGGCAGCAGCCATAGGGGGTACGCTGTATAGGAAAGGGGGTGCATGGAGGGGGATCTCTATGGGGCAGAAGCCATAGGGAGCGCTGTATAGGAAAGGGGGTGCATGGAGGGGGATCTCTATGGGGCAGGGGGCATTAGCCATAGGGAGTGTGCTGTATAGGAAAGGGGGTGCATGGAGGGGGATCTCTATGGGGCAGGTGGTAGCAGCCATAGGGGGCGCGCTGTATAGGAAAGGGGGTGCATGGAGGGAGATCTCTATGGGGCAGGGGGCGCGCTCTATAACAAAGGTGGTGCATGGAGGGGGATCTCTATGGGGCAGGGGGCAGCAGCCATAGGGGGCGAGCTGTATTGGAAAGGGGGTGCATGGAGGGGGATCTCTATGGGGCAGGGGACAGCAGCCATAGGGGGCGCGCTGTATTGGAAAGGGGGTGCATGGAGGGGGATCGCTATGGGGCAGGGGCAGCTGCCATAGGGGGCGCACTATATAGGAAAGGGAGTGCATGGAGAGGGATCTCTATGGGTCAGGGGAGCATCATAGGGAGCACTCTATATAGAAAAGGGGGTGCATGGAGGGGGATCTCTATGGGGCAGGGGGCAGCAGCCATAGGGTGCGCGCTGTATAGGAAAGGGGGTGCATGGAGGGGGATCTCTATGGGGCAGGGGACAGCAGCCATAGGGGGCGCGCTGTATTGGAAAGGGGGTGCATGGAGGGGGATCGCTATGGGGCAGGGGCAGCAGCCATAAGGGGCGCAATATATAGGAAAGGGGGTGCATGGAGAGGGATCTCTATGGGTCAGGAGAGCATCATAGGGAGCGCTCTATATAGAAAAGGGGGTGCATGGACGGGGATCTCTATGGGGCAGGGGGCGCGCTCTATAACAAAGGTGGTGCATGGAGGGGGATCTCTATGGGGCAGGGGGCAGCAGCCATAGGGGGCGCGCTGTATAGGAAATGGGGTACATTGAGGGGGATCTCTATGGGGCAGGGGACAGCAGCCATAGGGGGCGTGCTGTATAGGAAAGGGGGTGCATGGAGGGGGATCTCTATGGGACAGCAGCCATAGGGAGCGCGCTGTATAGGAAAGGGGGTGCATGGAGGGGGATCTCTATGGGGCAGAAAGCAGCAGCCATAGGGGGCGCGCTGTATAGGAAAGGGAGTGCATGGAGGGGGATCTCTATGGGGCAGGGGGCAGCAGCCATAGGGAGCGCGGTGTATTGGAAAGGGGGTGCATGGAGGGGGATCTCTATGGGGCAGGTGGTAGCAGCCATAGGGGCGCGCTGTATAGGAAAGGGGGTGCATGGAGGGGGATCTCTATGGGGCAGGGGGCGCGCTCTATTGCAAAGTGGGTGCATGGAGGGGGGTCTCTATGGGGCAGGGGGCAGCAGCAATAGGGGGCGCGCTGTATAGGAAAGGGGGTGCATGGAGGGGGATCTCTATGGGGCAGGGGACAGCAGCCATAGGGGGCGCGCTGTATTGGAAAGGGGGTGCATGGAGGGGGATCTCTATGGGGCAGGGGCAGCAGCCATAGGGGGCGCACTATATAGGAAAGGGGGTGCATGGAGAGGGATCTCTATGGGGCAGGGGAGCAGCATAGAGGAGCGCTCTATATAGGAAAGGGGGTGCATGGAGGGGGATCTCTATGGGGCAGGGGGCATCAGCCATAGGGGGCGCCCTGTATAGGTTAGGGGGTGCATGGAGGGGAATCTCTATGGGGCAGGGACAGCAGCCATAGGGGGCGCGCTGTATAGGAAAGGGGGTGCATGGAGGGAGATCTCCATGGGGCAGGGGGCAGCAGCCATAGGGGGCGCGCTGTATAGGAAAGGGGGTGCATGGAGGGGGATCTCTATGGGGCAGGGGTTAGCAGCCATAGGGGGCGCGCTATATATGAAAGGGGGTGCATAAAGGGGGATCTCTATGGGGCAGGGACAGCAGCCATAGGGGGCGCGCTGTATAGGAAAAGGGGGTGCATGGAGGGGGATCTTTATGGGGCAGCAGCCATAGGGAGCGCGTTGTATAGGAAAGGGGGTGTATGGAGGGGGATCTCTATGGGGCAGGGGGCAGCAGCCATAGGGGGTGCGCTGTATAGGAAAGTGGGAGCATGGAGGGGGATCTCTATGGGGCTGGGGGCAGCAGCCATAGGGGGCGCGTTGTATAGGAAAGGGGGTGCATGGAGGGGGATCTCTATGGGGCAGGGGCAGCAGCCATAGGGGGCGCGCTGTATAGGAAAGGGGGTGCATGGAGGGGGATGTCTATGGGGCCTGGGAGCCGCATAGGGAGCGCTCTATATAGGAAACGGGGTGCATGGAGGGGGATCTCTATGGGGCAGGGGGCAGCAGCCATAGGGGGTACGCTGTATAGGAAAGGTGGTGCATGGAGGGGGATCTCTAATGGGCAGGGGACAGAAGCCTTAGGGGTTTCGCTGTATAGGAAAAGGGGTGCATGGAGGGGGATCTCTATGGGGCAGGGGCAGCAGCCATAGGGGGCGCGCAGTATAGGAAAGGGAGTGCATGGATGGGGATCTCTATGGGGCAGGGGCAGCAGCCATAGGTTGCGCGCTGTATAGGAAAGGGGGTGCATGGAGGGGGATCTCTATGGGGCAGGGGGCGCGCTCTATTGCAAAGTGGGTGCATGGAGGGGGATCTCTATGGGGCAGGGGGCAGCAGCCATAGGCAGCGCGCTGTATTGGAAAGGGGGTGCATGGAGGGGGATCTCTATGGGGCAGGGGGTAGCAGCCATAGGGAGCGCGCTGTATAGGAAGGAGGGTGCATGGAGGGGGATCTCTATGGGGCAGGGGGCAGCAGCCATAGGGATTGCGCTGTATAGGAAAGGGGGTGCACGGAGGGGGATCTCTATGGGGCAGGGGCAGCAGCCATAGGGGGCGCGCTGTATAGGAAAGGGGGTGCATGGAGGGGGATCTCTATGGGGCAGGGGCAGCAGCCATAGGGGGTACGCTGTATAGGAAAGGGGGTGCATGGAGGGGGATCTCTATGGGGCAGAAGCGATAGGGAGCGCTGTATAGGAAAGGGGGTGCATGGAGGGGGATCTCTATGGGGCAGGGGCAGCAGCCATAGGGGGCGCACTATATAGGAAAGGGGGTGAATGGACGGGGATCTCTATGGGGCAGGGGAGCAGCATAGAGGAGCGCTCTATATAGGAAATGGGGTGAATGGAGGGGGATCTCTATGGGGCAGGGGGCATCAGCCATAGGGGACGCGCTGTATAGGTTAGGGGGTGCATGGATGGGGATCTCTATCGGGCAGGGGCAGCAGCCATAGGGGGCGCGCTGTATAGGAAAGGGGGTGCATGGATAGGGATCTCTATGGGGCAGGGGGTAGCAGCCATAGGGGGTGCACTATATAGGAAAGGGGGTGCATGGAGGGGGATCTCTATGGGGCAGGGGACAGCAGCCATAGGGGGCGCGCTGTATAGGAAAAGGGGGTGCATGGAGGGGGATCTCTATGGGGCAGCAGCCATAGGGAGCGCGTTGTATAGGAAAGGGGGTGCATGGAGGGGGATCTCTATGGGGCAGGGGGCAGCAGCCATAGGGGGTGCGCTGTATAGGAAAGGGGATGCATGGAGGGGGATCTCTATGGGGCAGGGGCAGCAGCCATAGGGGGCGCACTGTATAGGAAAGGGGGTGCATGGTGGGGGATCTCTATGGTGCAGGTGGCAGCAGCCATAGGGAGCGCGCTGTATAGGAAAGGGGGTGCATGGAGGGGATCTCTGTGGGGCAGCAGCCATAGGGGGCGCGCTGTATAGGAAAGGGGGTGCATGGAGGGGGATCTCTATGGGGCAGGGGGCAGCAGCCATAGAGAGCGCGCTGTATAGGAAAGGGGGTGCATGGAGGGGGATCTCTATGGGGCAGGGGGCAGCAGCGATAGGGGGCGCGCTGTATAGGAAAGGGGGTGCATGGAGGGGATCTCTATGGGTCAGGGGGTAGCAGCCATAGGGGGCGCGCTGTATAGGAAAGGGGGTGCATGGAGGGGGATCTCTATGGGGCAGGGGACAGCAGCCATAGGGGGCGCGCTGTATAGGAAAGGGGGTGCATGGAGTGGGATCTCTATGGGGCAGCAGCCATAGAGAGCGCGCTGTATAGGAAAGGGGATGCATGGAGGGGGATCTCTATGGGGCAGAGGGCAGCAGCCATAGGGGGCGCGCTGTATAGGAAAGGGGGTGCATGGAGGGGGATCTCTATGGGGCAGGGGGCGCGCTCTATTGCAAAGTGGGTGCATGGAGGGGGATCTCTATGGGGCAGGGGGCAGCAGCCATAGGCAGCGCGCTGTATTGGAAAGGGGGTGCATGGAGGGGGATCTCTATGGGGCAGGGGGCAGCAGCCATAGGGAGCGCGCTGTATAGGAAAGAGGGTGCATGGAGGGGGATCTCTATGGGGCAGGGGCAGCTGCCATAGCGGGCGCACTATATAGGAAAGGAGGTGCATGGAGAAGGGATCTCTATGGGTCAGGGGAACATCATAGGGAGCGCTCTATATAGAAAAGGGGGTGCATGGAGGGGGATCTCTATGGGGCAGGGGGCAGCAGCCATAGGGAGCGCGCTGTATAGGAAAGAGGGTGCATGGAGGGGGATCTCTATGGGGCAGGGGCAGCTGCCATAGCGGGCGCACTATATAGGAAAGGAGGTGCATGGAGAAGGGATCTCTATGGGTCAGGGGAACATCATAGGGAGCGCTCTATATAGAAAAGGGGGTGCATGGAGGGGGATCTCTATGGGGCAGGGGACAGCAGCCATAGGGGGCGCGCTGTATTGGAAAGGGGGCGCATGGAGGGGGATCTCTATGGGGCAGGGGGCGCGCTCTATAACAAAGGTGATGCATGGAGGGGGATCTCTATGGGGCAGGGGGCAGCAGCCATAGGGGGCGCGCTGTATAGGAAAGGGGGTGCATGGAGGGGGATCTCTATGGGGCAGGGGACAGCAGCCATAGGGGGCACGCTGTATTGGAAAGGGGGTGCATGGAGGGGGATCGCTAAGGGGGAGGGGCAGCAGCCATAGGGGGCGCAATATATAGGAAAGTGGGTGCATGGAGGTGAATCTCTATGGGTCAGGGGTGCATCATAGGGAGCGCTCTATATAGAAAAGGGGGTGCATGGAGGGGGATCTCTGTGGGGCAGGGGGCAGCAGCCATAGGGGGCGCGCTGTATAGGAAAGGGGGTGCATGGAGGGGGATCTCTATGGGGCAGGGGGCAGCAGCCATAGGGGGCACGCTGTATAGGAAAGAGTGCATGGACGGGGATCTCTATGGGGCAGGGGCAGCAGCCATAGGGGGCGCGCTGTATAGGAAAGTGGGTGCATGGAGGGGGATCTCTATGGGGCAGGGGAGCAGCATAGGGAGCGCTCTATATAGGAAAGGGGGTGCATGGAGGGCGATCTCTATGGGGCAGGGGGCAGCAGCCATAGGGGGTACGCTATATAGGAAAGGGGGAGCATGGAGGGGGATCTCTATGGGGCAGGGGCAGCAGCTATAGGGGTCGCGCTGTATAGGAAAGGGGGCGCATGGAGGGGGATCTCTATGGGGCAGGGGGCAGCAGCCATAGGGGTTACGCTGTATAGGAAAGGTGGTGCATGGAGGGGGATCTCTAATGGGCAGGGGGCAGAAGCCTTAGGGGGTGCGCTGTATAGGAAAAGGGGTGCATGGAGGGGGATCTCTATGGGGCTGGGGCAGCAGCCATAGGGGGCGCGCTGTATAGGAAAGGGAGTGCATGGATGGGTATCTCTATGGGGCAGGGGCAGCAGCCATAGGTTGCGCGCTGTATAGGAAAGAGGGTGCATGGAGGGGGATCTCTATGGGGCAGGGGCAGCAGCCATAGGGGGCGCACTGTATAGGAAAGGGGGTGCATGGAGGGGGATCTCTATGGGGAAGGGGGCAGCAGCCATAGGGGGCGCGCTGTATAGGAAAGGGGGTTCATGGATGGAGATCTCTAGGGGCAGTGGCAGCAGCCATAGGGGGCGCGCTGTATAGGAAAGGGGGTGCATGGAGGGGGATCTCTATGGCGCAGGGGGCAGCAGCCATAGGGGGCGCGTTGTATAGGAAAGGGGGTGCATGGAGGGGGATCTCTATGGGGCAGAGGCAGCAGCCATAGGGGGCGCGCTGTATAGGAAAGGGGGTGCATGGAGGATGATCTCTATGGTGCAGGTGGCAGCAGCCATAGGGAGCGCGCTGTATAGGAAAGGGGGTGCATGGAGGGGGATCTCTGTGGGGCAGCAGCCATAGGGGGCGCGCTGTATAGGAAAGGGGGTGCATGGAGGGGGATCTCTATGGGGCAGGGGGCAGCAACCATAGAGAGCGCGCTGTATAGGAAAGGGGGTGCATGGAGGGGGATCTCTATGGGGCAGGGGGCAGCAGCGATAGGGGGCGCGCTGTATAGGAAAGGGGGTGCATGGAGGGGATCTCTATGGGTCAGGGGTAGCAGCCATAGGGGGCGCGCTGTATAGGAAAGGGGGTGCATGGAGGGGGATCTCTATGGGGCAGGGGACAGCAGCCATAGGGGGTGCGCTGTATAGGAAAGGGGGTGCATGGAGTGGGATCTCTATGGGGCAGCAGCCATAGAGAGCGCACTGTATAGCAAAGGGGGTGCATGGAGGGGGATTTCTATGGGGCAGAGGGCAGCAGCCATAGGGGGCGCGCTGTATAGGAAAGGGGGTGCATGGAGGGGGATCTCTATGGGGCAGGGGGCAGCAGCCATAGGGAGCGCGCTGTATAGGAAAGGGGGTGCATGGAGGGGGATCTCTATGGGGCAGGGGGGTAGCAGCCATAGGGGACGCGCTGTATAGGAAAGGGGGTGCATGGAGGGGGATCTCTATGGGGCAGGGGGCGCGCTCTTTTGCAAAGTGGGTGCATGGAGGAGGGTCTCCATGAGGCAGGGGGCAGCAGCCATAGGGGGCGCGCTGTATAGGAAATGGGGTGCATGGAAGGGGATCTCTATGGGGCAGGGGACAGCAGCCATAGGGGGCGCGCTGTATTGGAAAGGGGGTGCATGGAGGGGGATCTCTATGGGGCAGGGGCAGCAGCCATAGGGGGCGCACCATATAGGAAAGGGGGTGCATGGAGAGGGATCTCTATGGGGCAGGGGAGCAGCATAGAGGAGCGCTCTATATAGGAAAGGGGGTGCATGGAGGGGGATCTCTATGGGGCAGGGGGCATCAGCCATAGGGGGCGCGCTGTATAGGTTAGGGGGTGCATGGTGGGGGATCTCTATGGGGCAGCGGGCAGCAGCCGTAGGGGGCGTGCTGTATAGGAAAGGGGGTGCATGGATGGGGATCTCTATGGGGCAGGGGCAGCAGCCATAGGGGGCGCGCTGTATAGGAAAGGGGGTGAATGGAGGGGGATCTCTATGGGGCAGGGGCAGCAGCCATAGGGGGCGCGCTGTATAGGAAAGGGGGTGCATGGATGGGGATCTCTAGGGGCAGGGGCAGCAGCCTTAGGGGGCGCGCTGTATAGGAAAGGGGGTGCATGGAGGGAGATCTCTATGGGGCAGGGGGCAGCAAACATAGGGGGCGCGCTGTATAGGAAAGGGGGTGCATGGAGGGGGATCTCTATGGGGCAGGGGTCAGCAGCCATAGGGGGCGCGCTAAATAGGAAAGGGGGTGAATGGAGGGGGATCTCTATGGGGCAGGGGGCAGCAGCCATAGGGGGCGCGCTGTATAGGAAAGGGGGTGCATGGATGGGGATCTCTATGAGGCAGGGGCAGCAGCCATAGGGGGCGCGCTGTATAGGAAAGGGGGTCCATGGAGGTGGATCTCTATGGCGCAGGGGGCAGCAGCCATAGGGAGCGCGCTGTATAGGAAAAGGGGTGTATGGAGGGGGATCTCTATGGGGCAGCAGCCAAGGGGGCGCGCTGTATAGGAAAGGGGGTGCATGGAGTGGGATCTCTATGGGGCAGGGGGCAGCAGCCATAGGGGGCGCGCTCTATAGGAAAGGTGGTGCATGGAGGGGGATCTGTATGGGGCAGAAGCCATAGGGAGCGCGCTGTATAAGAAAGAGGGTGCATGGAGGGGGATCTCTATGGGGCAGGGGGCAGCAGCCATAGGGAGTGCGCTGTATAGGAAAGTGGGTGCATGGAGGGGGATCTCTATGAAGCAGGGGGTAGCAGCCATAGCGGGCGCTCTGTATAGGAAAGGGGGTGCATGGAGGGGGGTCTCTATGGGGCAGGGGGCAGCAGCCATAGGGGGCGCGCTGTATAGGAAAGGGGGTGCATGGAGGGGGATCTCTATGGGGCAGGGGACAGCAGCCATAGGGGGCGCGCTGAATAGGAAAGGGGGTGCATGGAGGGGGATCTTTATGGGGCAGGGGCAGCAGCCATAGGGGGCGCACTATATAGGAAAGGGGGTGCATGGAGAGGGATCTCTATGGGGCAGGGGAGCAGCATAGGGAGCGCTCTATATAGGAAAGGGGGTGCATGGAGGGGGATCTCTATGGGGCAGGGGGCATCAGCCATAGGGGGCACGCTGTATAGGTTAGGGGGTGCATGGAGAGGGATCTCTATGGGGCAGGGGGCAGCAGCCAAAGGGGGCGCGCTGTATAGGAAAGGGGGTGCATGGGTGGGGATCTCTATGGGGCAGGGGCAGCAGCCATAGGGGGCGTGCTGTATAGGAAAAGGGGGTGCTTTGACCGTGATCTCTATGCGGCAGGGGAAGCAGCCATAGGGGGCGCGCTGTATAGGAAAGGGGGTGCATGGAGGGGGATCTCTATGGCGCAGGGGGCATCAGCCATAGGGAGCGCGCTGTATAACAAAGAGGGTGCATGGAGGGGGATCTCTATGGGGCAGCAGCCATAGGGGGCGCGCTGTATAGGAAAGGGGGTGCATAGAGTAGGATCTCTATGGGGCAGGGGGCAGAAGCCATAGGGGGCGCTCTGTATAGGAAAGGGGGTGCATGGATGGGGATCTCTATGGGGCAGGGGCAGCAGCCATAGGGGGCGCGCTGTATAGGAAAGGGGGTTCATGGAGGTGGATCTCTATGGCGCAGGGGGCAGCAGCCATAGGGAGCGCGCTGTATAGGAAAAGGGGTGCATGGAGGGGGATCTCTATGGGGCAGCAGCCAAGGGGGCGCGCTGTATAGGAAAGGGGGTGCATGGAGGGGGATCTCTATGGGGCAGGGGGCAGCAGCCATAGGGGGCGCGCTCTATAGGAAAGGTGGTGCATTGAGGGGAATCTCTATGGGGCAGAAGCCATAGGGAGTGCTGTATAGGAAAGGGGGTCCATGGAGGTGGATCTCTATGGCGCAGGGGGCAGCAGCCATAGGGAGCGCGCTGTATAGGAAAAGGGGTGTATGGAGGGGGATCTCTATGGGGCAGCAGCCAAGGGGGCGCGCTGTATAGGAAAGGGGGTGCATGGAGTGGGATCTCTATGGGGCAGGGGGCAGCAGCCATAGGGGGCGCGCTCTATAGGAAAGGTGGTGCATGGAGGGGGATCTGTATGGGGCAGAAGCCATAGGGAGCGCGCTGTATAAGAAAGAGGGTGCATGGAGGGGGATCTCTATGGGGCAGGGGGCAGTAGCCATAGGGAGTGCGCTGTATAGGAAAGTGGGTGCATGGAGGGGGATCTCTATGAAGCAGGGGGTAGCAGCCATAGCGGGCGCTCTGTATAGGAAAGGGGGTGCATGGAGGGGGGTCTCTATGGGGCAGGGGGCAGCAGCCATAGGGGGCGCGCTGTATAGGAAAGGGGGTGCATGGAGGGGGATCTCTATGGGGCAGGGGACAGCAGCCATAGGGGGCGCGCTGAATAGGAAAGGGGGTGCATGGAGGGGGATCTTTATGGGGCAGGGGCAGCAGCCATAGGGGGCGCACTATATAGGAAAGGGGGTGCATGGAGAGGGATCTCTATGGGGCAGGGGAGCAGCATAGGGAGCGCTCTATATAGGAAAGGGGGTGCATGGAGGGGGATCTCTATGGGGCAGGGGGCATCAGCCATAGGGGGCACGCTGTATAGGTTAGGGGGTGCATGGAGAGGGATCTCTATGGGGCAGGGGGCAGCAGCCAAAGGGGGCGCGCTGTATAGGAAAGGGGGTGCATGGGTGGGGATCTCTATGGGGCAGGGGCAGCAGCCATAGGGGGCGTGCTGTATAGGAAAAGGGGGTGCTTTGACCGTGATCTCTATGCGGCAGGGGAAGCAGCCATAGGGGGCGCGCTGTATAGGAAAGGGGGTGCATGGAGGGGGATCTCTATGGCGCAGGGGGCATCAGCCATAGGGAGCGCGCTGTATAACAAAGAGGGTGCATGGAGGGGGATCTCTATGGGGCAGCAGCCATAGGGGGCGCGCTGTATAGGAAAGGGGGTGCATAGAGTAGGATCTCTATGGGGCAGGGGGCAGAAGCCATAGGGGGCGCTCTGTATAGGAAAGGGGGTGCATGGATGGGGATCTCTATGGGGCAGGGGCAGCAGCCATAGGGGGCGCGCTGTATAGGAAAGGGGGTTCATGGAGGTGGATCTCTATGGCGCAGGGGGCAGCAGCCATAGGGAGCGCGCTGTATAGGAAAAGGGGTGCATGGAGGGGGATCTCTATGGGGCAGCAGCCAAGGGGGCGCGCTGTATAGGAAAGGGGGTGCATGGAGGGGGATCTCTATGGGGCAGGGGGCAGCAGCCATAGGGGGCGCGCTCTATAGGAAAGGTGGTGCATTGAGGAGAATCTCTATGGGGCAGAAGCCATAGGGAGTGCTGTATAGGAAAGGGGGTGCATGGAGGGGGATCTCTGAGGCAGGGGGCAGCAGCCAATAGGGGTGTGCTGTATAGGAAAGGGGGTGCATGGAGGGGGATCTCTATGGGGCAGGGGGCAGCAGCCATAGGGAGCGCGCTGTATAGGAAAGGGGGTGCATGGAGGGGGATCTCTATGGGGCAGAAGCCATAGGGAGCGCTGTAAAGGAAAGGGGGTGCATGGAGGGGGATCTCTATGGGGCAGGGGACAGCAGCCATAGGGAGTGTGCTGTATAGGAAAGGGGGTGCATGGAGGGGGATCTCTTTGGGGCAGGGGGCAGCAGCCATAGGGTGCGCGCTGTATAGGAAAGAGGGTGCATGGAGGGGGATCTCTATGGGGCAGGGGGCAGCAGCCATAGGGAGTGCGCTGTATAGGAAAGGGGGTGCATGGAGGGTGATCTCTATGGGGCAGAAGCCATAGGGAGCGCTGTAAAGGAAAGGGGGTGCATGGAGGGGGATCTCTATGGAACAGGGGGCAGCAGCCATAGGGAGTGCGCTGTATAGGAAAGGGGGTGCATGGAGGGGGATCTCTATGGGGCAGGGGGCAGCAGCCATAGGGTGCGCGCTGTATAGGAAAGAGGGTGCATGGAGGGGGATCTCTATGGGGCAGGGGGCAGCAGCCATAGGGAGTGCGCTGTATAGGAAAGGGGGTGCATGGAGGGGGATCTCTATGGGGCAGAAGCCATAGGGAGCGCTGTAAAGGAAAGGTGGTGTATGGAGGGGGATCTCTATGGGGCAGGGGGCAGCAGCCATAGGGGGTGTGCTGTATAGGAAAGTAGGTGCATGGAGGGGGATCTCTATGGGGCAGGGGGCAGCAGCCATAGGGGGCGCGCTCTATAGGAAAGGTGGTGCATGGAGGGGGATCTGTATGGGGCAGAAGCCATAGGGAGCGCGCTGTATAAGAAAGAGGGTGCATGGAGGGGGATCTCTATGGGGCAGGGGGCAGCAGCCATAGGGAGTGCGCTGTATAGGAAAGTGGGTGCATGGAGGGGGATCTCTATGAAGCAGGGGGTAGCAGCCATAGCGGGCGCTCTGTATAGGAAAGGGGGTGCATGGAGGGGGGTCTCTATGGGGCAGGGGGCAGCAGCCATAGGGGGCGCGCTGTATAGGAAAGGGGGTGCATGGAGGGGGATCTCTATGGGGCAGGGGACAGCAGCCATAGGGGGCGCGCTGAATAGGAAAGGGGGTGCATGGAGGGGGATCTTTATGGGGCAGGGGCAGCAGCCATAGGGGGCGCACTATATAGGAAAGGGGGTGCATGGAGAGGGATCTCTATGGGGCAGGGGAGCAGCATAGGGAGCGCTCTATATAGGAAAGGGGGTGCATGGAGGGGGATCTCTATGGGGCAGGGGGCATCAGCCATAGGGGGCACGCTGTATAGGTTAGGGGGTGCATGGAGAGGGATCTCTATGGGGCAGGGGGCAGCAGCCAAAGGGGGCGCGCTGTATAGGAAAGGGGGTGCATGGGTGGGGATCTCTATGGGGCAGGGGCAGCAGCCATAGGGGGCGTGCTGTATAGGAAAAGGGGGTGCTTTGACCGTGATCTCTATGCGGCAGGGGAAGCAGCCTTAGGGGGCGCGCTGTATAGGAAAGGGGGTGCATGGAGGGGGATCTCTATGGCGCAGGGGGCATCAGCCATAGGGAGCGCGCTGTATAACAAAGAGGGTGCATGGAGGGGGATCTCTATGGGGCAGCAGCCATAGGGGGCGCGCTGTATAGGAAAGGGGGTGCATAGAGTAGGATCTCTATGGGGCAGGGGGCAGAAGCCATAGGGGGCGCTCTGTATAGGAAAGGGGGTGCATGGATGGGGATCTCTATGGGGCAGGGGCAGCAGCCATAGGGGGCGCGCTGTATAGGAAAGGGGGTTCATGGAGGTGGATCTCTGGCGCAGGGGGCAGCAGCCATAGGGAGCGCGCTGTATAGGAAAAGGGGTGCATGGAGGGGGATCTCTATGGGGCAGCAGCCAAGGGGGCGCGCTGTATAGGAAAGGGGGTGCATGGAGGGGGATCTCTATGGGGCAGGGGGCAGCAGCCATAGGGGGCGCGCTCTATAGGAAAGGTGGTGCATTGAGGGGAATCTCTATGGGGCAGAAGCCATAGGGAGTGCTGTATAGGAAAGGGGGTGCATGGAGGGGGATCTCTGAGGCAGGGGGCAGCAGCCAATAGGGGTGTGCTGTATAGGAAAGGGGGTGCATGGAGGGGGATCTCTATGGGGCAGGGGGCAGCAGCCATAGGGAGCGCGCTGTATAGGAAAGGGGGTGCATGGAGGGGGATCTCTATGGGGCAGAAGCCATAGGGAGCGCTGTAAAGGAAAGGGGGTGCATGGAGGGGGATCTCTATGGGGCAGGGGACAGCAGCCATAGGGAGTGTGCTGTATAGGAAAGGGGGTGCATGGAGGGGGATCTCTATGGGGCAGGGGGCAGCAGCCATAGGGTGCGCGCTGTATAGGAAAGAGGGTGCATGGAGGGGGATCTCTATGGGGCAGGGGGCAGCAGCCATAGGGAGTGCGCTGTATAGGAAAGGGGGTGCATGGAGGGTGATCTCTATGGGGCAGAAGCCATAGGGAGCGCTGTAAAGGAAAGGGGGTGCATGGAGGGGGATCTCTATGGAACAGGGGGCAGCAGCCATAGGGAGTGCGCTGTATAGGAAAGGGGGTGCATGGAGGGGGATCTCTATGGGGCAGGGGGCAGCAGCCATAGGGTGCGCGCTGTATAGGAAAGAGGGTGCATGGAGGGGGATCTCTATGGGGCAGGGGGCAGCAGCCATAGGGAGTGCGCTGTATAGGAAAGGGGGTGCATGGAGGGGGATCTCTATGGGGCAGAAGCCATAGGGAGCGCTGTAAAGGAAAGGTGGTGTATGGAGGGGGATCTCTATGGGGCAGGGGGCAGCAGCCATAGGGGGTGTGCTGTATAGGAAAGTAGGTGCATGGAGGGGGATCTCTATGGGGCAGGGGGCAGCAGCCATAGGGAGCGCGCTGTATAGGAAAGGGGGTGCATGGAGGGGGATCTCTATGGGGCAGAAGCCATAGGGAGCGCTGTAAAGGAAAGGGGGTGCATGGAGGGGGATCTCTATGGGGCAGGGGGCAGCAGCCATAGGGGGTGTGCTTTATAGGAAAGGGGGTGCATGGAGGGGGATCTCACTGGGGCAGGGGGCAGCAGCCATAGGGAGTGCGCTGTATAGGAAAGGGGGTGCATGGAAGGGGATCTCTATGGGGCAGGGGGCAGCAGCCATAGGGTGTGCGCTGTATAGGAAAGAGGGTGCATGGAGGGGGATCTCTATGGGGCAGGGGGCAGCAGCCATAGGGAGTGCGCTGTATAGGAAAGGGGGTGCATGGAGGGGGATCTCTATGGGGCAGAAGCCATAGGGAGCGCTGTAAAGTTAAGGGGGTGCATGGAGGGGGATCTCTATGGGGCAGGGGGCAGCAGCCATAGGGGGTGTGCTGTATAGGAAAGTGGGTGCTTGGAGGGGGATCTCTATGGGGCATGGGGCAGCAGCCATAGGGAGCGCGCTGTATAGGAAAGGGGGTGCATGGAGGGGGATCTCTATGGGGCAGGGGGCAGCAGCCATAGGGAGCGCGCTGTATAGGAAAGAGGGTGCATGGAGGGGGATCTCTATGGGGCAGGGGGCAGCAGCCATAGGGAGTGCGCTGTATAGGAAAGGGGGTGCATGGAGGGGGATCTCTATGGGGCAGCAGCCAAGGGGGCGCGCTGTATAGGAAAGGGGGTGCATGGAGGGGGATCTCTATGGGGCAGGGGGCAGCAGCCATAGGGGGCGCGCTCTATAGGAAAGGTGGTGCATTGAGGGGAATCTCTATGGGGCAGAAGCCATAGGGAGTGCTGTATAGGAAAGGGGGTGCATGGAGGGGGATCTCTGAGGCAGGGGGCAGCAGCCAATAGGGGTGTGCTGTATAGGAAAGGGGGTGCATGGAGGGGGATCTCTATGGGGCAGGGGGCAGCAGCCATAGGGAGCGCGCTGTATAGGAAAGGGGGTGCATGGAGGGGGATCTCTATGGGGCAGAAGCCATAGGGAGCGCTGTAAAGGAAAGGGGGTGCATGGAGGGGGATCTCTATGGGGCAGGGGACAGCAGCCATAGGGAGTGTGCTGTATAGGAAAGGGGGTGCATGGAGGGGGATCTCTATGGGGCAGGGGGCAGCAGCCATAGGGTGCGCGCTGTATAGGAAAGAGGGTGCATGGAGGGGGATCTCTATGGGGCAGGGGGCAGCAGCCATAGGGAGTGCGCTGTATAGGAAAGGGGGTGCATGGAGGGTGATCTCTATGGGGCAGAAGCCATAGGGAGCGCTGTAAAGGAAAGGGGGTGCATGGAGGGGGATCTCTATGGAACAGGGGGCAGCAGCCATAGGGAGTGCGCTGTATAGGAAAGGGGGTGCATGGAGGGGGATCTCTATGGGGCAGGGGGCAGCAGCCATAGGGTGCGCGCTGTATAGGAAAGAGGGTGCATGGAGGGGGATCTCTATGGGGCAGGGGGCAGCAGCCATAGGGAGTGCGCTGTATAGGAAAGGGGGTGCATGGAGGGGGATCTCTATGGGGCAGAAGCCATAGGGAGCGCTGTAAAGGAAAGGTGGTGTATGGAGGGGGATCTCTATGGGGCAGGGGGCAGCAGCCATAGGGGGTGTGCTGTATAGGAAAGTAGGTGCATGGAGGGGGATCTCTATGGGGCAGGGGGCAGCAGCCATAGGGAGCGCGCTGTATAGGAAAGGGGGTGCATGGAGGGGGATCTCTATGGGGCAGAAGCCATAGGGAGCGCTGTAAAGGAAAGGGGGTGCATGGAGGGGGATCTCTATGGGGCAGGGGGCAGCAGCCATAGGGGGTGTGCTTTATAGGAAAGGGGGTGCATGGAGGGGGATCTCACTGGGGCAGGGGGCAGCAGCCATAGGGAGTGCGCTGTATAGGAAAGGGGGTGCATGGAAGGGGATCTCTATGGGGCAGGGGGCAGCAGCCATAGGGTGTGCGCTGTATAGGAAAGAGGGTGCATGGAGGGGGATCTCTATGGGGCAGGGGGCAGCAGCCATAGGGAGTGCGCTGTATAGGAAAGGGGGTGCATGGAGGGGGATCTCTATGGGGCAGAAGCCATAGGGAGCGCTGTAAAGGAAAGGGGGTGCATGGAGGGGGATCTCTATGGGGCAGGGGGCAGCAGCCATAGGGGGTGTGCTGTATAGGAAAGTGGGTGCTTGGAGGGGGATCTCTATGGGGCAGGGGGCAGCAGCCATAGGGAGCGCGCTGTATAGGAAAGGGGGTGCATGGAGGGGGATCTCTATGGGGCAGGGGGCAGCAGCCATAGGGAGCGCGCTGTATAGGAAAGAGGGTGCATGGAGGGGGATCTCTATGGGGCAGGGGGCAGCAGCCATAGGGAGTGCGCTGTATAGGAAAGGGGGTGCATGGAGGGGGATCTCTATGGGGCAGGGGACAGCAGCCATAGGGGGCGCACTATATAGGAAAGGGGGTGCATGGAGAGGGATCTCTATGGCGCAGTGGAGCAGCATAGGGAGCGCTCTATATAGGAAAGGGGGTGCATGGAGGGGGATCTCTATGGGGCAGGGGGCAGCAGCCATAGGGGGCGCGCTGTATAGGTTAGGGGGTGCATGGAGAGTGATCTCTATGGGGCAGGGGGCAGCAGCCATAGGGGGCGCTCTGTATAGGAAAGGGGGTGCATGGGTGGGGATCTCTATGGGGCAGGGGCAGCAGCCATAGGGGGCGCGCTGTATAGGAAAAGGGGGTGCATTGACCGTAATCTCTATGCGGCAGGGGAAGCAGCCATAGGGGGCGCGCTGTATAGGAAAGGGGGTGCATGGAGGGGGATCTCTATGGCACAGGGGGCATCAGCCATAGGGAGCGCGCTGTATAACAAAGAGGGTGCATGGAGGGGGATCTCTATGGGGCAGCAGCCATAGGGGGCGCGCTGTATAGGAAAGGGGGTGCATAGAGTAGGATCTCTATGGGGCAGGGGGCAGAAGCCATAGGGAGCGCGCTGTATAGGAAAGGGGGTGCATGGAGGTGGATCTCTATGGGCAGGGGGTAGCAGCCATAGGGGGTGCGCTGTATAGGAAAGGGGATGCATGGAGGGGGATATCTATGGGGCGGGGGGCAGCAGCCATAGGGGGCGCGCTGTATAGGAAAGTGGGTGCATGGAGGGGGATCTCTATGGGGCAGGGGATCAGCATAGGGAGCGCTCTATATAGGAAAGGGGGTGCATGGAGGGGGATCTGTATGGGGCAGGGCAGCAGCTATAGGGGTCGCGCTGTATAGGAAAGGGGGCGCATGGAGGGGGATCTCTATGGGGCAGGGGGCAGCAGCCATAGGGGGTACGCTGTATAGGAAAGGGGGTGCATGGAAGGGGATCTCTAATGGGCAGGGGGCAGAAGCATAGGGAGCGCGCTGTATAGGAAAGGGGGTGCATAGAGGGGGATCTCTATGGGGCAGGGGGCAGCAGCCATAGGGGGTGCGCTGTATAGGAAAAGGGGTGCATGGAGGGGGATCTCTATGGGGCAGGGGCAGCAGCCATAGGGGGAGCGCTGTATAGGAAAGGGGGTGCATGGAGGGGGATCTCTATGGGGCAGGGGCAGCAGCCATAGGATGTGCGCTGTATAGGAAAGGGGGTGCATGGAGGGGGATCTCTATGGGGCAGGGGGCAGCAGCCATAGGGGGCGCGCTGTATAGGAAAGGGGGTGCATGTAGGGGGATCTCTATGGGGCAGCAGCCATAGGGGGGCGCTGTATAGGAAAAGGGGTGCATGGAGGGGGATCTCTATGGGGCAGGGGGCAGCAGTCATAGGGGGCGCGCTGTATAGATAGGGGGTGCATGGAGGGGGATCTCTATGGAGCAGGGGGCAGCAGCCATAGGGGGCGTGCTGTATAGGAAAGGGGGTGCATGGAGGGGTATCTCTATGGGGCAGGGGGCAGCAGCCATAGGGGGCACGCTGTATAGGAAAGGGGGTGCATGGAGGGGGATCTCTATGGGGCAAGGGGCAGCAGCCATAGGGGGCGTGCTGTATAGGAAAGGGGGTGCATGGAGGGGGATCTCTATGCGGCAGGGGCAGCAGCCATAGGGGGTACGCTGTATAGGAAAGGGGGTGCATGGAGGGGTATCTTTATGGGGCAGGGGCAGCAGCTATAGGGGGTGCGTTGTATAGGAAAGGGGGCGCATGGTATGGGGCAGGGGGCAGCAGCCATAGGGGGTACGCTGTATAGGAAAGGGGGTGCATGGATGGGGATCTCTATGGGGCAGGGGGCAGAAGCATAGGGAATGCGCTGTATATTAAAGGGGTTGCATGGAGGGGGATCTCTATGGGGCAGGGGGCAGCAGCCATAGGGGGTGCGCTGTATAGGAAAAGGGGTGCAAGGAGGGGGATCTCTATGGGGCAGGGGCAGCAGCCATAGGGGGCGCACTGTATAGGAAAAGGGGTGCAAGGAGGGGGATCTCTATGGGGCTGGGGCAGCAGCCGTAGGGGTCGCACTGTATAGGAAAAGGGGTGCATGGAGGCTGATCTCTATGGGGCAGGGGCAGCAGCCATAGGGGGTACGTTGTATAGGAAAGGGGGTGCATGGAGGGGGATCTCTATGGGGCAGGGGCAGCAGCCATAGGGGCAACGCTGTATAGGATAGGGGGTGCATGGAGGGGGATCTCTATGGGGCAGGGGGCAGCAGCCATAGGGAGCGCTGTATAGGAAAGTAGGTGCATGGAGGGGGATCTCTATGGGGCAGGGGGCAGCAGCCATAGGGGGCGCGCTGTATAGGAAAGATGGTGCATGGAGGGGGATCTCTATGGGGCAGGGGGCAGCAGCCATAGGGTGCGCGCTGTATAGGAAAGATGGTGCATGGAGGGGGATCTCTATGGGGCAGGGGAAAGAAGCATAGGGAGCGCTCTGTATGGGAAAAGGGGGTGCATGGAGGGGGATCTCTATGGGGCAGGGGCAGCAGCCATAGGGAGCGCTCTTTATGGGAAAAGGGGGTGCATGGAGGGGGATCTCTATGGGGCAGCGGCAGCAGTATAGGGAGCATTCTTTATAGGAAAGGGGGTGCATGGAAGGGGATCTCTATGGGGCAGGGGCAGCAATATAGGGAGCACTCTGTATGGGAAAAGGGGGTGCATGGAGGGAGATCTCTATGGGGCAGGGGGCAATAGCAGAGGGAGCGCTCTGTATGATAAAGGGGGTGCATGTAGTTTCCTCTGTATGGGCTCACAGCATGGGGTGTGATCTGTATGGGGCAGGGGGCAGCCTGCGGGGTGGAATCACTGTGGAAAAGGGGGCAGCGTGAGGTGGGCTTAGAATGGTAAAGGGCAGCATGGGGTGGGCTCAATATGGAAAAGGTGGCAGCAAGAGATGGGCTCAGTATTGAAAAGAGGGCAGCGTGGGGTGGACTCAGTATGGAGAAAGGGCAACATGGCTCAGTATGTATAAGTCTAATGTGTGGGAGACAGTTCGAATAGGGGGCAGCATTTGGTGCAGACAGTTTGGAGATCGTAGTTCCTAAGTGAGGAGGGTGTAGTGGGTGTAACTCATGAGGGGAGACGGTGTGGTATATAAAGGGGGCAGTGTGGAAGCCATGTACCATAATATAGACAGTGAGGGGGTCATTTTTTGTGCAGGTATTAAAGTGAGAGACAGTTATTTATTTTGGGGGCTTATTTAGGGAACAGCATGGTTCATTATTTTTTTAATGACATGTTATTTTTAAGGGCACTGTGTCGTTATGTGCTGCAGAAGAGCAGAGAAGATGGAGGTCTGCAGAGACGAGCTGTGGATATGAAGTGATCATGTCGCCAGGACCTGTGAGGTACCGAGGTCTGAAGATGGATAAATGCAGGTGATGGCTAAACACATTAGCTAATGCAGGTTTTAAGTGATCGCTGATCTATATCCAGCAGATGGGCAATGGTTTAACAGCTGCTTAGCCTGTGACCACACTTTCATGTGCACAGTACGATCTTTACCACGATCGTCCTGTGCATATAGAATAGCATTATTCTTGGCAGCATGTGTTCACAGGACAATGTGCGGCCAAGAAAGATATTTAAAGGTGTCTGTGACCCCCCAAATGCCAATTAAACTGTACACACATTTTTTAGGGAATACAGCCCATATATAAATCATGCCAGGTAGAAACAATGTAACCTAACAATAAAAAAATCTTCTATTTTATTTTATTTTTTTTTTTTGCAGTGAGGGGGCATTGTGCACTTTTGGAGTGGTCTATGCCATAAACAAAAGTGAATCTTATCAAATGTTAAGTTGAGCTGTATACACCTGGTGTGATTTCTGTATGGGCTGTATACACCTGGTGTGATTTCTGTATGGGCTGTATACACCTGGTGTGATTTTTTTTTTTTTTTTTTTTTTTTCTATGGGCGACGTTCCCTATTATGAATATTTGTGTAGGGTGATCGGCATTTTGTGGGTGACAGATATTTTGCTCCTGCATCAGGTGATTGACAGCTTGTTGAGGTAGACCAATAATCCGCAGCAGTGTAAACGCACTTAAAAGAGCGACTTAATGTTTTAGAAATTATTTTATATGTTTTAGAGTAATTAATTTTGAGCAGATCTGTGGGGAACCCGGTCCCTAGTCCCCCTGAATTGCTCCAAATACCTATTAGGAAAGTGCAGGAGAACAGACAGAGCAGCGTCAGTAGGAAGTCAGAGTCCTGTCTCCTGAGCCGTGCACTTCACCTATGGGGGTCTCAGGACGCACCAGTCTAAGAATTAATGGACCTTTTTGATGACCCTTCTTTTGAGAATCCTAGAGCATGGTGCATGCTGGGATATTTGAAAGAAGCGTTATCATGGGGCGGAGGCTGCAGTCACTGCCACAGCCTCTGCCCCTCCCTGAAATGAAGCGTCATCAAGGGACAGGATAGGAAATTATTAATGCAAGTATATTAAAAAAAAAAATATTTGGCACTAAATAGATCGGGATTTAGAATGAAAATTACTTTGCCTTCGGACCAAACCTTTAAGCTACTCTTTAAATGTTTACTAGTGCAGCTACTAGCAACTAATCAGTACTTTGGTACCTAGATTGATGAAAGTTGGTAACAACAATTTCAATCATCTCCTTACCATTGTTAAGGTATACAAGTTTATATGATAGAGGCTAACCTGACATTGAAAGTGATCGCTGTATAACGTTGGTGATGTGTCATGTATTGATGGTTGTTCTCAGGCTGTATTTCTGTACTGACAATTGTTCTGGTGATGCGGTCATGTACTGACAGTTGTTCTGGTGATGTATTCATGTACTGATGGTTGTTCTTGTGATGTAGTTATGTAGGAATGCAGCATATATAGCGTTTTTTGAGCGTCGGAATCCTTTTTTTTTTTTTTTTTTTCTTCTACTGCGCATGCTCAGCTCTTGTGTTTAATAATTGAAATCAATGTTTCTCTCTCTCGGCGGCCGAACGATCAGCTGATTGCCCGGCGGCTGGATTTTGAGAGCGATCAGCTGGCTTTTGAGAACGATCATCTGATCGCTCGGCTACTGTGAACAATCAGGTGATCGCACAGCGGCCGGCCGCCGGGTGATCAGCTGATCATTCACAATAGCCAGCCGCTGGTAAAACAGATAAAAAAAAAAAAAACGGCTCGTTGTTTTGCAGCATCAGTCACATCAGTTGTGCCACTATCTGCAACGCATCCGTTGCATAAGTCACAAAACTGATTGTGACGGATGCAAAACAACGCAAGTGTGAAAGCAGCCTTACCAGTAGGGGGCGTTACAACTTAAAGTGCCTTGGGTAGCATGAATGCCAAATACGGCCCTGGAGATGGGGCGACGCTCTGTCTATGGGGAGGGGAGAGGGGGCGACGCTCTGTCTATGGGGAGGGGAGAGGGGGCGACGCTCTGTCTATGGGGAGGGGAGAGGGGGCGACGCTCTGTCTATGGGGAGGGGAGAGGGGGCGACGCTCTGTCTATGGGGAGGGGAGAGGGGGCGACACTCTGTCTATGGGGAGGGGAGAGGGGGCGACGCTCTGTCTATGGGGAGGGGAGAGGGGGCGACGCTCTGTCTATGGGGAGGGGAGGGGAGAGGGGGCGACGCTCTGTCTATGGGGAGGGGAGGGGAGAGGGGGCGACGCTCTGTCTATGGGGAGGGGAGGGGAGAGGAGGCGACGCTCTGTCTATGGGGAGGGGAGAGGGGGCGACGCTCTGTCTATGGGGAGGGGAGAGGGGGCGACGCTCTGTCTATGGGGAGGGGAGAGGGGGCGACGCTCTGTCTATGGGGAGGGGAGAGGGGGCGACGCTCTGTCTATGGGGAGGGGAGAGGGGGCGACGCTCTGTCTATGGGGAGGGGAGAGGGGGCGACGCTCTGTCTATGGGGAGGGGAGAGGGGGCGACGCTCTGTCTATGGGGAGGGGAGAGGGGGCGACGCTCTGTCTATGGGGAGGGGAGAGGGGGGCGACGCTCTGTCTATGGGGAGGGGAGAGGGGGCGACGCTCTGTCTATGGGGAGGGGAGAGGGGGCGACGCTCTGTCTATGGGGAGGGGAGAGGGGGCGACGCTCTGTCTATGGGGAGGGGAGAGGGGGCGACGCTCTGTCTATGGGGAGGGGAGAGGGGGCGACGCTCTGTCTATGGGGAGGGGAGAGGGGGCGACGCTCTGTCTATGGGGAGGGGAGAGGGGGCGACGCTCTGTCTATGGGGAGGGGAGAGGGGGCGACGCTCTGTCTATGGGGAGGGGAGAGGGGGCGACGCTCTGTCTATGGGGAGGGGAGAGGGGGCGACGCTCTGTCTATGGGGAGGGGAGAGGGGGCGACGCTCTGTCTATGGGGAGGGGAGAGGGGGCGACGCTCTGTCTATGGGGAGGGGAGAGGGGGCGACGCTCTGTCTATGGGGAGGGGAGAGGGGGCGACGCTCTGTCTATGGGGAGGGGAGAGGGGGCGACGCTCTGTCTATGGGGGAGGGGAGAGGGGGCGACGCTCTGTCTATGGGGGAGGGGGCGACGCTCTGTCTATGGGGGAGGGGGCGACGCTCTGTCTATGGGGGAGGGGGCGACGCTCTGTCTATGGGGGAGGGGGCGACGCTCTGTCTATGGGGGAGGGGGCGACGCTCTGTCTATGGGGGAGGGGGCGACGCTCTGTCTATGGGGGAGGGGGCGACGCTCTGTCTATGGGGGCGACGCTCTGTCTATGGGGGTGGGGGCGACGCTCTGTCTATGGGGGTGGGGGCGACGCTCTGTCTATGGGGGTGGGGGCGACGCTCTGTCTATGCGGGTGGGGGCGACGCTCTGTGTATGGGGAGGGGGGGTTCGCAGAGCAGCACCTGGGGTCCCTTTCGTCTTTTTCCATTAGAGGCATCGAGCAGGTTGATAGTCCTCCAAGAGGAGGGGATTGGAATAGGTTACTATATAAAAGGGAAGCCCATTGGATATTAAAGCTTGGAACTAGATATCCCAAAGGGCTGAATTACACAACTGATCTGTATTACCTATATTGATATGTATGTTTATTATCAGGTTATTATTCAATGTATTCTTTATACACAATTTATGTTCATTTTTTGCATTATTATTAATTATTGGTCATTTTTCTTTATAGAGTTCGGTGCAGTATGTGGTCCAACAAATTATTATTCCTCATCCGTTGAATATGAATCTTTTCATCTATTTGACAGACTCCCACAAGTGAAATAGAGAATATTTCTATGTGTATATTATATATTCTTTGTACTTTGCATTATATGGTGTGTAATTATATTAATGATGTTTGTATTTATGCATTTTTGTTATCTATTTTTGTTGTCTTTTGCTCTTTTCTTGGTAATTTGTTAATTCATTGACTGTGTTTGTTGTCTACCCTAAAAGGCTGTGTGAATTTTATAAGTGGATTGCATTCACTTTGATATTGTCTTGATTAAGAACAGTCATCTGTTTGAAACATGTTGATGGACAGTGTGTCTATTTTTTTTCACTATCGTGCTTTTTCATGGATTTTAACAGTCTTTAATAAAGTTAATTTTAATTAAGCGGTTGCTGTATTTCCTCTCTTCTATGGTGTTTCATAGATGACTGTCATCACTAATCTAGGACTTAGGGGCACTTTGCACACTACGACATCGCAGGTGCGATGTCGGTGGGGTCAAATTGAAAGTGACGCACATCCGGCGTCGCAGGCGATATCGTAGTGTGAAGTCTTTTTGATACGATTAACGAGTGCAAAATCATCGTAATCGTATCATCGTTGTAGCGTCGGTCATTTCCATAATTTGGAAATGACCGATGTTACGATGTTGTTCCTCGTTCCAGCGGCAGCACACATCGCTGTGTGTGAAGCCGCAGGAGCGAGGAACATCTGCGTCCTGCGGCTCACGCCAGCTATGCGGAAGGAAGGTGGTGGGCGGGATGTTTACGTCCCGCTCATCTCCGCCCCTCCGCTTCTATTGGCCGCCTGCCGTGTGATGTCGCTGTGACGCCGCACGACCCGCCCCCTTAGGAAGGAGGCGGGTCGCCGGCCAGAGCGACATCGCAGGGCAGGTAAGTGCATGGGAAGATCACAAGATATTGCAGCTGCGACGGGGGCGGGGACCATCACGCTCGGCATTGCAAGCATCGGCGTGGAAAGTGCCCCTTAGAGGCAGCTATGGGCTGCTATTAACTCCTTATTACCCCGATTGCTACCACACCAGGGCAATCGGGATGATCGGGTAAAGTGCCGGGACTGTCGCAATCTAATAGATGTGATGATGCAGGCTGATATTTTTAGGCTGGGGGGCAGCCTAATAACTATAGGCCTCTCCAGTCTGAGAATACCAGCCCCCAGTTGTGAGGCTTTATCTTGGTTGGGTATCAAAATTGAGGGGACTGCACCCTGTTATTTATTTTACTGTACAACATAGACCCACCAGCAGCTGTGACTGGTTGCAGTAAGACAGCTGTCATTCAGCGTGGGGGCGCATCTGACTGCAACCAATCACAGCCACCGGTGAGCGGGGGAAGCAATGAATGAGCCTAAAGGCCACTTTACACACAGCGACATTGCTAACGATGTCAGTGAAAGCACCCGCCCCCCGTCGGTTGTGCGTCACGGGCAAATCGCTGCCTGTGGCGCACATCGCTAACACCCGTCACACATACTTACCTTCCTAGCGACGTTGCTGTGGCCGGCGAACCGCCTCCTTTCCAAGGGGGCGGTTCATGCGACATCACTAAGTGACCGCCCAATAGGAGTGGAGATAAGCGGGCGTAACATCCCGCCCACCTCCTTCCTTCCTCCTTGACGGCGGCCGCAGGTACAATGTTGTTCCTCATTCCTGCGGTGTCACACATAGCGGTGTGTGTGCTGCAGCAGGAATGCTGATTAATCGGCGTCCAAAAGCAGCAACGATATTTGAGATTAGAACGACGTGTCAACGATATGGTGAGTATTTTTGATCGTTAACGGTCATTCCTGCGTTTCACACGCAACGACGTCGCTAACGAGGCCGGATGTGCGTCACGAATTCCGTGACCCCAACGGCATCTCGTTAGCGATGTCGTTGCGTGTAAAGCCCCCTTAAGGGTGCGCTCACGCGAGCGTATAAATCTGACTAGTCCAATGCGAGAAAATCTTGCACCCCTCCAATCTATCCTAAACTCTGCGGCCAGCTTAATCCACCTTTCCCCTTGCTATTCTCAGCCACGCCACTCTGCCAATCCCTTCACTGGCTTTCCATTGCCCAACGACTCCAGTTCAAAACATTAACCATGACCTACAAAGCCATCCACAACCTGTTTCCTCCTTACATCTGTGACCTAGTCTCCCGATACCTACCTGCATTCAACCTCAGATCCTCACAAGATCTCCTTCTCTACTCCTCTCTTATCTCCTCTTCCCACAATCGCGTACAAGATTTCTCCCGTGCCTCCCCCATACTCTGAAATGCTCTACCTCAGCATATCAGACTCTCCCCTACCGTGGAAAGCTTCAAGAGGAACCTCAAGACCCATCTCTTCCAACAAGCCTACAACCTACAATAACCCTCAGTCCAGTACACCACAATGTAACCATCTCTGTCCTCACCTATTGTACCATCACCCATTCCCTGTAGACTGAGCCCTCGTGGGCAGGGTCCTCTCTCCTCCTATACCAGTCTGTTTTTTACTGTTAATGATTGTTGTACGTATACCCTCTTTTACTTGTAAAGCGCCATGGAATAAATGGCGCTATAATAAATAATAATTGCACTCGGCCCCATGTTAGACAATGCTGCAGCTCAGATTAGCAATATTTTTTTTTCTCAGTCCGAAACAGACTGAGGAAAAAAAATTGCAGCATGCTGCGATTTTCTGCTAGAAGCGTATCACTCGCACCCATTCAAGTGAATTGGTGAGAGAGATACATCGGACTGCACTCAGCTGTTATCCCAGTGCAGTGCGATATACGCACAGGCTGACAATGGAGGAGATGGGGAGATTAACTCCTCCCTCTCCGCCGCAGCACCCACCCTGAGCTTTGCAGCTGTGACCCAATCTCATGATCGGGTGACAGTCGCATGACACTCGGCTCACGCTCGCAGCAAAACCTGAGCCGAGGGTCATTTAGCATATCTCATCCGTTGCTCTCTCATCGGATGCCATGCGCTAATGTGACTCCAGCCTAATGAGCAGCCCGGGAAGAAGGAGAGGCCGCAGGATCAGTGTAACAGCCGCGCCAGTGATCGGTGAGTAAGAAGTGCTTGCTACTACCCCTTTGCCCTTTGTGCCGGATTCTGGTCCCCATAGACTTTATATGGGGACCAGCATCTGTCCGGATATCTGTGATCAATCCCCCAATGACTCAGAGTTAGTGGGTGATTGATCTGCCAGTCCTCCGAAACGCAGGGACAAAACGCAAAAAGAATTGACATGCTGCTTCTTTTTTCTTGAACAAAAACTGCAAGGAAAAAAAAAGCAACGTGCGCACAGCCATTTTCTGAATTCTCATAGACTTTACTGGGTAAAGCAATGCATGCAGTTTTGGGCAACAAACTGCAACCAAAAACGTGGCAAAAAAACACAGTGTGCACACAGGGCCTAAAGATGGAATTGCTGCTAGTCAACTTGCAAGACCTGTCACATTAGCAGGTGCGTAATGTGTGGCAGATGGACAATCGTGAGTCGTGTACTCGTCGCTAGGTTTCATATAATTGTTTCATTAAAATGGCGGCGGTTGTTAATCGTTTCCATGGCATCACACGTTGCTCCGTGTAACACCACGGGAACGATGAACAGCAGCTTTACCTGCCTCTCGCGGCACCCGACGGCTTAATGGAAGGAAGGAGGTGGGCGGGATGTTTACATCCCGCTCATCTCCGCCCCTCCGCTTCTATTGGCCGCCGGCCGTGTGACGTCGCTGTGACGCCGAACGTCCCGCCCACTGCAGGAAGTGGACGTTCGTCGCCCACAGCTAGGTCATCCGGAAGGTAAGTACGTGTGACGGGGGTTCAACGAGTTTGTGCGCCATGGGCAACTAATTGCCCGTGACGCAAAAACGACGGGGGCGGGGGCTATCGCACAATCTATCGTCTCGTGTAAAGCAGGCTTTACTCATAGAGAACAGGCTAAATCCCAGTGGGCAGAAGGACCTGGTCCAGTAGATCAATAAGTCTTGTATTAACACACTCAATAGGACCCGGTCCTTTATCCCACTAAGTCTCGCATTAAAACACTCATTAGGACTTGATTCTTTAGCCCACTAGGGTTTAGCTTTCTCATAGAAAGCAGGTTAAATCCCAGTGTGCAGAAGGATCCGATCCAGTAGATCACTAATGTGGGCTTTACACGAGACGAGTTATCGTGCGATGCATCATCGGGGTCACGGTTTTCGTGACGCACATCCGGCATCGTTCACGACGTCGTCTCATGTGACACCTCCGAGCGATGCAGTATCGCTCACAAATCGTGAGTCGTGTACTCGTCGCTCAGTTTTAAAAAATTGTTTAATTAAAATGGCGCCGGTTGTTCATCGTACCCAGGGTAGCACACATTGCTCTGTGTGACACCCCGGGAACGATGAAGACAGCTTACTTGCGTCCCACGGCTCCCGGCGGCTATGCGGAAGGAAGGAGGTGGGCGGGATGCTTATGTCCCGCTCATCTCCGCCCCTCCGCTTCTATTGGCCGGCGGCAGTTTGACGTCGCTGTAACGCCGAACGTCCCTCCCCCTTTAGGAAGAGGATGTTCGCCGCCCACAGCGAGGTCGCTCAGCAGGTAAGTACGTGTGACGGGGGTTTCACGACTTTGTGGGACACGGGCAGCGATTTGCCCGTGATGCACAAACGACGTGGGCGGGAAATCGCACATCGGTCGTCTCGCGTAAAGCAGGCATTAGTCTTGCATTAAAACACTTATTGTGACCTGGTCCTTTAGCCCACTAGGAATTAGGTTTCTTATGTAGAGCAGGCTAAATCCCAGTGTGCAGAAGGACCTGGTCCAATAGATCACTCAGTCTTGTATTAAAACGCTCATTTGTACCTGCTCCTTTAGCCCACTAGGATTTAGCTTACTCATAGAGAGCAGGCTAAATCCCCGTGGGCAGAAGGACCTGGTCCAGTAGATCACTAAGTCTTCTATTAAAACATTTGTTAGGACCTGGTCCTTTAGCCCACTAGGAATTAGCTTTCTTATATAGAGCAGGCTAATTCCCAGTGGGCAGAAGATCCTGGTTGAGCAGATCACTAAAGCCTGCTTTACACGTTGTAATTTCAAATACGATTTCGTATGCGATTTGCAACGCCCCCATCGTATGTGTGCCACGTTCAATTTGTTGAACGTGCCGCACAAACGATTAACCCCCGTCACACGTACTTACCAGTCCATACGACCTCAATGTGGGCGGTGAACGTCCACTTCCTGGAGTGGGAGGGACGTTCGGTGTCACATCGACGTCACGCGGCAGCCGGCCAATAGAAGTGGAGGGGCGGAGCTGAGCGGGACGTAAACATCCCACCCACCTCTTTCCTTCCGAATTGTGGGCTGGGAGCCGCGGGACGTAGGTAAGATCTGTTCATCGTTCCCGGGGGGGCACACACTGCGATGTGTGCTGCCCCGAGTACGATGAACAACCTGACGTGCAATTCTAGAGAAAGGCACGATGTGTATGCGATGAACGTTTTACCGTTCAATCGCAATCGCACATACCTGTCACACACTGCAATGTACCTTACGATGCCGGATGTGCGTCACTTACGACGTGACCCCGCCGACACATTGTAAGATACATTGCGGCGTGTAAAGCAGGCTTAAGTCTTGTATTAAAACAATCATTGGGACCTGGTCCTTTCTCCCACTAAGTCTAACATTAAAACACTCATTAGAACCCAGTCCTTTAGCCCACTAGGGTTTAGCTGTCTCATAGAGAGCAGGCTAAATCCCAGTGGGCACAAGGACCTGATTCTGTATCCCACTACTTCATGTTATAAAAATATGGAAAAAAAAAATACAACAGAAAATTGACAAGTGGTGAAAGGGTTAAAGCACTCATTGGGACCTGCATAGAAAAAAATATGTGGCTGTAAAATCCAGAAAAAATACTAGTAGTAAATGAAATGGGCCGGGGATGTGATTGGTGCAGTGTATTGTAGAGACGGAAAACTCTAGGGTATAAACAAAGCTGAAAATAAAGATCGGTGATCAGACGTCATATCTAGTCTTATGCGAATAATAAGATGATAGGGATCCGATGTATCTATATACAATAAGTGTCCTTCATTCCACCAGGATTTAGCATTCTTATATAGACAAAGCTAAATCACAGTGGCTACAAGGACTTGGTCCCTCTGCCAAATAGGTACAAGGTACTCTCAAGGGTTAATTTTCATATAATTTATTCCAAAATAGTTTTAAATATGTGACGTTTCAGCCACTAGGTGGCCTTCATCAGACAACTGAAACAAACAATAATTTACAAAAATTACTCAAATGAGCTAAATAAACAGAATATAAAGCAATCAGCTTAAATGTAAAAAACTAGAGAAAAAAATTCATCAAAGAGAAATAAAAAGACATAATGCATGACTTAGCAGCAAAAATTGATTGTATCAATCACAAAGGAAAGAGGTATATAAACACCAATACATGGATGTGGGAGGGTGGGGGGGCTGGGAAAAGAAAGTTTTAATATGGAAAGCATATGATACTGCAGTTCCTCTGCCCACTGGGAAACAGACGGCTCTGTATAGAGAAAGCTAAATTCAAGTGGAAGGAGGAACCTGGTCCTTTAGCCCACTGGCATTTAGCTTTCTCTCCACAGAGCCACTGTTTCTAGTGGGCAGAGGGACCAGGTCCTTCTAGCCACTGGGATTTAGCCACAACCATATCTAAGGAGGGGGTTGGTGGGGCATCTGTCTGGGGGTTGCTGTCTGTCGGGCTGCCTGATGTGGGACTGTGAAAGCCTCCACAGGGGCTACGTTTCCCATCCCGTAGTGGGAGCCGGCCATTCTCTGAGTACAGCTGTCAAGCTGACAGCCAAGACTTAAAAAACTGCAGTGTGCCGGGTCCCACTGAACAATTGTCCTTGTATCTTTCAGACAGGAGAACAATTGAAGTGGTGAGCACCGGCGCTGACTTCCGGGTCAGAGCGACGTCTGTAGTGTGATCATGTCAACTGATCACACTGCTGACCCAGAAGTCAGGGCCGCAGCGCAGAGGCGGCAGAGAACGCAGATGATAGGTTCTCCAGTGTAGCTAAAGACACCAGAGAGGAACAGTATAGGGGTGAGGTAACTCTGGATACAGAATGGGGGGGACAGATGGTCAGGTGGGGGCAGTATCTATAGACACAGTATGGGGGAGAGAGGGTGGGAAGGGGGAACTGTGGACACAGCATGGGGGGACAGAGGGTGGAGAGGGGGCAGTATCTATAGACACAGTATGGGGGAGATAGGGTGGAAAGAGAACTGTATGTGGGCACAACATGGTGCGAAGGCAGGTTGGGGAGAGGAAAGTATCTGTGGACACAGTATGGCGAGAGAGAAGATGAGGGGTGATGTATGGGGAGAGAGAGGATGAGGGGTGATTTATGGGGGGAGAGAGGATGAGGGGTGATGTATGGGGAGAGAGAATGAGGGGTGATGTATGAGGGGAGAAATGATGAGGGGTGATGTATGGGGAGAGAGGGTGAGTGGTGATATATACAGACATAGTGTAGGGAGTGAGGATGAGGGGGGATGTATACAGACATAGTATAGGGAATGAGGGTGATGACTGATGTATACAGACAGTATAGGGAGTGAGGGTGATGGGTGATGTATACAGACATAGTATAGGGAGTGAGGGTGATGGGTGATGTATACAGACATAGTATAGGGGGTGAGGGTTGATATATATAGACATAGTATAGGGGGTGAGGAGTGATGTATACAGATATAGAATAGGGAGTGAATCTGAGGGGGAATGTATACAGACACAGTATAGGGAGCAAGGGTGAGGGGGGACTGTATACAGGTATAGTATGTAAAGTGATTGGGGGAATGTATATGGACATAGTATGGGGAGCAAACGGGAAAGAACATTTGAGGACACAGAATAAAGAGTAACATGGTAGGAGGAGCAAGTAGTTAGGATGGGGAGTGAGGGGGAAAAAGTATATGGACACACAGGAGGTAGTGAGGAGACAGTAAGGGATGAGAAAAATATAAAGGGGCACAGAACAGAGACTAGGTAGTGGAGGGGGGGCGATATGGAGAGGGAGCAGAATAGGAGGACAGTGTGAGGCCATAGCAAGGAGGGGTGTGTGATTAGAGGGCACAGTATAAATAGTGGGTAGTAGAAGGGGACACAGTGTAAAGGACAGTGAAGAGTAAGCTCAGTATGGAAAGGAGAGGGCAGTGTGGAGGGCATGTACCATAAGAGGGACAGTGTGTGAGTCATATTTTGTGCAGAAAACATAGTGAGGGGCAATTATTAATTCTGGGGCACAGTGTAGGGCAAATATTTTTAAATAGAAGCATTATAATCATTCTGCTATTTTTAGGGGCATTGTGTCGGGATGTGCTGCAGAAGACTGGAAAACATGGAAATCTGCAGAGAGGAGATGTGAATGTGAAAAGTCATCATAGCGTCAGGACTAGAGATGAGCGATGTTCGAAGTGAACCGTTTGCCAATTTCAAATTCGAGTTGTTTTGAGCAGTGTTCAAGTCGTTCGACGAACTCGCACGATTTGCTTCACGTTCAACTGTTCGAGTTACCGTTCGATAACCAAAAGCGTGGCTTTTCACAGTAAGGCTATGTGCGCACGTTGCGTATTTGCATGCGTCCTGCGTCCCCAGCACAATCCCTCTCTCTTTCCTACTCACCGATCAGCTGCACGGCTGTCACAAAGCTCCGGCGGCTTTTCCTCTTTTGAAAATGGCTGCCGCTCATTATTCAATCTGGTATTCCCTGCTTTCCCCGCCCACCGGCGCCCATGATTGGTTGCAGTCAGACACACCCCCACGCTGAGTGACAGCTTTCTCACTGCAACCAATCACAGCTGCCGGCAGGCGGGTCTATATCGTGCAGTAAAATAAATAAATAATTTAAAAAAAAAAAACCCTGAGGTCCCCCCCAATTTTGTTACCAGCCAAGTTAAAGCCACACGGCTGGAGGCTGGTATTGTCAGGATGGGGAGCCCCACGTTATGGGAAGCCCACCACCCTAACAATATCAGCCAGCAGCTGCCCTGAATTGCCGCATCCATTAGATGCGACAGTCCCGGGACTCTACCTGGCTCATCCTGAATTGCCCTGATGCGGTGGCAATCGGGGTAATAAGGAGGTAAATGGCAGCTTATAGCTGCTACTAAGTCCTAGGTTAATCATGGCAGGTGTCTCCCCGAGATACCTTCCATGATTAACCTGTAAGTGAAACTAAATAAACACACACAACAAAAAATCCTTTATTTGGAATAAAAGACAAAAAAAAACCTCATATACCACTTTATTAATCACCAAACACCCATCCAGGTCCGAAGTAATCCAGACGACGCTTTCAGCTCTGCTACATGAAGATGACAGGGAGCGCCGTAGAACACGACCGTTCTTTGTCAGCTCCACGTAGCAACTGAAGTGAGCCGCGCTGTCACCGGAGACTTCACTCAGGCAGTGCCTGCATGTGTGCGGGGATGATGATGTGTGCTGTAGTGCCAGGGTGTGTGCGGTGATGATGAGTGCGGTAGTGCCGGGGTGTGTGCAGGGATGATGATATGTGCGGTAGTGTCGGGGTGTGTGCGGGGATGATGATGGGGGTGGTACTTCCGGGGTGTGTGCGGGGATGATGATGTGTGTGGTAGTGTCGGGGTGTGTGCGGGGATGATGATGGGGGTGGCACTGCCGGGGTGTGTGCGGTGATGATGATGAGTGCGGTAGTGTCGGGGTGTGTTCGGGGATGATGATGGGTGCGGTAGTGTCGGGGTGTGTGTGGGGATGATGATGAGTGCGGTAGTGCCGGGGTGTGTGCGGGCCCGACACGCCATTATTATGCAAATGCGCTATATACCGAGCAACGGAATTGCTGAGAAAAAACGCGGACACCTGGCTAGGCAGCGGTTGAGCTATATTTAACCATTCTTTCCAAGCCTTACCGTACGAACGCCATGTTGATGGAGCTAGGGATGCCTGGACCCCAGGCATCTGCTGTTCTCGGGGACCGTCCAGAGGAACTGTGGACTCTTCTGCCAATGCCGTCCGCTTCTGGGTGCAATACTCGAAACTTCTGAAATTCAAAACGCGATAAGGCATCAGCAACACTATTATCGATCCCCGGCACGTGACGGGCCCTGAACCAGATATTATGCTCGAGGCACTTGAGAGCTAAATACCGCAGTAAGCTGATCACTGGCGGGGAGGAAGATGCCAGGTGGTTTATGGCATGGACGACGCTTAAGTTGTCAGTCCAGAAGCAAATTTGTTTGTTCGGCAGCTGTTCTGTCCAAAGAGCCGTAGCTACTATTATAGGGAACAGCTCGAGTAAAGTGATGTTTTTTGTCCAGCCTGACAGGTGCCATGTGTCGGGCCAGCAACTAGCGCACCAATTGGGATCTAGGAAAACTCCGAATCCGGTGGACCCGGCGGCGTCTGAAAATAGAGATATGTCTGAGCTGGAAACCTCCTTTTCCTGGAAACACGTGCGTCCATTGTAAGTGGCTAGAAAGGACCTCCATACACCCAAGTCCTCACATAGAGCGCTGGTGATGCTAATCCTGTGATGGGAGGCAGTTATGCCCCTAGTGGCCAGGCAGAGCCTCCGGGAAAAGAACCTTCCCATGCGCATGACTCTACTGGCAAAGGCGAGCAAGCCTAATAGAGATTGCATTGGTACCAGGGTTACCTTGTGAACCGCGCCGAACCCATCAATGAATGATGTGATTTTTTCGATCTTTTCAAGAGATAACCAAAACATCATGTTAACTGAGTCTATTTCGATTCCCAAAAAGGAAAGGCAGGTCACAGGGTCAACTGTTTTTTCGTCCGACAGCGGAACCCCAAACTTGTCCGCTATGACCTGGAACAATTTTAACGCAGTTGAGCATGCCTCAGAGTTGGCGGGGCCAACGAACAGAAAATCATCCAGATAATGGGTGACCGATTTATTTTTTGCTACGTCCTTAACCACCCATTCCAGGAAAGAGCTGAAAAGCTCGAAGTGTGAGCAGGATATGGAGCAACCTATGGGATGGCACATGTCGTAAAATAATTTCTCGTTCAGGTGGCACCCTAATAAGTGGTGGCAATCGCGGCGCACTGGTAGCAGGCGAAAGGCGGACGCTATGTCCGATTTTGCCATTAGTGCTCCTTGCCCTGCTTTTCGCACAAGTGCGACCGCTTTGTCAAAAGACACGTAGGAAACTGCTGAGTCCTCTGCAGGGATGCCGTCATCAACTGACCTAGCAGCCAGGAAGGTCAGGTGGTGTATGAGGTGAAATTCACCCTTTTCTTTCTTAGGCAATACCCCTAGGGGTGAAACGCGAAGGTTTGAGAATGGTAAATCTGTAAATGGGCCTGCTACACAGCCTAGCTTCAATTCCTTCAGTAGTTTGTTCTCCAGGACCTGTGGGAGGTCCCGGGCAGATTTTAGGTTGGGGGCGGAGGTTGGTACTGAGGAGAAAATTAGGGGGATAAAGAAACCGTGGTTGAAACCGTCCCTGATGGTGTCAGCCGCAGACTTATTGGGGTAACGTTCGAGCCATGGCTCCATCTCGTGCACGTTCACTGGAGTCTTTGGGACCTGTTGGTGCATTTTTGGTGTGGTGCCTGGCTGGTTGCTTATCACATTTGGAAGAGGTGTGATTGCCTCCGCATGATCAGCACTCGTGCTTGTATTTGCAGAGGCTTGAAACCTGCAATGGCCTTTGTTGAAGAGCCAGCAGCAACCAGGTCTGCGGACATTTGCAGCTCCCGGTGTAGCGTGGTGGGTGGAAAAGTATGGCGGGCCTGGAAAGGACTGGTGGGACTTTTGCGCCATCATAAGTCTGAGCCACGAATCAGTGGCCTTAATGCCCAAACCCAGTTGGGGTTGGAGTGCCAAGTGTCTTCTAAATTCTTCGTCGTACTTCCACCACTCAGAACCCCCATGGGTTTAATAGGAGTTGTAAATGGTGTTGCAGTACGTGAAGAGTTCTGAGCAGCGTTCGGGGTGCTTCTGACCCATCACGCACCACAGAACGCAGAAAGCCTGCAACCAATTATTTATGGTCTCGGCTACAGTGTGTTTTTTAGCGAATTGGCGGTCATTGACTCGCCTTTCTTTGTCAACTGTGTTTTGGTCCACTGATATTAGGGAACAGATATCGACATATTCGTTTGCGAAAAAATGTTTGTACTGTATCTGGGGTTAGGTGAGTTCCTAGCGGTGATACACCGCAGTAGAACATGTCTCTGTGTAAGTCGGGGCACTGCTGTGTTACATCCTGGCGTTGAACAAACGCGGGGTTGACCAGAACTACTCCCGATGGTGTACGAACCGCTTCCCTCGCTACCCCTGGATGGGTCCCCCATGCCCAAGCGCTGGTAAAGCTGTACTCACTGGCCGATGTCGTTGGTTGGACCTCTGGCGACGCAATCTGGGGACGTTGTTCAGGTAGTGGTTCGCCGTGGTTGCGGTGGGTAGAAGACCTTTCGCCTGGAGGACCGCTTAGTGAGCGGCTGAGGCGAGAGTCGGATGACGCAGTGCTGGATGGTGTGTGGTATCTGCTGCGGGATAACCTCTTGCTGTGGTTGGATGAGCGGGAGTGGTGATTTCGCCGTGTGCACTGGGAATGACATTCGTGGCTATCTCGGCTCCTGCTGCGGGACGTGGACGGCGATCTTCTGTGCTCCTGACCCCTAAGGGACCCGCGACGGGGAGTCGGTGTGCACGGCTCTACTGACCCCACGCGTGCGGGCAAGGAGTGCCTTGTTTCTACCTGCGCTTGGTTTACTGGCAGGATGGGCAATGGGTGGATTGCAGGGGTCGGCAGGGGCTGCAGGGGGGGTTAATCTAATGGTGGGGTACCTTGGATATATCGCTGTTCTAGTGGTAGGTGGGAGCATGGAGGTATCAGGGGTAATGATGGGTCCTCCTCTCCATGGTACTCCATGTTCTTGTTAGAGTCCGCTTGGGAAAGATGCCCATGGTAGTCCCTGCATTGCTGGTGGTGCGAGTCTGAGTGTGCTGATCCCTCTGCTGACGAGCTTCTGCTTTCTGATGCTCCCATAGTGTGGCTTGGCTGCTGGTGTGCGATAAAGGGACAGTGGAGATTGTTGCCTGGAAGATGAGTGGGAGGATGCTGCTGGCCACCACGTTGGCTCTGTAATGTATGTGAACGGCAGGCCGGAAGTGAGGATGTAAAGTATGTATGTTTATTGCTCTGTTTCCCTTTAAATTTAGCGCTTTTTTCTGTTATGACGTCACTTCCGGTCTGGGATCCGAAAACCGGAAGTAACGTATAGTCACATGGTCGCCGAGTCACAGGAAGTGACGCGGCTGCCATGGTTACCGGATGTGACTCAGCCTCCGCATGCAACTGTGACTCACATGGGGACCGCGTCATCCGGGGGGACGCACCATGCCTGCTGTGCAAACGGGGAGGTGCGCTGCGTGGCGGTGGCGACCGTGCTGCCAGGGGGGCCGGGAGGTCGGGAGCCTGGGGTGAGAGCGGACCGAACCTTCTGGACCGGGCCGCCCTGCGCCTGGGATCTGTGGTGGGGCTTAGACACTGCAGTGGACGGGAGGGTCTGGAACACCTGCGCCCACCGCTGCTGGGAACCGGCAGGAGGGAGCTGGTGCCCACAAGGGAGGCAAGCCATTTGGCTCCCTCCCATCCGATCCTTTCTCTTACCGCTGCTTCCAATGAGTCCATCGGCGATGCTCACCCTGAGTTCAGATTGTGGTAAGAGGAAGGAGGGACTCCGGAGACTGCTTATAAGACCTGCAGGAGGTCCCAGCAAGGAAAGGGGGGCAGCGGGGGGCATTGCACGGTGGGGAGGAGGGAGAGGTGACCATGAGAGGACATAGCGAAGGGCTCAGCAGTCAGGGGCAGTGGCATCAGCCGCGGTGCCCTGCATAGTGCACCAGGCTATATTTGTTTGCACAATGCCCACTCGGCGGTTCTTATGTGTGGAGGTTGACCACAATACCAACAGGCATGCTGTAACTGGTATTCAACTACTGCCCTCTGCTGCTCACAAAGCATTGCTAATATGTGTAATCTGGAGTTCCAGCACGTGGTCACATTGCACACCAGTCAGTAAGGTGGAACTTGCAAGTGTTGCTGCAGTACAGCCTGACGAGTAGCAGCTGTAGAGGACTTGCAGAAATAGGTGCACACACAGTGTACCTTCACAAGCAGATCAGACAAATTGTGTTTTCAGAAACCACTGAATTGAGCCTATGGGCCATGGTATGTGTGTGAGCTTGCCAACCTTTATGGCCAATGCTAATTTACAGCCATTATCACACATGCCCACACCTGGTTGTAGTTTAAGCAGCGAGAGTCACAGTTCTGTGTGGTCTGTTATACCTTTCAACAACTTTGAGGCAGTGTGCTGTTTGTCATCTAAACAAATTAGTTTCAGAGGAAGACGCAGTGGTGTCACCTACAGACTCTGATTATGGACCGAGGCGTTCGGCATACCTAGTCGGGTGCTTGGATGACATGTGCCTGAGCATCCTGGTGGTGGTCAGGCTGATAGTGGTTAGGCCCCTGCTGATCTTCGTATGGCAAAGGTTGCAAATGACGGTTCATTGATCGTTCGCTGCATTTTCTTTCAAAAAGCGCTAGACTGAGGAACACCTAACCTTGGTAAATGTCGCTGAAATATTGTAATGCATTGCTACTAGCAAAATGTGGTTCCTTGATGTAGCAGAGCTTGGACTGTGTGGCAGCCGGCGCCACCTAGCGTTGAAGCCCGATAATGTAACGAGCATGTTTACGTAATGTTTAAAGGGAACCTGTCACCAGATTTTTCACTATTAATCTAAAAGTGTCACCTTCTGCAGCTCCTGGGCTGCATTCTATGAAGGTGTACCTTGTGCCCTGACTTCCCTTCCAGACCCCAAAAATAACTTTATAAAACATGACCGTTACGTATACTAATTACCTGTGTGGCTCAGATGGGCGTGCTCATTTTCTACTCCTTTATCCCCCTCCTGCCGCTGTTCGAAGTCCTCCTTTCTTGATTGACATGATGACGCCTCCGTCATCATCCTCATTGCATTTTCAAATCTCGCGCTTGTGTGCCGCCCCCGTGCCAGCAGCCGGCGCTGCTCGGGTCCGGGGCCTACGGTATGGCTCGAGGGGTTCCCCAGACCCAGGGGTCTCGCGGTCACTCTGAATAAAAGGGGGACGTATTTGTTCAGGGTTGATTGTAGAATGTCTGTGACGCCACCCACGGTGTGTGGTGAAGTGGGACACCGCCGCTGCTGTTGTGGGATACCCGGGGGAGATGTAATGGCAGCCGGATGTTAACCCCTCCGTGGGTAGAGATGGTTGCCCTGGGGCCCAGTGTCTCTGTGCAGGGGATGGCGACGGCAGGGGCCCGCACGCCCAGATAGACCAGGGGATAGTAGCTTACTCATTATTGAATGAATCACACGAGTCTTTTGGTAAACCAAGGTGCTGGTGGCCGGCCACTGTGGCTGGTTGTACTCCGGTCCCCCACCCGGACTGGTGGTCGCTGTCCTTTCCTCTGCACTGTTTTTGTGTATTGTGGGCTGCCTGGGTTGGAACTCAGGAGTCCGCTCCCGGCTTGCTGTGTGCCTAAGGAGCCGTGCACGCAGACACTGACCCGTGGGATCTATGGGCCCTGGCGGTTGACCTATCCTATCTGTGGGTGGTTGTCTTCTTTCGGAACTTTGGTTTTGACAGGACCTGTAATCCTTCCCTCAATCGGTTAATTGGGTAGGCCGCTGGTTTTGGTCCTGGCTTAAGTGTACGAGTACCCCCTCTGTGCACGGTTTCCGTTTGGGGTCTCCGGTGTCGGTACCGGTGGGCTCCAACCCTTCTCCGGTCCTCCTCGGATCTGCCGAGCCGTCTTCTCGTCTCCTGCTGACGGAGACCACCGTCTGCCACCTAGCCAAGGTACAAGGGCTCCGACCCTGGCACAGTTCAACTTGAACTTCCTCTGCTGGAGCTTGAACTTGAACTAAAGCATAACTTAACTGCTTGTTTTCCCGCCCCGGGCTGTCTAGACCCCTAGGTGGGCATTTCCTAACCGCCTGGTCCCGCCCACTGGTGTGCCTGTCTTGCCCGAAGGGGGGGTTACTAGGGTTTCAGGTCGGCTGTATGTTACCTAGGTGAGGGAAGGTGTTGTGCAGGGCCCTATGTGTGACTACCTGGTTTTGCCAGGGCATCACACCTGTGCAGTCACGTCCGCTCACGCAGGCGCAGTTCGCTCTGCCATATCGCGGGCAGAGCAGAAAACATAGCTGCCCTCACGCACGCCGGTGAGCTAGCTGTGCAAGCGCGAGGATTAGGTTGGGTACGAAGATGACGCTGGTGAGGTCATGCACATCGCCGACCATAATCTCGCGCCTGCGCATTTAGCTCACCGGTGCGTGCAAGGGCAGGTATGTTTTCTGCTCCGCCCGCTATATAGCAGAGCAAACTGCGCTTGCGCGAGCAGACATAACTGCACAGGCGCGAGATTTGAAAATGCAACGAGGATGATGACGGAGGTGTCATCACGTCAATCAAAAAAGGAGGACAGCGAACAGCGGCAAGAGGGGAGATAGGAGCAGGAAATGAGCATGCCCATCTGAGCCACACAGGTAATTAGCATACGTAACGGTCATGTTTTATAAAGTTATTTTTGGGGTCTGGAAGGTGAATCAGGGCACAAGGTGCACCTTCATAGAATGCAGCCCAGAAGCTGCAGAAGGTGACACTATTAGTTTAATAGTGAAAAATCTGGTGCCAGGTTCCCTTTAATGTGATGCAAATGTATTGACAATGTTTAGTGTCCTGTATTAGGCCGGTTTCACATTTGCATTGTATTGACAGAAACGGAATCCAGCACAGATGCAGTACAGTTCATTTATTTACAGTGGAAGCGCGACACCATGCGGTTGTGTGCTTCATACACAACCGCATATGTCCACATGTTGTCGCACTTCCACTGTAAATAAATGAACTGTACTGCATCTGTGCTGGATTCCGTGTCCGTCAAAACGACGCAAATGTGAAACCGGCCTTAGCAAGACAGGTTTCAGTAGATATAAAAAGTGTTTTCTGGTATGGAGGAGGGGAGGAGTGACATATGGCCAGTGGGTTGGTTAGAGAGACGGGCCTGGTGAGGAGTTAGTTCTGCACAAGGGTTTGAGGACTAAAAACATGGCATGAATTAAAGGCCGGTAAGGGAATCCGGAGGTATCCTCGTAAGGTCCGGAGCTTACAGCTCACTCCAACGGGCTTAGAGAGTTGAGTGACCAGAGAGCTGTCTGGGACAGAGAAGCAGACTATGGTGATAATGGTGGGGGAAAGGAGGCACAGGCACACAGGAACGCGTCAGCTTCTGGACTAGATCCAAGATAGCGGGAGTAGGCCGAGAGAACACATACAGCATAACCGTAGGAGTGAAGCCATGTCTGTCATAACAGTAAGAAGGAAAATAAACTGTTTAAGTTAAGGTTGCCAAAAGAACTCCTGTGTCAAGTGTTTCACTATTGCATCTACGGCAAGAACTAGTTGCGGGGTGATGGATGCCACCCTGAAAAGAACAGCCCATCTGAAGTGATACACACAAAGACTTTTTCTGGCGAAAGAGTGCGGAGCCCCAACGGACAGGAGTACTTACCTTCCTTCATCTACATTATGGTTCTCTCCAAAGGGGTAGCAAAAACCTGGCGACAGATTCCATTTAATCCTTTAAATGAACAGGAGCTGACCTGTAGTACCCATGAACAGCACTGAACAATGTGCAGCACTGTGGGTTTTCACTATATAAACTGTTTACATACAGTCGATGCTGGAGCTAGAAATACAGTCATATGAAAAAGTGTGGGCACCCCTATTAATGTTAACCTTTTTTCTTTATAACAATTTGGGTTTTTGCAACAGCTATTTCAGTTTCATATATCTAATAACTGATGGACTGAGTAATATTTCTGGATTGAAATGAGGTTTATTGTGCTAACAGGAAATGTGCAATCCGCATTTAAACAAAATTTGACCGGTGCAAAAGTATGGGCACCTCAACATAAAAGTGACATTAATATTTTGTAGATCCTCCTTTTGCAAAAATAACAGCCTCTAGTCGCTTCCTGTAGCTGTTAATGAGTTCCTGGATAATGGATGAAGGTATATTTGACCATTCCTGTTTACAAAACAATTCCAGTTCAGTTAAGTTTGATGGTCGTCGAGCATGGACAGCATGCTTCAAATCATCCCACTGATTTTCAATGATATTCAGGTCTGGGGACTGGGATGGCCATTCCAGAACATTGTAATTGTTCCTCTGCATGAATGCCTGAGTAGATTTGGAGCGGTGTTTTGGATCATTGTCTTGCTGAAATATCCATCCCCTGCATAACTTCAACTTCGCCACTGATTCTTGCACATTAATTGTCAAGAATCTGCTGATACTGAGTTGAATCCATGTGACCCTCAACTTTAACAAGATTCCCGGTGCTGGCATTGGCCACACAGCCCCAAAGCATGATGGAACCTCCACCAAATTTTACTGTGGGTAACAAATGCTTTTCTTGGAATGCCGTGTTTTTTTGCCTCCATGCATAACGTCTTTTTGTATGACCAAACAACTCAATCTTTGTTTCATCAGTCCACAGGACCTTCTTCCAAAATGTAACTGGCTTGTCCAAATGTGCTTTTGCATACCTCAGGCGACTCTGTTTGATGCGAAAGAAGCCGTTTCTGCAAGCATGCCACACTCTCCCATACAGCTTCTCCTTGTGCAACGTGCGCTGTATTGTTGACCGATGCACATTGACACCATCTGCAGCAAGATGAAGCTGCAGGTCTTTGGAGGTGGTCTGTGGATTGTCCTTGACTGTTCTCACCATTCTTCTTCTCTGCCTTTCTGATATTTTTCTTGGCCTGCCACTTCTGGGCTTAACAAGAACTGTACCTGTGTTCTTCCATTTCCTTACTATGTTCCTCACAGTGGAAACTGAAAGTTTATATCTCTGAGACAACTTTTTGTATCCTTCCCCTGAACAACTGTTGAATAATTTTTGTTTTCAGATCATTTGAGAGTTGTTTTGAGGAGCCCATGATGCCACTCTTCATAGGAAATTCAAATAGGAAAACTACTTGCAAGTGGCCACCTTAAATACCTTTTCTCATGATTGGATACACCTGCCTATGAAGTTCAAAGCTCAATGAGGTTACAAAACCAATTTAGTGTTTTAGTAAGTCAGTAAAAAGTAGTTAGGAGTGTTCAAATCAAGAAATTGATAAGGGTGCCCATACTTTTGCATCGGTCAAATTTTGTTTAAATGCGGATTGCACATTTTCTGTTAGTACAATAAACCTCATTTCAATCCAGAAATATTACTGAGTCCATCAGTTATTAGATATATGAAACTGAAATAGCTGTTGCAAAAACCCAAATTGTTATAAAGAAAAAAGGTTAACATTAATAGGGGTGCCCGAACTTTTTCATATTACAAAAATATATCCGGCACACCACAATGCAAAAGAGGAATCTTAGGTTTGGTTTGAAAAAAATGTTGATTTATTGTGTATATACAAAAAAGTCCGTCCAACGTTTCGATCCAAAAGGATCTTTCACAGGGACAATGGGACTAGTGTGAAAAAAAGAAAAAACATACATAAAATTAAAAACAAAAACAGTATCAGTGATACGCTGTTGTGATTACAAGATCAGACAAGTCATAAATATAAAGTTTTTCATATGACTGTAGCTGATTGGTGGGGTTGCTGGGGTCTGACCCCTCTGATCCGATATTAATAACGTATTTTAAAGATAGGTCATCTGAACAGTAAAAAACTCTTTTAATATGGGGGCACTCTGAGTATTATTACTTGTTACGGGAGTACTTAAGAAAGATGATTAATTTTTAGGGAGACTCTGTTAGGGCATTATTATATTTTGGTTCTCAAGATGAGTATTTAATGTATTTTTAATGTTTCAGATTTTCCACACTTATTAGCTAAATTAGGTTACTTGCATTTTATTACTTATTAGTGTTTTTTTTCCTATTTCCATGCATTTTATGACATTTTTGGCATGTTAAACTTTAAACATAGCTGCTTTGTTATTGATACTTCCTGGTACTTGGCTTCAATAAAATTTAATTGATCCACTTATGTGCATATTACTTTTATTTTTTAGTAGTTTTCCACTGTGGAAATATGCAGCCTCAAAAACTTATTGTGGGAACTTAACCTAAAAGGGACGCTCATAACATTACTACTACATATCTTAATTATTGAGGCAATCTAACTTTAAAAGGAGAAACAAAGGGAATTATAGCTATTATAGGGGCATTAATGGGCCATTATTTTTATCTAGAGGGTACAAAGGGAGCATCACAATGACAACAATTTTTCTGAAGCACAGTATTTAGAGTAATGGCCAACAGAACAACGGTCAGGGCCGGCTCCTGGTTTTCATAGGCCCTGGGTAAAAGTGTCTCAGTGGGCACCTTTAACACATACCATGATTCATAATGAACAGATACGGCAGAGAAATATAAGTACGAGAGTACAATGCCAAAGATTTCACTTACATCTTACATTACATGAGTGATATCTATTGAAAATTCTACAGTACCAAACAACAGAGGGGATTTATGCAAGTCAACCGCTTATGTGCCCATTCTTGTGACGTGTCCCCTCCCTCAGTTCTGGTAGTGATATTTCTGTAGAGTGGAGCCGGGGAATGGCTGAAAGGGCTCCACTCTACTCTACTAAACTGAACTTGTGTTTGTGTTTCACCCTGGCTGGTGGGTGCGACACTTATTTGAGTCTTCAAGGATGCTTCCGCCACCCCACAGCCAGTTACCAACATAGGCCTAAAACACTTCCGCATAAAAAAACGTACATGTCTCAAGTTCCGTTTTCGGGTCCGTGTTCCGGTTTTTAGGGGCGTTTCTCCCGTACGTATGACATCCGTGTGATGGCATATGCTAGCCGTGTGTGCGTGTGGAATGGCTGTGTATGCGTACGTGTAATGACCGTGTGAAATGATCCATGTGTGATGCTCAATGTCGTTGATACATGTCGGCTGACAGCAGACAGAGTTGCGCAATGAGAATGAACTCGGGTGAACTTCACCCGAATTCATTATCATACCGCGGCTCTGGCTGGGTGTCGCGTACTGATTAGCGGTCACCCGTGAAGGACTCACCGGTGACCGCTAATCCCCTGAGTGACTGAAGTGAGCAGCGCGATCTGCGCTGCCGTCACTCAGGCTACCCGCGGCCAGCTGGAGTCCTGCCCCCGAGACCGCAACTCACCTGTGACTTCATCGCGGTCACTTGTGAGACTTCCTGTCACAGGTGGAGGATCCAGCTGTGGCTGCGAGTAACCTCAGTGACAGCACAGCTGATCGTGCTACTCACCTCAGTTGCTGCGTGAAGCTGACAGGAGCGGCGGTGTTCTTCTGCAGCTCCTGTCACCTTCATGTAGCAGAGCTGGAAGCGACGCAGGACCTCCGTGGATTACGCCGGACATGGATGGGTTTTTGGGGCTTAATAAAGTGGTGAACGAGGGTATTTGTTAGTGTTTTTATTGCAAATAAAGGATTTTTTGTTGTTTGTGTTTATTAACTTTAAATTACAGGTTAATCATTGGGGGTGTCTCATAGATGCCTGTAATGATTATTCTAGGACTTTGTGGCAGCTATGGGTTGCTGCCATTAACTCCTTATTACCCCGATTTCCAACGCACCAGGGCAAATCGGGAAGAGCCGGGTAGAGTTCCAGAACTATAGCATCTAATGGATGCGGCAATTCTGGGCGGCTGCTGGCTGACATTGTTAGGCTGGGGGGTTACCCATAACGTGGAGCTCCCCATCCTGAGAATACCAGCCTTCAGCCGTATGGCTTTACCCTGGCTGGTATCAAAATTGGGGGGGACCGCACATCGTTTTTTTTTAATTAATTAATTATTTATTTTACTACACAGTATATACCCGCCCACCGGCGGCTGTGATTGGTTGCAGTGAGACACAGTGTCACTGTGGGCGTGTCTAACTGCAACCAATCATAGTCGCCTGTGGGCGGGGAAAGCAGGGAATAGTAGATTGATTAATGAGCGGCCGGCATTTTCAAATTAATTGAAGCCGCGTATCTTTGGAACAGCTGTTCTTCGCCGCGCTGATGATCGGGGATCGGTGAGTATGCGACAGGGGAAGATACAGACCGAGCGCCAAAGGGATGATGACTGACAACAGCAGAAAAAAGATAGACTGACATTTAACAAAAAAAACCCCGACATCGTTCGTTTAAAAATGCACACGGATGGTATGTGCTGAACACGGACATGCTACGTGTGCCGCCCGTGCAGCCACGAACCCATTGACTTTAGCGGGTCCGTGCCTGCGTGCTGACCGCCAAAAACGGACATGTCGACCATGTGGAAAAACGCGCACATGTACTAACCACACGGACACACGTTCTGTGTGATTTTACGTTTGTGTGCCATCTACCATAGGGTAACATTGTTCAACGTGTCTCCGTGTCTCCGGTACGTGCAAAAATGTACCAAACATGTACCGGAGGCACGGATGTGTGTTGCAGGCCATAAAGGTAGCAGAACGCTTTATTCGTCTTCAAATCTTCTGGACAGACATGGCCACTTTCTTTTTTTATCTCTGTTCTGCCACCACCTTACTTTTGGGAAGGAACATTTTCTTGCATTAGCCCTCGCCCTGGGTATTACAATTCCAGTAAATGAGTCTAGACTCCTGTTTCTCCTGTTTTCTGTCTCTCTGCAATATTTTTTTAAACGCATGAAACATCAATAAAGTGAATGAACCTGGCTGCTGTTAATGTTGCTGAATTGGTAGCAATGGTTCTCCCACGCGCGTGTATAATTAATGAGTCTCCTGAACCTTCATATATATCACCCCTCAATAGGACCAACCTCCCCCTCATCCTTGACATATATCATCCCCTAGGACCTCCAGTGAGGAAGGAGACAAACTCTAGCGCCACCTGTTGGAAGTAGCAATCCTAAAAGTCAAAAGTGGCTTTTTAAACAAGCCTTTTTATAATACTTAGAATTTAATGCCAGATCAGAATCCAAATTTGCATACACGGTGTTTCGGGGTGATAGCCCATCAGTGCAAAGTGTGGGTATCTGATCTAGCTTATGAGAAGCTATGTGGGGACCACGGGAAAGACTATTCTCCTTATGGAGACCTGACAAACCAGTCTGGCTGCCAGTGAGGCGACTTATAGCTGCAATGCCCCTCTGGGAATTATTCAAATTGTCCCTCCAGTGAGGAAGGAGACAAACTCTAGCGCCACCTATTGGAAGTAGCAATCCTAAAAGTCAAAAGTGGCTTTTTAAACAAGCCTTTTCATAAGACTTAGGATTTAATGCCAGATCAAAATCCCACACGGTGTTTTGGGGTGATTGCCACTCGTCAGTGCAAAGTATTAGTATCTGATCTGGCTTATGAAAAGCTATTTGGGAATCACGTGGAAGACTATCCTGAAAAATGAGAACACCAGGGGGTCTTGGAAAATGGACACAAAAGCACAATTTTTATATTTTTTTTCACCACTGAAGTTAATAAAAACAAACAAAAAAACCTATACATGTTTGGTATCAACCAACTTGTACTGACCTGGGGAATTATACTGCCAGGTCTGTTTTACCATATAGTGAACATGGTAAATAAAAATAAAAAAAACAATAGTGGAATTGAACTTTTTTTTTGCAATTTCGCTGTACTTAGATTTTTTTTCCTGTTTTCCAGTACAATATGAATGGCGTCATTCAAAAGTGAAACTCATCCCACAAAAAACAAGCCCTCATATGGCTATATTGACGGAAAATAAAAAGTTATGGCTCTTAGAAGAAGGGGAGGAAAAAACAAAAATGAAAAATGGAAAATTGCTGGGTTTTTCCCTGCCTGCTAAAATTGGTTAACAGATCTCTACTTAAACAAAATCACACTATGTAAAATATGGGTCTTTTTAACACGGGAGGCTTTCTCTGTTTCATGCAAGGGAATCTACTATCACTTAGAAACCTGCAATGATAGGTTTAACTTTGCTTTAGCTTTTCAGTTGATCACTGTAGCAGAAGATCAATTCCTATTATTTCTCGATATCTACTGTCCTGCAAGCATTAGAATATTTGATAATTAGAAATAAAGACCAAGTCCCATCATTAGCAAAAACATGTTAAGTCACTGATAAAAGAAAGAGTTTACATCTGATTTTTTTCACCCAACTATAGTTTAGTCTGTTAGTCCCTCATTTTCAGATGCAGGTTTGCTGCCATCTGCTGTTAGAACTAGGACATATATATATATATATATATATATATATATATATATATATATATATATATATATATATATATAAAAAAAATATATATATATGTGTGTGTGTGTGTGTGTGTGTGTATTTATGTATATGTGTATATTATAAAAATAGTCCCAATAAAATGCATTGTATATATGTCTACATATAGACATATCGATATACAGTATATATATTTAAATATACATAATAGTCAATATTTATGTGCCACTGTATCACTATATATATATTCATCTTTTACATTTTTTAAATTAACCCTGCATGGTTAGTACCTAGTAGCACCCCCTTTGGCAATTATCACAGCTTGTAAACGCTTTTGGTAGCCAGTCAAGAATCTTTCAATTTTTGTTTGAGGAATTTTCATCCATTTTTCCTTGGAATATCTTCCAGTTCTGTGAGATTCCTGGGTAGTCTTGCATGCACTGCTCTTCTGAGGTCTAGCAACAGATTTTTAATACTTTCAGATCAGGGGACTGTGAGTGCCATTGTAAAATCTTCAGCTTGTGCCTTTTGAGGTAGTCTATTGTGGATTTTGAGGTGTTTAGGATCATTATGTTGCCCCACAAGGGTTAATACTAAACCTGGAAGCAAGAGGGGGAGTCCCTTGGCCAGTAGTACCCACATTCAACACAGTTCCTAATGCGGGCCAGCAGAGGGAGCTCTAAACTTGGTGTTCTGGGGAGTTTCCCAGATTCTCTGACCTGGGGGAGGAGTTAGAGGAGTGACAGTTGGAGGCTGACCGTTGAAGAGAGTGAAGAGAGAGGAGCTCGAGTGAGGAGCTGGAGTAGTGCGGACAAGCGAGCTGGTATCTGGGGCTAAGATAGCCGAGCCAAGGAAAGCGAGATCTGCATAGAGGCACAGGAGAAAAATTCCGAATTCTAAAGACCGGACATCGGAGTCATTGGTTGGACAGGGAACTCGAGTCCCAGTAACCAAATTCGAAGGGCAGGAGGACTGCAAGTCTCCTGGCCCCACAACAACCCATAGGTACAGCTGCACATCAGGGACCCGGAGTTACTGCCAGCAGAGCGGCACTGAGAAGGCCCGTGCAGCCTACCATATGGGTAAAGGGAAGTACCACAAGTCCAGCAGAGAGGGCCTCTGATTGACTAACGCAGCAGGGTCCTGTAGGAAGGAAGAAGAGCGTAGAGAAAAGGCCTCAATATTCACCTGGCCAGGGAGATACCCCCTATCTGCTTCCAGGCCAACCAGATCGATACCATCACCTGTACCGGTCTCCCAGGACTTCACCAGTTGTTGCGGAGTAAAAGGAAGGAGGTAAAGAAACTGTTGTCTTTGTCCATTCTTGTCTGTAACCCAACCCTGCACCCTGAGGTCTACCGGGTTCCCAAAATAGACTTTCTAACAGTTGCCCGGGGTCCCGCTCCACCTGTGGGAAGCAAGAACACCTCAGCTGCACCATCACCACCTGCCCTGAGGAACACACAGTGCAGTGGTGGCCCACATAGCCGCAAAACCCCAGGTGGTATCACAAACTTTATTTTACTGTAAATATAACTCCCATCATCATCCCCTTTATTGAAGAAAGACACCGCCAGAGTCATGGAGCCGGGCCCAGCCACCGCTGACATCCCTGGACTAGTCCAGCCAGGTTCCGAGTATTGCCTAAGGCCGCTTTACACGCTACAATTTATCTGACGATATGTCGTCGGGGTCACGGTTTTCGTGACGCACTTCCGTCATCGTTAGTGACGTCGTTGCGTGTGACACCTACGTGCGACTCTGAACGATCGCAAATAAGGTGAAAATCGTTGATCGTTGACACGTGGTTCAGTTTCAAAATATTGTTCATCGTTTGGAACGCAGCAGACATATTGCTACGTTTGACACCCTGCCAACGACGAACAACATCCACACGACCGCCTTGGTCAAACAATATATTGCTGAACGATGTAGCGTCGTTTGTGAGATGTGTACGTATGACCGCTACAAAACGACCTATGAGTGACCTCGGCAAATCGTAACAACGATCTGGGCGTGTCACATCGCTAACGATATCGCTAGCGATATCGTTGTGTGTAAAGCAGCCTTAAGGCTCTGGGGCTGGGTGTGTTACTTGCATCTAAAATTTGTTGAAATTTTATTAAATCCATTCTTCCCTCCACCCATGAAATGTTTCCTGTGCCATTGGATGCACACAACCCCAAAGCATTATTAATCCACCCCATGCTTAATGGTTGGCGATATGATATTTTCCCTTAAATTCTGTGCCCTTTTTCCTCCACACCTACCTTTGATCATTTTGTCCTATTTTAACCTCATCGGTCCACACACTTGTTTCAAAATGGATTAGGCTTTATTAGATGTTTTTTTCCATGCTTCTGACGCTGAATTTTATGGTGAGGACACAAGAGAGGTTTTCTTCTGTTAACTCTTCAATGAAGGCTATATTAACAAAAAAATTGAGATGAACTTTTGTTATTGACCAAATACTTATTTTCCACCATAATTTGCAAAAAAAAAATCATGCCAAATAAGACAAGGTGATTTTCTGGCTTTGCTTTCTCGTTTTCTCTCTCATAGTTGTAGTCTACCTATAATGTCAATTACAGTCCTCTTTCATCTTTTTAAGTGGGAGAACTTGCACAATTGGTTGCTGACTAAATACTTTTTTTCCCCACTATATGTGCATTGTGGGTATGTGTACTGTAATGATTGGGGTATTGTGTGTTAAAAAGGACGAATCTTTACATCCAAAGTATATAATGAACTGCCCTCAGAAAAGTAGACAAACCATTACCACCATGTCCAGGAATTGAGAAGATATCTACGGGTCTTAAGAGTGTTGCTTCACGTTATTGAGTTAGGGGTGCTTCACACACAGCGAGCTCGCTGCCGAGATCGCTGCTGAGTCACGCTTTTTGTGACGCAGCAGTGACCTCATTAGCGATCTCGCTGTGTGTGACACTGAGCAGCGATCTGGCCCCTGCTGCGAGATCGCTGCTCGTTACACACAGCCCTGGTTCGTTTTCTTCAAAGCCGCTCTCCTGCTGTGACACACAGATCGCTGTGTGTGACAGCGAGAGAGCGACAAATGAAGCAAGCAGGGAGCAGGAGCCGGCGTCTGACAGCTGAGGTAAGCTGTATCCAAGATAAACATCGGGTAACCAAGGTGGTTACCCGATATTTACCTTAGTTACCAGCCTCTGCAGCTCTCACGCTGCCTGTGCTGCCGGCTCCGGCTCTCTGCACATGTAGCTGCTGTACACATCGGGTTAATTAACACGATGTGTACAGCAGCTAGGAGAGCAAGGAGCCAGCGCTAAGCAGTGTGCGCGGCTCCCTGCTCTCTGCACATGTAGCTGCATTACACATCGGGTTAATTAACCCGATGTGTACTGTAGCTAGGAGAGCAAGGAGCCAGCGCTCAGTGTGCGCGGCTCCCTGCTCCCTGCTCACACTGGTAACTAATGTAAACATCGGGTAACCATACCCGATGTTTACCTTAGTTACCAGTCTCCGCAGCTTCCAGACGGCGGCTCCGTGCAAGCGCAGCGTCGCTTGCACGTCGCTGCTGGCTGGGGGCTGTTCACTGGTCGCTGGTGAGATCTGCCTGTTTGACAGCTCACCAGCGACCATGTAGCGATGCAGCAGCGATAATGACCAGGTCAGATCGCTGGTCGGATCGCTGCTGCATCGCTAAGTGTGAAGGTACCCTTAGAATAAGTTAGCCAATGGTGGGACATTGTTGACCACAATAGCCACATAGCCACATCTTTCTGTACGCCCACAAAGACAAATCCATTCCTACAATGCAATGAGTTGATGAGGTGTTAGCAACTTCTACACAATGAAATTTTATGCCAATATATCTCCCAGGGTTATGGGGTACTCAGTCCCGGGCGGTGTTAGCTGGGGAATGTCACTTTGGTTCCATGCCCTGGGTGCTTTTTTAAAAGGGGTTATATTTACAAGGGAATTAAATCAGAGTTTATCACATGACGGCACTTGCGGGTTGCAGCTATGTGGATGGAGCCGCCGCTGCATAGTTTTCAATATTGGGGCTGGTGTTAGTGGCAGCCTGGATGTTAGGGCCTCTGCAAGCAGGGTCAGGCCCCAGAGGATAGGTGATGTAGATGGGTGTTGAAAGAAGGTAGGCCACACAAGGGGTTGCAGTGTAACTGGTTCCTTTACTCACAGTAAGCTGGAAACTGGTCACTCGAGGCCGGCTGGTCTCAAATGCAGGTCCCCTTAAACCCAGTACTGATTTAGTGACCTTGTGGCTACTTTCTCCTGCACCTCTCTTTGGTTGGTGGGTCCCCGTGACTTGGAGCGGCTGGGGGTTCCCTCCTGGTAGATTCTTAACTGCAGTCCGTATGATGGTAGCGTGAAGCCTGTGGGGTGAGAGTCTCTGGTCCTGTTCCACGGTTCTCCCGTTGCTACTGTGTCCTGAATGTCAAGGTCAGTGAGGTCCTTGATGGTCCCCTCACTGTGCAGATTTTATCAGGTCTGCCTGGAGCATTTACCTGACCTATAATTCTGTACCCCGTTGGTGCGTGGTTCCCGGAGTACACCACCGTACTCCACCAGCAACCAACCGCCTGGGCCCTCAGGTAACTGTCACACTCCTGTCAGTGCTTCCTCTCTCTCTCACTGTCATCGACTCACTGCTCACTGTTCACTGTCTGCCCCTCCCACCTGGTCATCTAGTAGACTGGATTGGCTCCACCTCTAGGCAGCCATCCATTGGTCCAACCCTAGCCTGGTACCATTCTATGGGGAAATTTGGGGGAAAACAGGGTTTTCTGGAATTTCTGGTTGTTACTGGCACTGGTCTTTTGTGTTCCTAGGGGGTAGGCCCTGCAGCCTGGTTGGGATGCAGTACCTTTTAGCTCCCTGATGGCTTCAGGGGCGCTACATTCCCCCTTGGTTAATTCCAGCACATCCTCGGGCTGCAAAGTGATGCAGGTTAACACTTTTATTTTTGTATATAAAAGAAAACATAAACAATCTTGCCACGCAAGGGAGGTTCAGGTTTTAATGTTACGTAACTGGATTACCCCTCTCCCTTCACCCACCACCTAAAGGTCCTGGTCCCAAAACCTTCTCCGGTTTCTTTAGTGACCAGGTCTCGGCCGCCTCTGCAACAGACCTTTCCTGCACCCGGCCTTGGTGGCAGTGTTAAACAGGGTCCATTGGGTATACTCCGGTTTTGCACGACTGGTGCAACTACATACAGATAAAGTTTTTGGATGTTGCCAGTACTACAGCCTGGGTCCATTATTATCAATTATTGTGCAAACTGATTAATGCAACATATATAACTTTTTCCTATTGTTCATATTCATCAAATGTTCAAAAATCAGGTTAAATCATTATTTACATTTAAACTGGAACAATCAACAAAGAAAACAATAAACTTCTGGTAACTTAGCAGGTGATAGCTACCAGAGTACTGGAAAGGGGCCATCTGGGTCGACTGGCCTCCTGGGATCAGCACTCACAGGTACACCTGTGTACACAGGTACACTCACCTGGTACACTCATCCCGTGCACCTGCACTGCCTCCTGGTGGCAACTGAGGGACTGGTGCTGTAGTAGAAGCGGGGGATGGTTTTTCTGCAACAACGTCCAGATCAAGGGTGTACCAACGCGCTCCCCATAGTACCGGGTGTAGGTAACTTTATCACCTACATGCAAGTCCCAGTCAGGGTGTCCTCTGGGGAGATGGGGACTCACATCCCAGCGGAAGATAAAGACTCCCTCCTTTAAACCAGGCTCCGCAATGAAACCCCATCCCCTTTTAAGGCTGAAGCGCTCCACCACCTCTTGGTACAGCAGGCCCCGTGCCCGGTAGCTGGCACGCCACAGGCGTTGTTTCTCCTGGAGGTCCCTGGCCTCTGGCTGCACCTGCTGGGCTTTCCGCTGCTGCTGCTCCCGGGACAATTTGATGATGATGGCCTGGCACACGCCGCGGGTGTCCTTCTCAACACAAGCCTGCTCCCAGGTAATGACCGCTGCTCTTCCACTACCTGGTTTAAGGTAGCTCGCTGCCGAGTCCCCGACAGCGAATTGGGCACAGTACCTGGGAGTGGTCGTCAGCGATGGCGGCGGCCTCCTCCGCGGCTCCTGATAACGCTATAGCCTGGACTGTCGTCCCTTGGTCAGACAGTGGTGCAGCTTGATCCTTCTCCTCCGGAGAAGGTGATGTGACCAGTTCAAGTCTCACTGGATCTGGCGGTGATGCGGTCTGGTCGAGGATGGACTCCAGCATACAGGTAGGTGCAGCCTGGTCAAACGGCGGCCTTCTCTCTTGGGCCCATATGGTCACCACCACTCCTATCATCTCTGCCCTCCACTCCTTGATATGCTGAAGTTGCTGTGCACGCAGAGTCCATCACAGTCATTGGACCTCTGCCTCCAGCGTCTCCACCGTCCAGGTCCCTGGGGGACCTGGTGCACTTGCACGATCCTCCGGTACAGATATAGTGTTACTGGTAACAGTCCTGGAGGCTGTATAAACATTAAAATTAATACATCTAGTTATCAAACATTTTATAGTAGGACATATTATACAGTTAGGTCCAGAAATATTTGGACAGTGACACAATTTTCGCGAGTTGGGCTCTGCATGCCACCACATTGGATTTGAAATGAAACCTCTACAACAGAATTCAAGTGTAGATTGTAACGTTTAATTTGAAGGTTTGAACAAAAATATCTGATAGAAATTGTAGGAATTGTACACATTTCTTTACAAACACTCCACATTTTAGGAGGTCAAAAGTAATTGGACAAATAAACCAAACCCAAACAAAATATTTTTATTTTCAATATTTTGTTGCGAATCCTTTGGAGGCAATCACTGCCTTAAGTCTGGAACCCATGGACATCACCAAATGCTGGGTTTCCTCCTTCTTAATGCTTTGCCATGCCTTTACAGCCGCAGCCTTCAGGTCTTGCTTGTTTGTGGGTCTTTCCGTCTTAAGTCTGGATTTGAGCAAGTGAAATGCATGCTCAATTGGGTTAAGATCTGGTGATTGACTTGGCCATTGCAGAATGTTCCACTTTTTAGCACTCATGAACTCCTGGGTAGCTTTGGCTGTATGCTTGGGGTCATTGTCCATCTGTACTATGAAGCGCCGTCCGATCAACTTTGCAGCATTTGGCTGAATCTGGGCTGAAAGTATATCCCGGTACACTTCAGAATTCATCCGGCTACTCTTGTCTGCTGTTATGTCATCAATAAACACAAGTGACCCAGTTCCATTGAAAGCCATGCATGCCCATGCCATCACGTTGCCTCCACCATGTTTTACAGAGGATGTGGTGTGCCTTGGATCATGTGCCATTCCCTTTCTTCTCCAAACTTTTTTCTTCCCATCATTCTGGTACAGGTTGATCTTTGTCTCATCTGTCCATAGAATACTTTTCCAGAACTGAGCTGGCTTCATGAGGTGTTTTTCAGCAAATTTAACTCTGGCCTGTCTATTTTTGGAATTGATGAATGGTTTGCATCTAGATGTGAACCCTTTGTATTTACTTTCATGGAGTCTTCTCTTTACTGTTGACTTAGAGACAGAAACACCTACTTCACTGAGAGTGTTCTGGACTTCAGTTGATGTTCTGAATGGGTTCTTCTTCACCAAAGAAAGTATGTGGCGATCATCCACCACTGTTGTCATCCGTGGACGCCCAGGCCTTTTTGAGTTCCCAAGCTCACCAGTCAATTCCTTTTTTCTCAGAATGTACCCGACTGTTGATTTTGCTACTCCAAGCATGTCTGCTATCTCTCTGATGGATTCTTTCTTTTTTTTCAGCCTCAGGATGTTCTGCTTCACCTCAATTGAGAGTTCCTTAGACCGCATGTTGTCTGGTCACAGCAACAGCTTCCAAATGCAAAACCACACACCTGTAATCAACCCCAGACCTTTTAACTACTTTATTGATTACAGGTTAATGAGGGAGACGCCTTCAGAGTTAATTGCAGCCCTTAGAGTCCCTTGTCCAATTACTTTTGGTCCCTTGAAAAAGAGGAGGATATGCATTACAGAGCTATGATTCCTAAACCCTTTCTCCGATTTGGATGTGAAAACTCTCATATTGCAGCTGGGAGTGTGCACTTTCAGCCCATATTATATATATAATTGTATTTCTAAACATGTTTTTGTAAACAGCTAAAATAACAAAACGTGTGTCACTGTCCAAATATTTCTGGACCTAACTGTTCTGTTTATGTTGGAGGGCATAGCTTATCGATAAAGTTCTTATAAGGAATAAATATTAAGATATCCATATTGAATATACATAAGTGCTGACATAGTATAGTATATTTATCCATCTGGAAGCTTCTAGAGATTACACCATGTGACATGCGTCCAGCAGTAATTTCCCTATATGGTTTGGACAGTTGTCGTATAACATGACACGATGGAGGGGGCTACACCTCCTGCACGTCGCCAACTGACCCAGAATCCTTCCAGGCTGTAAGATGAACACATGCTGAAAAGACTACAGTATATCACCCCTGCCTTACCATTCAGGATCCAAGGAGAGATGGATGAAGATTTTCTATTGATCAGTATGGACTCATTGAACTCTTTTACGTAAGCTAATGCAGTATATTTTTTTCCTTTATTTTTTACACATTTTGTAGTCCATTTTTCATGCGTCTTATCGCGTATTTGAAGAAAAATATATTTAAGAGTATATTTTTAACATTTGGAGAGCCAGCCATTCGTGTTTTTTTAATTTTTTTGTTGTTCCTTTTACTTTGCACACCGGGGGAAAGCAGTAATAAATATCTTTTGCAAAGTATCAGGAATTGACAATTCATAAAAATCACGCAGAACCTAGGAAATACGGACAAGTCAAGTCGCATTAATGTTTTTTTTAAATGAACTTTAAAGAGTTTACAAAGCCACAGAAGTTAACTTTTAACGTGTCTTTGAGCAAGAAAGAATAAGTCAGTCCATAAGAAGTATTGGACGTGCTGAAGAAGGTGAATCAAGTCTCAGAGGATCATCCATCAGATTATCTGATCATTTCAGGTAAGAAAATGGATTTTATCTCTTCTTTTTCTAAGCAAAGTAAACTTCAGTTCACATACTCAGATATTTCTAATGTAGAGGAGCTTTGGGTATGCCTTTATCGGGAGTGTGAACTTGAGAATTCACGTGTAGAATGTGCAATGTCTTTTAATAGAGAGAAACAGAAAATCAGAAATGTCTGTCATTTAGTTTATGAATTTCACAAGTTAGAGTTAGAAAAATGTAAAAATGGTGGAAATGGACAACCTGAATTGTCAGGGAAGTCAGTGATAGAGAAATCCAAAGACTGCTTAGAACCTGAAATGTCAGTAAGTGATATTGTGAAATCTGACTGTAATGTTGCAAATGAAAAGTCAGATTTTGACTGTAATTTTAATTTTGCTAATCAAAATCCTTAAGATGGCCGCAGACATGTGCAATCTTTTCGGGACACTGGAGAAGAAGCAGGGAATTACATAGAGAAGTCAGAAGGGGGAGGAGTCAGAGTAGGAGATGTGCAAAAAGTTGTCAGAAAAGGAAATGACAAAACGGAGCCAGAAGGGGGGGAGTCAGAGAGCATGGCGGAGATCAGTTTCTAAAATTAGAACAGGCTAAGTTAGGGGTTAAATTTAGGAAGAATCTTTTGGATATATGCAAATTAATACCCGCAGATAATCGCAAAATACATGTATGTAAAAATTCAGAAATATTTGAAAGTTCTGTTGAAAAGTTAAATTTAACCAATAGTGAGAAGTCTCAGTTATTCTGTATATGGATACTGTGACGCCCTGGGCAAGCCAGGGGTCACAGGTCACAACACCACCACACACTCCACATTCCCTGCAGGCACACCAAAGTCAAAACACAAATCCTTGTTGCCCTCCTCCAGGGGCTGATGTCCACACCAGGGGGTGGGCCAGGCGGTTGGCTCCGCCCACCGAGGAGTTCACAGTCCTGGAGGCGGCAAAACCAGGCAGTTGAGTTGAGTGAAGTTGAGTTGGAGAGTTCAGAGTAAGAGGAAGGAGAAGGAGGACAGTGAGAGTAGTGACAGAGAAAGTGACAATTGAAAAGCCTGAAGTTAGTCCGGGTGTGTGCCCCGGACTGGGACAGCAAGGTTGGCAGACGGTGGTGACCGTCTGCAGGACAGGCTGATCGGAGGTTGCCGAAAGGACCGTGGACATGTGGTGGCCTGGCGGTACCGGAGCGGAATACAAAGAGAAGCCAGCACCAGTGGCAGGGCTTCCGGATCCCGGCAAGGCTAGGAGTCGCCATAATTTGCCAAATCCGTCAGTGAAGGGGACCTCCGGGTCTCCCAGCAGCAAAGTCCCGATTGAAGGCAACAGTCCAACCGTGAAGGGGAGACACCGCCACCGCCAAGGCACCAGTTTCCCAGGGCCAGCGCCTGCGGGCAAGAGAGGGGCTCCCCCGGCTCATATCCAAGCTGGGGAGCGGGTTACCGGTGGGAATCCATCGCTACCAAAGAACCATACTTAGGTGCAGGGAAGTGACCATCACCGCTAACTGCAGGGAACATCAGCACCGTAGCCGTCCGAGGGACCCGTCCAACCAGCCGTTTGTTTACTGTGAACTGTGTCGTCATACTTGGGCTGAGTGAGTACCTCCGTGCCGTGCGGCACAGCGCTACCCCTGCGTCCCTGCACCTCAAAAGGCCCCATAACCCGCCTGTCCACCATCCTGACCTCCCCATCATCGGGCCCCGGGACTACCAAAACCCCTACCCATGGAGGGGCAAACCAACATCTAGCTGCTCCATACCATCGCTCCTGGGATCCCCAGACAGAGCAGCGGTGGTGTCCACACAATCACCACAACCGTGGGTGGCGTCACGAACATTAATCAAATCCCCCACCAACAAAACACCCCTTTCACTCACGGGCGAGGAGCGCCGCTCGAGTCCCCGGGATCCGGCCTATCGCTCGAGCCACCGAGCAGCAGTAGCCGCAGAGCGGCGGCGGCCGGACCCGAGCAGTTGGAGAGCGCAGCGTTGACACCCTCCTCCCCGCCCGCGACAACTTGGCGTCACGAACAGGATCTTACCGCTCTGCCGTCTGGTGGAGGTGCGCCTTGTTACCGCCGGAGGTATCCGGCCAGAAAATTTCAGAAGCCGCCATCTTTGGCGCGGAAGGTTCCCGCTCGAGCGTCTTCTCGAGTAGTGGAGGCGCGAACGCCAAAACCCCGCCCCGATAGAGGAGGAGCCGGAAAAAGGCTAAGAGAGACGGAATGGCGGCTGGTTGCATGTGAGCGCGGCTATAAAAGCAGGGACGCCAGGACCCTGCACCCATCTAGTTCCTGGGAGAGACCGCCAGCAACATGTGGATGCCGTCCAGAAGCACCGTGGCCCCCGCACCAGGGACCGCGGCGTGGGTGGAGATCCGGACTGCACAGCTCTACCAGAGGCTGCAGGTCAAAATGCAGCTCCTCATGTAGGAGTGGGAGACCGACATGGCAGACGTGATAGCAACCGTGCGGAGACGCGAGGAGGAAGCTGTGGAAGGGAGGGTGAGTGACCTACGCCCCGATGCCCTTGAAGAGCCAGTCATCGCGGCTGCGGGACCCGGTCTAAACCCTCTCACCCTGCTGCATCCCTCGCCACCCATCCCGGAACCTGTGACCCCGCCACTAGGCCCGCTGCCACCACAACCGGTAGCGATACCCAGCATGCCCGCCTCGGCGGGCCGACCTGCAGCCGGAGCCGGTAGCCGCCCGGAGGTGCTGCTGTGGAAAGCCCCGAAGCCCAAACCGGAGACGTCCCTCGAGAAGTCCCCCGAGCCGGAGCTGAAAGCCCGTTCCGTGCCGAAGGCCCAGCAGAAGAAAGCCCCTGTGCCTATCCCCCACACCTCGGCTGAGGTTGCGCTGGGTTGCCGCTGCAAGGCGGCGTCCAAGGCCAAGAAGCCGCGGGACCTGCCGCCCAGATCCCTAACAGTGGGCAGCGTCCAAAATGTCCCGCGAGGCCCGACCCGTGCGCCGGAGCTCGCAGCAGCGCCGTACTGGGACAGGGAGCCGGTACCGTTGGGCCTGGAGATCGAGGAGAGGGAAAGAAAGAAGGCGGAGTTGGTGGCCCGTGCAATCCGGGAAAAAGAGAACCTTCGTCAGGCAACTTTCCGTGTCCGGGGCCCGTTGTATGAAGGGCAGGTGAGGCGGTTTGATGTCCGCCGGGGCTATGGATTCATATATGAACCGGGCCTGGAGGCTGAAGTGTTTATAGCCCAGCGGGATGTTAATGCTCATCTGCCAGAGGAGCACCCCGGTCGGAACCTGATGCCGGGCGACTTGGTCCAGTACACCCGGCACAGTGGAGAGAGGGGGTGGTTCGCCATAGATGCAAAATTGAGGGGCAGCCAAGAGGCCCGTGTGAGCGCTACACCCCCTCCCTCAAGCGATGCTGAGGACTCTGAGTAGGGCAGCGGAGCACCATTGTCCAGTCCCCGTTGGGACCACCAGTTTAAAAAAGTTTAAAAGTTTTGAAAAAGATGAAAAATGAAAATGAGTGATAACCGAAAAGTCACCTGATTAACCTGTGATTTGGAAAACCAGTCGTTGCCGGCACCGTTGTCCCTGTGGGGACCGCTTGAAGTTGTTTGCATAGGAACTCCTATGAACAGGCCCGAGAACTTGCAGGGCAACCACAAACGTTAGTGGCTTGTAAATAAAAATATTTTTGTTGCAGCAACCGTTTACCGCCTCCGGAGAGGCAGGTTGGAGGGAGGGCCCGCAATGGAGCAGGCTGGGGCCCAGCCACCACAGGAACCGGTGGCTACCCTCTGGAGGGGAAGGACAGATCCCGCTCGGGTAACTGGTTCAGGACTGGGGTCAAGGGGTGTTGCCTGTTTCTTAGGGGCAGCATCAGGGCCAGGTTACTTGGGTGGGAGAGAGCGGCAGCAGCAACCGTTAAAATGTTACCGTAACGTTTAAGCAAAGTGCCTCCCGTTGTGGGATGATGTTAACATACTTGTATGTGTTACCGTTTTTATCTCTTTTCAGAAAAAAAAAAAAAGAAAATAAAACCGGTGTTGGACGGGCAGCCCGAGGACGGTCTGCGTTTTGCTAAGGGGGAATGTGACGCCCTGGGCAAGCCAGGGGTCACAGGTCACAACACCACCACACACCCCACATTCCCTGCAGGCACACCAAAGTCAAAACACAAATCCTTGTTGCCCTCCTCCAGGGGCTGATGTCTACACCAGGGGGTGGGCCAGGCGGTTGGCTCTGCCCACCGAGGAGTTCACAGTCCTGGAGGCGGGAAAACCAGGCAGTTGAGTTGAGTGAAGTTGAGTTGGAGAGTTCAGAGTGAGAGGAAGGAGAAGGAGGACAGTGAGAGTAGTGACAGAGAAAGTGACAGTTGAAAAGCCTGAAGTTAGTCCGGGTGTGTGCCCCGGACTGGGACAGCAAGGTTGGCAGACGGTGGTGACCGTCTGCAGGAGAGGCTGATCGGAGGTTGCCGAAAGGACCGTGGACGGGTGGTGGCCCGGCGGTACCGGAGCGGTATACAAAGAGAAGCCAGCACCAGTGGCAGGGGCCTTTCGGATCCCGGCAAGGCTAGGAGTCGCCATAATTTGCCAAATCCGTCAGTGAAGGGGACCTCCGGGTCTCCCAGCAGCAAAGTCCCGATTGAAGGCAACAGTCCAACCGTGAAGGGGAGACACCGCCACCGCCAAGGCACCAGTTTCCCAGGGCCAGCGCCTGCGGGCAAGAGAGGGGCTCCCCCGGCTCATATCCAAGCTGGGGAGTGGGTTACCGGTGGGAATCCATCGCTACCAAAGAACCGTACTTAGGTGCAGGGAAGTGACCGTCACCGCTAACTGCAGGGAACATCAGCACCGTAGCCGTCCGAGGGACCCGTCCAACCAGCCGTTTGTTTACCGTGAACTGTGTCGTCATCCTTGGGCTGAGTGAGTACCTCCGTGCCGTACGGCACAGCGCTACCCCTGCGTCCCTGCACCTCCACAGGCCCCATAACCCGCCTGTCCACCATCCTGACCTCCCCATCATCGGGCCCCGGGACTACCAAACCCCTACCCACGGAGGGGCAAACCAACATCTAGCTGCTCCATACCATCGCTCCCGGGATCCCCAGACAGAGCAGCGGTGGTGTCCACACAATCACCACAACCGTGGGTGAAGTCACGAACATTAATCAAATCTCCCACCAACAAAACACCTCTTTCACTCACGGGCGAGGAGCGCCGCTCGAGTCCCCGGGATCCGGCCTATCGCTCGAGCCACCGAGCAGCAGTAGCCGCAGAGCGGCGGCGGCCGGACCCGAGCAGTGGGAGAGCGCAGCGTTGACACCCTCTTCCCCGCCCGCGACAGATACCCCAGCATTTTTTCAGACAATTGGCATTAAAAAAGTCTTCTGACAATGAGACATTTGATTGTTCAAATGATGATGACATCACAAGGCTGAGAAATCTCATTTTTTTTTTTTTTGAAAGAAATGAATCTAATCCAAATTATGAGATGTTGAAGGAATTACAGATTGAACAGAATGAGAGTACGTTCTCATTTATGTCCGTTTTTGAACGTTTATATAGGGCGGTCATTCCAAATGTCAGACTGAATGGAATGATACATTTATTCGTCAAGAAATTTAATTTCCTTGATGATACAGCCTGTACTGTGGCATTAAAGAAAAAGTCCCTATTCGAATGTACGACATTTATCGATTTTGTTAGAAATCACCAAAGTCAATCAAAACAGAAATTAATTAATTCCGAAAAACCAACACAAAAAAAGGAGAGATTCTGTAAAAAACCAACAGTGTCTCCCAGATCCAAATATTTCTGTGTCAAAATGTATGAAATTCGCAGGAAATTGCATGTAAATTACAAATCATACACCCCCCCTCTTTCCTTGTCACTTTCAATGAAAGAGAAAATTGTCACAAAATCTGATACTGACAATCTCAGACAAGCGATTTTTAAAAGCCCTGAAAGACAGAAACAGGTGTCTTGTGCAAATTCTCTCCCCTTGTCACTATTGAAAGAAAAAATGTCGTCCAGAGAATTTGGCATCCAGCGATAGCTGGATGGTCCTTCGGAGAGAGATATTTTTTTTCATTTAAGGAAAAAAATTGAGTTACAGAGCATTTTCAGAGATTCCTACAGGTTGAAAATGAATATAATAGATCGGATATTGGAAGATAAACTGGCGTTTGGTTTTCAGCTAAATAAAGGGAATTTCTGGGTAAATTAATTTTGTTATTTGATATTTATTATTGTTCATATACAGTGTATCCATGTAATACATACCTTCTATAGATTTATGTATCTATATATATATATATATATATATATATATATATATATATATATATGTATATAAGGGTAGTGATAGTAAGATCAAAGTCATATCTTCATTTAGTTATATGATAGTTTAAAATTTTATAAATTAATAATTTGATCTCTGTATATGAATAATAATATTTAAAATTTCATAATAAAAAAGTATAACTTATTTTAAGTGTTTCATTTTTATCATAATTATGATAATAATTGTATTCTTTTATTTCCCTCAGAATTTATCAGTAAAGCAGATTGATGAAGTATTAACTTTTTATTTATAAATTTGTTCTTATCCTCAATCAGGTAACATATATCTTATTGTGTAAGGCTAATCGCGAAAGCATGATTAATAATAATAATAATAATAATAATAATAATAATAATTATTTTATCAGGTACCAATTGCCAGAGGACCATTAATTTTAACATTTCTTTCAGGAATTTGAATATATCTTCCTTAGAGCTATTAGAAGTGTGATCTGAGTTTTGGAGTGGAGTAATAAAATTGCTTGCTGTGTTAGAATGGAATGTTCTTTGTACGTAACCAGAGCATGTGACACTTGAATTACTGAGCTAATAATAAATGTCTGTCTGTTCTATGGTCAAATGTACAGTATGTGACTATCAAAGGTTTACTCATGAGTAAATGTAATTCATATTAGTATCATATTTTTGAAATGCGCATAGAGAAATTGTAAATTAAAAAGGGGATATGTGTTGTCCATATGTTTGTCTGTATGTGAATAGTTTTGTATATACTCGTACAATGAGGCAGTCTAATTTATTGAACAGCTGTGGACTGAAATTATATCTCGAGAGAAGTCTTGGAAGCTTCCAAAGAAAAAAAAAGGCAACATTTTTTTTTTACTTCAAGGTTATTAAATATTATTAGAATAAATAAGTTATAGTACATAAGTATTAATAATTAAGGAATTTATACAGAATATATCTTATTCATAGACATATTTCTTTAGTATAGATGTGTTAGGATCCTTATTAAAGGTTTATTCTGAAAAATTACATTCTAGAATAAGGTTTTTTAATGTTTTGATTTTTATACAGGTTTTGTGTTATTTTACTGATACACAGATTGGTAATCATTTTCTTTTCAAATATGAAAGAAATATTTATAATATGGTCTTGAAGATATACACCATAAATTTTAATTTAATTTAATCTTGACATATTAATTTTTATATCATCATATTTCATGATATTAAAAGGAATAGGTTGGGTTTTAAATTACATATTTATATTTGATTAATATATGTGTTTACAGAATATTTTAATAATTAATATTAATCAGGTACAAAGGAAAAAATTAGGAATAAAAAAAAATATTTGAAGTTTGGAATCATAATGCATTAATATACCAAGGAAGAGTATTATCAGCAAGATTACATGACTTCATTATTTTTATAGGTTAATGATATGACAGGTATGGAAATCATACAAGATATTGGTAATATTAAGGTTATGTGTTATTAAGGACATAAGTGTCATATACATAGAAGGCCTTATTTTTATTCCAATTTTTATTTTTATTTTTATTCCAATTTTCATTTTTCCTTTTATTCTTATTTTTATTTTTGATTATTTTTTATTTAATATTCAAATTTTTAATCAAAATTTTAATTCTACAATTTTTATTTTTTCCTTCTAATTTTAAATATCTCAATTGAGACAACACTTCAATATTTAGTTAAGTAATATCTAATATAAGAATATTACTTTATTTAAATATGAATCATATTAAAAGGGAAAGTTCCAATTTTTGGAAGAAAAGAACACTTCATTTTCATTCATCAATATATTCCATTATTTACTTCCCAGTAATACATTATTCTTTTATTAGTATGTTAAAACAATAAGGACGAATATTGGTTATAGTTACATAGTTTCTTATATAGTGGGTTATTTAATAAATAATAGACAAATCAAATAAATTAAATTAGAGTAATAAAGATGGAAGATCGAGGTACATCTAGGTTTACCTTCACACATATATATATATATATATATATATATATATATATATATATATATTTTTAATCAATAATAATCATTTATAATGAGTAATATTGTGTTTTGATGGAATCATCCAGTCTTTTCTAAAAGGTTATTTGCTTTGGTTTATTATTTTACAAATGATCTAACTAAATAAGCCACATTGTTGCCTTTCATATTTATAATATGGTACATGTTATAGGTACATATTATATTATTTTATATTACATTTTGGTTACATTGAACACATTGCCACCTATGGGTTTGGAAAGGTAATTACACCAATGACAAAAAAGGTTATTACATGAAATACTATCGTCTATACCATTATGCAGTATTGTTATATCATTCTAAGTATCAATTATATTAATATTTCTACGATAATAATAATGACATGGTATTATAGTATTAGAGTTATGATACGCCGTGATGTTATTAGTGATAGTTATTGCCATATTTGGTATTTAGATTAGGGAATGAAGTCTTCAATCAAGATTAAGATAAAAGACTTTTATTAATTTTTCTAAAGTTAAAAGGGATTCTACAAAAAGGTTTCAAAGGCTGAAATTCAACGGTCCAAAAGGTAACATCTCAAATAAGACTGTGTTACATACAATACACTTACCACTGCGGGACCTCAGAAAGACAGTGATCTTATGGTGCCAGGATGGACAACCCTGACACATGGTCTGTGCATTAAGACCTCACTACAGTTACTAAGGAGAGCAATAACGTGTTAAAGTTAACCCCTGTTGTGCTGACCAAGAACGTCTCAACATCTGTTCCAGGTATGACATCAGGCAGCATGGAGGATAAAGGTGACTAATGTAAATTAGACTGCACAGACATCAAAGACTTATGCTATTCTTCTACACTTATGAACTGTGGTTTATCAACATTGGCTATGGACTTTGCAATAAAGAATAAAGTTTATGGACCTGATCTAACAATGATAAACGCAATACGTGACTGTATTAAATTGGTAATCATTCATCCTTTATCAAAGGATTTATTTTTAAGAGACTGTGTTTATGCCAGATTACATCGGAGATAAGAAGAAATCAACCCAGAGGACATCATATGGTGAACGGATTTGTTTTGCATCTTTTTAGCTTTAGGAAAGTATAATTATGTATTTTATATGATTATCAGTCACGGCCTACCATAACATGAATCCACATTATTATATTGTTGAACATACAATATGAATAATGCAGATTGAGTATTATTCATCATTATTATTACTATTAATCCAGTATCGCCAAATAAGGGAAAAAGATCTGTTATTTTAATGATGTATTAATTAATTTTTGGGGTTTCATTAATAATAATAATTAATAATTTACCCGCCTCAAGGGGAATTGTAAAAACATTAAAATTAATACATCTAGTTATCAAACATTTTATAGTAGGACATATTATATATGTTCACAGTTCTGTTTATGTTGGAGGGCATAGCTTATCGATAAAGTTCTTATAAGGAATAAATATTAAGATATCCATATTGAATATACATAAGTGCTGACAAAGTATGGTATATTTATCCATCTGGAAGCTTCTAGAGATTACACCATGTGACATGCGTCCAGCAGTAATTTCCCTATATGGTTTGGACAGTTGTCATATAACATGACACGATGATAACATGACACGATGGAGGGGGCTACTCCTCCTGCACGTCGCCAACTGACCCAGAATCCTTCCAGGCTGTAAGATGAACACATGCTGAAAAGACTACAGTATATCACCCCTGCCTTACCATTCAGGATCCAAGGAGAGATGGATGAAGATTTTCTATTGATCAGTATGGACTCATTGAACTCTTTTACGTAAGCTAATGCAGTATATTTTTTTCCTTTTCTGTAACTGAACTGCAACTTTATAATTTAGCAATTATTTTTATCAGATATAAACCACATTTATTTTTTACACATTTTGTAGTCCATTTTTCATGCGTCTTATCGCGTATTTGAAGAAAAATATATTTAAGAGTATATTTTTAACAGAGGCATTCTGTGGCAGGGCCTCCGGGCTCCCCGCTTCCAGTTCCGCTTCACATACTGGACACTTCCAGGGGGCGGGGCTTTTATTTTGCGCCTTTTTCACTTCTGTGGCACAGTCACTTTTTACACCAAAATAGTGGCGTTTTTTCAATCATTAAAACACAGTCCATAAAACACAGTCTATAAGGCACATGTCACCTGGTTTGACCGCGTCCAGTTGAATTCTGTTTGTGACGCCAGGAAAAAAGCTGTGTTGCCTAGGGTTATGGGGTACTCGGTCTCGGCTGGTGTTAGCTGGGAAATGTCACTTTGGTTGCGCTCACTTCAGTCGCAGCCTTATTTGCGCTCACAGGTGGAGGACTCGAACTGTGACAGCAAACACCTGAGTGATGACACTGCTGATCACTCTGCTCACTTCAATCACTCGGGTGGTTTGCTATGACAGCTGGAGGACTCAAGCTGTGGAGCGACGGTACTGTTGATAGAGCGACTCTCTTCAGTTCTGTATGATGTAGACATGCTCACAGGCAGCTGTGATTGGTTGCAGTCAAACAGCTGTCACTCAGCATAGGGGCTCGTCTGAGTGCAACCAAGCACAGACAGGGGAGGAGTCAATATGTATGAGGCTAATGAGCGGATCCGGAAGAAGATTAGAGGCGGGGGAGCAGTGTGACAGCCAGTGATCAGTGAGTATGTACTGCTTGGGAAAGAGAGAGCACAAGAGAGAAAGAGACACCAACACACGGACACTGGCATGCCAAAATCACTCCAGCATTGATTTTGTCATTCTGGAACTTTCTGGAAGTTGGTGAGCTGCATTTTTGTTGACAAAACCGCAGGTAATACGGATGGAAAACGCACCAATTTGATAGCATGCGTTTTTTCCTTGCATTTTTCATGCCCTCATTGATTTCAATGGCTGACAAATGTTGACAAAAACGCAAGACAGAATGAACATGCTGCTTCTTTTTTGGCCTAAGCCACATGGCAAGAAAATCGGTGTGAGTGGAGTGCGATAAAACATCGCATTCCAATCAGACCAATTCTAGCCTGTGTGTCAGCGCACATGAGCGATTATTTTCTTAGCCCTAATCGGACCGAGAAAACAATCGCAGCATGCTACGATTGTAATGCGAGACTCATTTCTCTCGCACCCATTCAAGTGAATGGGGCGAGAGAAAAATCGCACTGCACTTGCGGTACACCGGTAGCCAGCTACGGAGGAGAGAGGGAGATAAATCCCTCCCTCCCCTCCTCAGCGCCGGCCCACCCCTCCTGAGAGCCGGCGTGCCCCCCGCAGCTGAGGTCCGCTCGCATGGTCGGACCGCAGTCGGAGGGATACTAGCATGACACTCGGCTCCTGCTGTACTGCCAGCGCGAGCCGAGTGTCATGCAAGCATTGCACTAGTGCCCCGTCTGGCCCCGGCCTTTGTCACAAACGTTTGACAAAAAAACGCTGACAAATAAACTGCAATGTGTGCATAGCAAATCTAACTTCTCATAGACTTTACTGGGAAGTCAAGTGTCAGAAAGTTCTGACAACAAAACTGCGACAAAAAAAAACAATGCAATATGCGCATGTAGCCTTAGTGGGTGATTTGTGGTAACCCCAAAACAGGAAATTAAATTATCTTCAGCTCTGAATTATCGGGGCAGCCAGGACTCGAACCCGTGAACCATGAGAGCTCATTGTTCTATAGGCAACAGCTCTACCACTGAGCCACTGCCTGTACTGAAAAACATAGGCAGTTTTGGTTATCTTGACCTCTATATTGCTGTTGAGAAACCAGAAGCAAATTATTCAGCTGCAAAGATGGATGGATGATAGAGGGATGGATGCTAGAGGGATGATAGAGGGATGGATGATAGAGGGATGGATGATAGAGGGATGATAGAGGGATGATAGAGGGATGGATGATAGAGGGATGATAGAGGGATGGATGATAGAGGGATGGATGATAGAGGAATGATATAGGGATGATAGAGGGATGGATGATAGAGGGATGGATGATAGAGGGATATATAGATACATGACAGATTACAGATAGATAGATAGATAGATAGATAGAAGGATAGATAGATAGATATAATTGATAGATAAATAGATAGATATAATTGATAGATAGGTATAATTGATAGATAGATATAATTGATAGATAGATATAATAGATAGATTGATAGATAGATAGATAGATAGATAGATAGATAGATAGATAGAAGGATAGATAGATAGATAGATAGAAGGATAGATAGAAGGATGGATAGATAGAAGGATAGATAGATAGATAGATAGTAGGATAGATAGATAGATAGATAGATAGATAAAAGGATAGATAGATAGAAGGATCGATAGATAGATAGATAGATAGATAGAGGGATAGATGTATAGATGGCTAGATAGATGGATAGATGGATAGATAGATAGATATAATAGATAGATAGATAGAGGGATAGATAGATAGATAGATAGATAGATAGATAGATAGAGGGATAGATAGATAGATAGATAGATAGATAGATAGATAGAGGGATAGATAGATAGATAGATAGATAGAGGGATAGATAGATAGATAGATGGATTGATAGAAGGATAGATAGATAGATATAATTGATAGATAGATGGATAGATAGAGGGATAGATGGATAGATAGATAGATAGATGGATAGATAGATAGAAGGATAGATAGATGGATGGATAGATAGATAGAAGGATAGATAGATAGATAGATAGATAGATAAATAGAAGGATAGATAGATAGAAGGATAGATAGATAGATATAATTGATAGATAGATGATAGATAGAGGGATAGATAGATAGAAGAATAGATGGATAGATAGATAGATGATAGATAGATGGATAGGTAGATAGATGGATGGATAGATAGATAGAAGGATAGATAGATAGATAGATAGAGGGATAGATGTATAGAATGATAGATAGATGGATAGATAGATGGATAGATGGATAGATAGATAGATAGATAGATAGAGGGATAGATAGATAGATAGATAGATAGATAGAGGGATAGATGGATAGATAGATAGATGGATAGAAGGATAGATAGATATAATAGATTGATATATAGATAGATAGATAGATAGATAGATAGAAGAATAGATATATAGATAGATAGATAGATAGATATTGCATCTCTTTGTAGGTGATGTGTCAGATTCATTTGTACCCATAAAACTACTATAAAGAAATGACGAAAAAAAATACAAATAAAATTTTATTTCTTTTTCTTTTTTTACATTCACCATCTTGGTTTCAAACCAGCAAACAACAGTTTCCTGTGTCCAGCAGCCTCCTAGCTTTCCTAGCTGCTCTAGCTGTTGAGCCACTAGGAATTGATGATGTATGGGGGAGGATTTTATATGAATAAACCTACAATGCAGCCTCTGATTACACAGCAGATTACACAGGACACAGAGCTCCATTGTACAAAGCAGCGTCTCTGTGTCCTTTATTCTAGAGGGAGAGGAAAAGATGTGTTTTTTTTCTTCTAATAAAATTACTAAAAATAATAAAAAAATAGAATAATGTAATTTTTATTACACTTTTTTATAAAATAATAAACATCACAAATCAGAAAATAACATGACATATTTGGTGTCCCTGTAATCGTAACGACCCTAACAAGACAGAGATCAGATTATTGATGAGGATCGGTAAATGGTGTAAAAAAGGTGCAATTTATTATTTTAATTTATTAAAACCCATAAAAAATGTAATAAAAATGTATCACTGAGACCATGTTCACACGTAGTGTAAATGTAATGTGTTTTTTTTCTGCCGCTGTGCGCACCACGAGCGCAATAACATTCTTCTCTGATTATTGTGTGTTTGCGGTATTTGTTATGCATTATCCCTTTTTTGACACATGTTTGGGGCAGATGTGAGTCCTGAAGATTATAAAGAAAAAAAAAACACCAAATCCGCGCAGTTCAGCGGCGTCTTTAGAAACAAAAGGGGCGGAGATTTCATGACGTCTCATCCACTTTGCTTGGACATTTAGTCCGTGTTCACATGTAGTGTAAATGCTGCATTTTTTTCTGCTGTTCTTTTTTCACATTTATTCTGCTGTGTTTAATTATCCAAGTAAAGTGGATGTGATTCCACGAGAAGACGCTGCTGAACTCTGCGGCTTTGATGCTTTTTTTTCCTCTACAGGTTTCTATGTGGAGCTTAAAAAAACCCAGGAAAAAGCTTCTCAGTACAATAAAAACACTTAAAAATGCAGATTCACATCTGAACCAAAAACGCATTAAATAATGGAGAAAAGGCAGAAAAAACGCAGCAAAAATGGAATAATCAGAGAAGATTGTTATTGTGTAGTTTGGTGCCGACAGCGGCAGAAACAAAAAAACCCTGAAATTATGCAGCGTGTAAACACGGCCTTATAGGCACAAATAAGCAACATGTCATATAGTGACACATAGAATATAAGAAAATTCTGCCTGCTATGACTATTAACGAACAGTCTGGGGCAACTGCTGAATGACCCTTACTGACAAATGGGTGTGGCTAGGGGTGTGGCTAGGAGCGTGGTCAAACTTTGTCCCTCTTTCCTTTCTTCAAAAGTTGGGAGGTATACTCTTAGCCTTATAGGTAAGTGGCTATTATCACTAGCGAGTCACAGAGGAAGACCTCACCTTCCAGAACTTTTGAAAGTGACTGCGACAAGCTTGGAGCTCTTCGCTGAGGCTTTGGTCTATCCTTTACCCTTATCTCCATAACATCAGGAGAAGTTAAGCCTTCATTGGAAAGAGTCTGAGAGCATGTGGTTCAATGCCTGCCACAGCGTAACTACCCCTTAGGCACCCTTCACACGTCGGTGAAAATCACGCATGTTTTTCACGGACGTGTGAAGGTGCTATTGCCCTCCGTGTGCCGTGTTTATGGAGAACGGAAACTTTATGCTCACCTGTCCCTGGCGTTGCTGTCTGTGGTGCTGATCTACGGTCTCCGACTCTGCCGACTCCCCGCTGCTGCTGCTTCTGGCCCGCAGTGGAGTTAATATGCAATGAGCGGGGCTCGGAAGCAAGTGCCAGCAGTGGCAGAGACAGCAGCGCTGGAAAAGGTGAGTATAGGACTTCTTTTTTTCCCCAGACACATGTGTTTTCTCCGGTGCGTGTCACACGGATCACATCTGTGTGGTCCGTGTGCAGTCCGTGTGACACCCGTGATGCCGGAGAAAAACGGACATGTCTACGTGTGGAGCACACGGGCACATGTATGCTCCACACGTACACACGGTCCATGGCAAAACACACACATGTGCGCAGACTCATTGACTTTAATGAGTCTACGTGTGCCCGTGTATCCGGCACATGAGGAAACTGACCAACACGTGCCGGAGACACGGCCATGTGAAGGGGGCCTTAGAGCTACTCCAATAAAAGTGAATAAGAAGAGAACCCGTTATGTGGGAAGGTGACCATCAGAGACTTTGTTACTGTGTACCAAATGCTATATCAAGATAACGTACTTTAGCTTTGTGCCCATTCTCACTTGTAAAGCTGCTTTTTTTGAACGAAAAGAACTGTTGAAAATGGACTGTTTGCCTCTTTGTTTATCTTTACTGCGGATGGAATTCTGGTTCTGTAATGCTAGCGACAACATATGGCTTGATAAAAAGTATGACCTGCACTACACAAGTCAAAGCACACAACTAGGTCTTTAAGAATAGCATTTTTCCCCTATGGGGTACTGGGGCAAATGAGAACTGCACCTCACCTGCGATTTCAGCCCCAGGCACCCCCACATGTGCATCACCATTGCAGTTCATTTCTAAGCTGATTGACATTTGTTGTCTCCATCAGCAGAACAGCTGAGCTCGACGATGTGAGTTGTCAACAATATGTCCCCACTGTAGCCAAAATACTTAGGTACAGATTCATCCAGCCCAGCATTTTGATGAGGGGGTGGAATGGAGTGTGAGGCTCCCGATTCAGTTAGAGGAGTCTTGATATAAATTTTACTACGGTTCCTGCTGGAGTCAGATTTGTGGCATAGCAAATGCCGCCACCCATCATAAGTTTTCTGCCACGGCCTTGTTCTGTCCCAGCTCTGTCCACTTCATCAGAGTTGGGCAAAAATAGCGTGAAAGTGCAAAAAGTAACAATGTTTTCCACAACCTTGCCTTGCATAAAATTTTTTTGACTTTTAAAAACTTTTTATGCAAAAAATCTTCCAATAAAACCTTGCAGAATTACTCCTTCAGACTAGAAAAGCAGCAGAGATCTGGCACTGCACCCACAGAGAGGGAGTACATGCTCTGTTTTTTATGTTACAAATATAAAAGTGTTTGAAGTCTAGTTTTCTTAAAGTGGAAAACCCCTTTAAAGAATCAATTGTAAGCTTTTAATTGTTTAGAAAAATATGCAGAACTTTGCAGAGCAAAGTCTATGGGAATTTGGGTTTCTTGTTCACACTATGTTGTTCAAAATGCTGCCTTTTTGTGGCAGAACTTTGGTCAAAAACTCAGCTTTGCAGTTCAAAACCCAAATGGCAAAAACAATTGACATGTTGCTTCTTTGAAAAGCTGAGTTTTTGACCAAAGTTCTGCCACAAAAAGGCAGCATTTTGAACAACATAGTGTGAACAAGAAACCCAAATTCCCATAGACTTTGCTTGAATAGAAGAACACATCCATTTTGGCATTAAACAGCGCAGAAGAAAAAGCAGCAAAAAAGCAGGTAAAAAGCAACGTGCGCACATACCCAAAAACTTAAAAGTGAAGCTGATTGTTAGAATTTAGCCGAACACAAAGGGCTCGCTCACACTTGCATACAACACAGCCAAATGCTATCTGACGTTTTATTGGATAGTCCTTGGAATATTGTTATATTATGGGGCAGTACTGACTTGAGCTTTATTTCTCATGGCAATTCAACATGAGAAAAAAAACTGCATTATGCTGCGAGTGCAAGCTATAATTGATTGATATGCACCCATATAAGTATATAGGTGCATTGTAAACATTGGACTTCACTCAGATGTCATCCGAGTGCAGTCAGACATATGCCAACACAGTCAATGGAGAAGATGGAGAAATTAAGTTCACCATCTTCTCCTCACCTGTGCTCCGATCATGTCAGAGTGTAAACTAACACTCAGCTCACGCTCACAGCAGACTTTCATCACAGTGTCAGTTGCATAATTTGTCTCAAATGAAAAATCTATTGCTGTGTGACCCCAACCAAAATCAAATTTCTCATTACATTTGATTGCTCCAGAGTTACCACCATCCAGCTGAAATTAGTTCCACCAACGGCTTGTACTTGTACTGTATGAGTTCAACAAAGCAGCCTCATCCATTGCTTAGTGACCACAGCGAGTAAGCCAGTCTATAGCAAAATCAAGAAAGGACCTCCACCATGCTCACAGTGTGCGGTACAGTAGTGAAGCCACCAAAGAATTTACATAGTAGAGAACTAGAAAATAGAAGCAGACAGCAGACCGTTACCACAGTTCTCCATACACAAAGAAAGACATCTCTAAAGCAAATGTTTTTATTTTAAAACCTGTATTAGTGCTCATGCTAGATATTGTAAATATAGCCCCTGTCATATTAGTTCTTTATATATGCATTACATTAGGCCTCATTCAGACAACAGTGTTATTTCTGGGGCGCAAAAACACCTTTGATTTTCCAGCGTTTGGTCTCGTGTCAGTGTTACCATCAGTGTTTCATCAGTGATACAATAAATACATATAAAATAGACAATACACCGAGGCCATTTGTGTGGTGCCAGTGACATTTCTTAGACTAGTAGGGGTAATTTTGATTGTTGACAGAGATAAAAAATGGATATAGTTTCTGTTATTTTTTTGGACTACTCAATTTGCAAATAACTAAGATATGTGAACAGCTGTATAAACTAGAATTTGTACGTTTTGTCTGCCTAATACACAAAAATCATTCCCATACACGATTGTTTACTTACACGTACTTAAATAAGGTTATACTATACCAAAACACAAAATGAACAAATAAATACAAGAAAATTCAGCTTACTCAATTATAACTACACAAAAGAGGATGAATGATCACAAAAAATATATATGGTAAGTAGTTAATTTTTATTGATAATATCCTTTAAAAAAAACTAGGAAAAGACGTATCTGAAATAGGCCATAATAATGGTGATTAAAGTATACATATAGTGTCACAGTGTCTTGATTATAACATATATTTGTCACAATGTGACTGCAAGATTGCGAGGGACAGGGGGCTCCTATACTGTTCTTTATGCTAGGGGACCTTAGGCTATCTTTGTCCTCAGGGTTACCCCTAATGGTGGAAATGCCTGAGTCTCATGCCTGGCTATACTCCTGACCAGAGATAATCTGTCTCACTCTAGGAAAGGAAATGGTGGGAGTGTGATGGTAAGGGTGCCCTCACACGAGCGTATAACTCGCATGAGTATCGGAACGCATCACCCAGCGCGGCTGGCTTTTCTGCTGACAGGAGCGGGTCAGCTGCATGTATTTTTATGCGGCTGACATGCTCCTGTCCGGAGAGTGTGCGACCGCACTGAGTGATGCATTCCGATACTCATGCGAGTTATACGCTCATGTGAGGGCACCCTAACACAGATTTAGACAGACAGGATCACAGCTGCGGAAAACGGGGAAAGAGTGAGTTGTCCATCTCCTCCGCTGCCTGTTTCTGCATATATCACAGTGCATTGGATGACATCCAAGTGCAGTACGATGCTTCACACACACCCATAGACATACTGTATTTGAGTGTGTGATGCGTGACTCGCTGCCAAACACAGCATTCTTTTCTCATGCCGATATAGCTTTACACTGGCGCCAGTGCAATTTGATGTTTTATGGGATTGAACTCATCCATGTAAAACACAAGTAGAACCGATGCCTACAGCATTCCAGCAGAAATTAACTCTTGCTAGCCTGGCTATGAACTACAAGTCTGTGGGTTAATGCCCGAGTCTCCCTGCACTGGTCATAGACATCAGAGAAGTTAGAAGGCACAGTGCAAGAATCTGGAGTTTCCACAGATCTCGATGACGCCATGACAGTTGGTGATGCTTGTAAAAACCTCCTTGTGACAATATCAATATAATGTGTTGTTCTGTCCATTCAGGTTTAAAAGCAGATGTAAAGTTCATAATTGCCAAATAATTGCCAATAGCTTTTGCAGTAATGTTAAATGTTGTTAGAGCACCATCTAGTGGCAGATATCTGCAGTATTTATTATTGTCTTTGTAAGATGCCCTAGTGCATTATGGGAGATACCTAGCCAGGCTGGATAGTGGCCACCATTTTAGGACAGTATTCATCTCAGGGAACATGTGTATTTGTGTCCTCCTGCATTGTTCTTACTTGAACTCTATTATCCTTGTTAAACCATATCTGGTAAGAGATTTACTTCTGTTTGTGATCTCATAATGTTCAGAATTGTTATTAAGTTGCATAGCAGCCATTACACAGGGAGATTGTGTCTCTTAGCACTTCATGTGTTCACATGTACCGTCTCCATTTTGTAGTGCCCATCCTCTATTAATGTAAATGCCATAGTCGTGTACGTTATGTTCTCAGTACTTATCTGTGCTCTTTGTAGTCCCATAGATTTACCACATTATTACCTGTTGACCAATAAACAAGTTAGAATACAGAAAACAGTCTGCTTATTTGGATGATAGAAGAAGGTTTATTCTGTATGTCAGATCGCACACTATATGAACGTGTATGAAGACAGAACAGTAAAACAGATGCTATTTGCTAGCGATAGTGGATTGGACCACAAGGTACAGCATATAGGTATAGCAGCGGCCGCCATACAGTCACAAGTAAAGAGAGTGCAGCCCTCCAGCAAGTGTAGAGCCCCTGAAGCCATCAGGGAGCTACAAGGTACTGCATCCCCACCATGATGCAGGGCTTACCGCCTAGGGACCCAGAAGACCAGTGCCGATAACAACCAAACACTCCAGATAATCCATGTTTTTTCCCAATATCTCCCATAGAATGGTACCAGGCTAGGGTTGGACCAATGGATGGCCGCCTAGAGGTGGGGCCAATCCAGTCAACTAGACGACCAGTTGGGAGGGGCAGACAGTGGACAGTGAGACAGTCGGTGACAGTGAAGGAGAAAGGAAGGACTGTCAAGAGTGTAACAATGACTTGAGGGCCCAGGCGGTTAGTTGCCGGTGGAGTATGGTGGAGTACTCTCGAAACTACGCACCAAAAGTGTACAGAATCCTAGGTTAGGAAAACGCCCCAGACAGACCTGATGAAATAAGCACAATGAGGGAACCATCAAGGACCTCACTGACCTTGAAGTTCGGGACATAGTAGCAACAGGAGACAGGGGACAGGACCAGAGACTCCAACCCCACAGGGTTCACGCTACCATCATACGGACTGCTGTAGAACACAACCAGTAGGGGACCCCCAGCCACTCCAAGCAACGGAGACCCACAAACCAAAGACAGGTGCAGGGGAAAGAAGCCACTAGGTCACTAAACCATCACTGGAACAAAGGAGACCTGCGGTTAAGACCAGCCAGCCTCAGGTAACCAGTTACCAGCTTACTGTGAGTAAAGGAACCAGTTACACTGCATCCCCTTGCTTTCAACACCCGATTACCTCACCTATGCTCTGGGGCCTAACCCTGCTTGCGGAGGGCCTAACATCCAGGCTGCCACTAACACCAGCCCTAGTAGTGAAAACTGTGCAGCGGCGGCTCCATCCACATAGCCGCAAACCGCAAGTGGCGTCATTTGTGAACTTTATTCAACAATTCCCTGTAAATATTCTTTTTTTCAAAAAGCACCCAGGGCACGAAACCGGGCAATGGCCACCAAAGTGACATTCCCCAGTTATACACTGCCTGGGAATGAGTACCCCATAACCCTGGGTGACACAGCTTTTTCCTGGTGTCTCGAACAGGATTGAACTGGACCTGGTCAAACCGGGTGACATGTGCCTTAAAGACTATGCTTCATGAACTGTGTTTTACTACATGTGAAAACCGCCGCCATTTTGGTAAAAAAAGTAACTGCGCCATAGTAGTGAGAAAGGCGTGAAAATAAAGCCCTGCCCCCTGGGAGTGTCCAGTATGTGAAAAGAAACTGGAAGACGGAGCCGGGAGGCCCTGCCACAGAATGCCTCCAGAACTGTATCAAGCAGCATATGTCCGCCCAAGGGGATCGTGCCAGTGAACCGGGTCAACCAGGGACCTGGACCGCAGAGAGGCTATAAGCGGAGGTCCAGCGGCTGTGCTGGACTCTGCATGCGCAGCAACTCCAGCGCATCAAGGAATGGCAAGCAGAGATGATGGGAGTGGTGGCAACCATGCGGGCCCAAGAGAGAAGAGCGCCGCTTGTCCAGGCCATACCAACCTGGCTGCAGTAGTCCAACCTCGACCAGGCCGTATCACTGCCAGACCCCGTGAGACCAGAAGAGGTCACATCACCTTCTCCGGAGGAGAAGGACCAGGTGGCACAGATTCTGCCACCAAGATCAGACCTGGCTGCATCACCTTCTCCGCTGGAGAGGGATCAAGCTGCACCACCATCCGACTCGGTGACGGCAGCCCAGGCTAAAGCATCATCAGGAGCTGAGGAGCAGACCGCCGCCATCGCTGACGACTACTCCCAGGTACTGTGCCCAGTCGCTGTCGGGGACCCGGCAGTGAGCTCCCTGAACCAGGTAGCGGGAGAGCAGCGGTCGTCACCTGGGAGCGGGCCGTGTTGAGGAGGACACCTGCGGGGTGTGCCAGGCCATCATCACCCAGCTGGCCTGTGAGCAGGAGCAGCGGGAACCCCAGCGGGTGCAGACAAAGGCCAAGGACCTCCAGGAGAAGCAGCGCCTGCGGCTTGCCAGCTACCGCACCCGGGGCCTGCTGTACCAGGGAGTGGTGGAGCGTTTCAGCATCAAAATGAAGTCTTCATCTTCCGCTGGGATATAAGACCCCATCTCCCCAGAAGGCACCCTGACCGGGATCTGCATGTGGGCGACAAAGTTATCTACACCCAGCACTATGGAAAGCGGGGCTGGTATGCCCTTGATGTGGAGGTCGTGGCAGGCAAGCCAGCCCCCTGTTACGATCCGATGCTCAATGACTACGATGAACACAATTCACCAGACTCATAGGTAATAAAGTACCGACCACAAGCCCTGATCTTAACACCACACTAGAAGTAGCTGGGCAGTATGCCTAACAACCTAGGTGCCTCAAACCCAGCCGGAGGACTACATAACCTACAAGGCAGAAAGTGAAAAGAAACTATCTTGCCTCAGAGCAGATTTTCCCAAAGAAAATAGGCCGCCTCCCACATGTACAGACTGTGAGCAAAGATGAAAAGACATACACAGTAAGAGCAAGATGGAGCAAAGAGAGGCCACACTATACAAAAGACAGGATAGGGAACTCTTGCGGTTGGCATGAAAAACCCTATCAAAACTTGCTACACGGAATGTGCAAAAAAGAAGAGTAATCTAACACTCGCATGTTCACAATCCGTATAAGACTCTGGTAGGAAAAGACTAGCAATTACCTTGCCGGCTAACCCTTGCTAAGGTTAATAGCATAGACTGACTAGGAAGATAAATCTTCCTTATCTGAAGGCACAAACAAAACAGGATTCAATACAAAAACCTTCAGAGAAAATTCACAGAAGCAATAAGCAAATAACACACAAAAAGTATAAAGCAAACCCAAGAACTTAGCATAGCTTGATAGCGGGGAAGCCAGGAGGACAGGAGACAGATTCCTATAGTCTCAGGAATTTCAGACAACTGGCAAAGACAAACAGCCAGCACACACCTATATTCAAAATCAAGGTTTGAGCTGCCAACCAGGTGAGTAGAACAGAGGAACAGAATCCAAACCACTACCATCAATGACCACAGAAGGGAGTCCAAGAGCGGAGCTCCACCAGACAATATTCACAACAGCCCCAGCTCCCACTATAGCACCAGGTCCCCAGCTGCCACCGAGAGGTAGTGCAGGTGCACGAGACCAATGTACCCAGATGGTGAGTGCTGATCCCAGGAGGCCAAGTGAACCAGATGGCCCCTTTCCAACACCCTGGTAGCTATTACCTGCAAGTTACCAGTTGTTTATTGTTGACTGTTCCAGTTAAAAATTTACCTGGACTGGCATTCCTGGACACTGCTAGGAATGTCAACTCAATTGTTCAAAAGCTTCCTTATAACCTACAAGAGAAGTGGGTCATGCACGGTTCCCGTTATAAAAAGATGATGCACCCCAGGGCTTTGGGGTACTGCCGGGTGATATATTACTGGGAAAGTTCACTTTGTCACCGTTGCCCGGTTCCGTGACCCTGGGGGTCGCTTAAAGGGGGATTTGTACAAGGGAAAAATAAAAATAAAATATTTCTCGTGATGCCACTTGCGGTATGCAGCTATATGGGGAAAACCGCGGCTGCAAAGTTTCTCACTGCTTGGGCTGGTGATATTGGGCAGCTTAGGTCTGATGGATCTCCGCAAGTAAAGCTGGGATGATGATGGTGGCTGTAGTCTATAGGTGCAAAGGTGTAGGAAGAATTCAGACAACATAGGTGCTGCGGTTTAACTTGTGCTTTACTCACTGGTTTGGAGTTGCTGCTACCCGGTCTGTGCTGGTCTTTACCAATCCGGTATTCCCTTTGTTCCAGTACCGGTGTAGAGAACTGGTGAGCTTTACTTCCATGTACCCTGTAGTAGTTGGTGGGTCCCCGTGGCTTGGAGCGTTTTTGGGGTCTCCTCCTGTTGTCTTCGTTTTGGCCCGTAAAACAGGCAGCTTGAACCTCTCTTGGGTCGGACCTCTGTCCCCGTTCCCAGGTTCCCTCTCTGCTGCTGTGCACTGGACACTAACGTTGGTAAGGTCCATGATGGTCCCCTCACCGGGCAGATTGTCATCAGGTGAGCCTAAAGCCTCTTCCTGAACTTGGGCTCTATACACCGTCAGTGCTCGGTCCAGTGTGTACTTGCACCACACTCTCCTTGGCAACCATACTCCCTTTTACTCAGTAGTCACCTACACTTTCTGTCAGCATGTCAACTTCTGACTGACTTTCTGTCTGTTCACTTTCTATCTCTCTCTGACAAGATGTCCGTCATCCGTCCACTCCACTGACTAGTCCCTCCTCCTCCCAGGATTCTGACTAGTGGATTGGATGTGTCCCAGCCTATAGGTGACTGTGACACCCCTGGATTATCAGGTCATCACAGAATGCTGCGCATCCTGCCCTTCTGCGTGGTGTTCCAAGTCCCTCATGGTTCTGGGTCCCTAACTAAGTGGTGTTGCCTCCAACAGCAAATCAAATCCTGGATGCACCCTGCACCCCACCCACCAGACACACCAGTGGACAGCTTGAGTGGAATAGAGTCGCCCACCTGGGGGGACAGGGAGGGGAGGTGAAGAGTGTAGTCAGTAGTGAGTAGAGAGTAGTGAGTAAGGAGTGAGAGTGAGAGGAGGTCGGGAGCGGTGGCTCCTGGAGGAACTGTCTAGGTTACAGACAGTGGTCTGGGCCTAGATGAGTCAGACCCCCGGGCACAGGGGATTGTGGCAAGGTGTCTGGACCTCTCGAGGAGGACAGCCAGCAGCCAAGCACTATCACCGGTCTGGGAGCGAAGGCACGACGGGGTTCACGGACCCTAGGTCGGGGAGTAGCTTCAGGCAACCCGACAATTCACCTGAGGAGAATGGAGCCTTTATGATCCGTTCCCACCCGCTCCAGAATCGGGGCACTAGCTCAACGAGAGGGGTGGGACTTTCCAATACAACACGGTCCAGAAAATCCCAAGCGTGAGCCCTGAGACATAGTGGGGAGCGGGGCCCAGCAAGTTCCACACCACTGGGCCACCACGTTGAAGTCAAACTTAGTGCCAGGAGGCAGGTCACGGATCACCAGGCAACACAATCGGGGATGGAACCCAGACGAGCTCCCCTCAGCGGCAGCAGCACCCAGATACTTGGCTTACCCGGCTGTCAGCGTCCACTTATTGAGTACGAAAGTGACCCCTGCATCCCACGGCATTCCCCGTCACTGAGTCCCAGGTCATCCACCTACCCGTGGAGGGCTACAACACCTTGCTGTCCCACTCCATCACCCCGGGTTCCCACAACGGCAGCAGCGGTACTCCCGAAATTACCGTACACCACGGGTGGCGTCACAAACTATATATATCAACTCCCCTGTAAGTACCCCCCTTCATTTAAGTTGCCGCATGACCCCGGGTCCGGAGACCCTCGAGCCACAGCAAACCCGGATCCGAGCAGCTCGGCTGCTCCCACGGGGGCGGCACATGACCTCCTATCAAGTCCATCTCTAGCCTGTTACCCAGTCTGGGGGAAAAGGGCATGGTTTGTGTGTGTTGTGGTGTTTACCAGCACTGGTCTTCCAGGAATCCAGAGTTAGATGTAGTACCCTGTGGCACCTGGCACTCAGGGGCACCAGAAAGACTCATAATTTACCATTCCCTCCTTTGACAGAGTTCGTAGATTTTGTCATTCAACAGGCAAGAATTAGAAATGACCTGAGCTTCGATTTCACCCTGTCATGTCCCACACTGCCCCTGCGGTTAAACCTTGTAAACAACAGCCAATAATTAATGGAAGCCTTTCCCTCTCAAGTGATCTAAACTAAAGGACTTGGACCTAAGCTCTAATTCCCTTCCCATGCAACAGAGCCTTGGTTTGCTCTGGGATTTAAAGGTGGATGCATTCACTTTCCAAATCAGAAAAGAAGAAAAGCCCTTCTTGTGTAGAGGTGTTCTGTGTGTTATAAACAGCTTGCATGATCCTCTGGGATTTGTAGCTCCTGTTACCATCCAAGGTAAAATGATGTTAAGAGAATTCACTCAAGATTCATCCGATTGGGATGACCCGTTTCCAATGGAGAAAAGAGACCTGTGGGGAGATTGGAGGAACTTTCTTGAAGCTTTGACCAGCTTTCACGTGAAAAGATCATATGCTCCTGTGCCATCAATACAAGTCAAAATGCAAAGACTTCGTATCTTCTGCGATACCTCAGTCAAAGCGATTGCAGCAGTAGCATAACTCATAACTATAGATGTCAAAGAACGATGCCATATAGGGTTTGTTATGAGCAGGACAAAACTGGTGCCACTCCGTGAACACACAATACCCAGAATGGAACTAACATGACCTCACCGCCAGCAGATCTAGGAAGGCGGCGAGTGTCCGTGAGTAGTGGAGGGGACCCACTGGACCACAGGGGGAAGCCTGGACCAACAATTTAGCAGAGGGAGGGGCGTGACTAAGTGCACGCAGCGAGGCGGGATAACAGGGGCCACTCCCAGGGCAAGCAACTGGGACAGTGGCAGCTGAGTGGGCGAGGGTGACAGCCGGACTGATGAAGCAGAAACACAGAGCAGGGATGTGAACAGGTACAAGCAAAGGTAAGCACCAGCAGACATCAGGCATGAGACACCAAGAGTAGGTCCTCAGGCATAGGTCATGGACATTAGGTCAGTCTCCAGACATCGGGCAGAATTCATCTGACACCGGACATCGGTTAAGACTCCAGACATTAAGCAGAGGTCATCAGACACCCGACATCGGGTACAGCAGGCACAGACCACAACAGTGCAGTGCAGGCACAGCCATGGACCACAGCAGAGTGATGTCAACACAGCAGGTACATCCAGACTTCAGGTTTCTTAAAAAACAACTTTATTCACAGGACACGGAAAGGCTTCGGGTACATCACACAGCAGGATAACAGGCAACAAGGAAGGGCTCTGGGTACATTACATGGCAGGATATCAGGGTACATCACACAGCAGGATATCTGGCTACATCACATGGCAGAATATCAGGGTACATCGCAGAAACACAAATTCAGGACACAGGACCAGGCTGGAGTCTGGGGTGAATGCCAGTAACCAGATACGCTGATTCCTGAATTTGCAGATACCTGAAGACCCTGGACAATGGTTAACCGGACTGCAAACAGGATACCAGCTTCAGACAGGTGACCTGACTCAGGGAGTATACTGAACTCAGGAACAGAAGACACCAGCCCTTCAGGAATCACATATCAAGACACGTACAAAAATGGTACAAAATGCTCAGCCCCTCTTATCAGGTGAAGGAGCCTTAAATAGCTGGTGCCTCCCAGCAATAGGCTGGGGACACCTTAGCAAGGCGCGCAAGGTGCGCACATCTCCCTATAAAAGATGAGGAAGTCTGTTTACACGCCTCCTAGGCTGGAGAGCAGGAAACCCCACACATGTGCAGAGCCTGGAACCTAGGTGGAAAAATCCGACCATCACGTGGGCATCCACCGGAAAAAGCTGGGGACTGCACTTATAAGCGGACAGCAGAGAAGTGGGAAGAAGGTACACAGTACAAAGTACAGAGGGATGCCGGCATCCCTAGTATGCCGGTGTGACAGGAACTCTGTGCTGCTGTGCATGCAGTTGAGTTGGCCGAACCTATCTCGACAGGAATGAACATGGAAATCAAGAATGTCGATTTCTATATAGACAGCAAGATAGTACTAGGGTACATTTACAATGAAGCTCAATGCTTTTTTAGTGCATAAGATGCAGGGCCTACCCCCTAGGGACCCAGAAAAGCGGTGCAGGTAACAGACAAACACTCCAGAAAATCCCTGTTTTTCCTCAATTATCCCCCATAGAATGGTACAAGGCTAGGGTCGGACCAATGGATGGCCGCCTAGAGGTGGAGCCACTCCAGTCCACTAGACAACCAGGTGGGAGGGGCAGACAGTGGAGAGTCAGACAGTGAAGAAGACACACAGTAATGGTGGTAGTGGAGGAGAGTGTGTCGGAGATGCCTCCTTTCCAACACCCTGATAGCTATGACCTGTTGTGCTACCAGTTTGTTTATTATTGACTGTTCCAGTTAAATGTGTGCTGAAAATGTTGACTGTTGCATTTGCCAGTTCATTTGATATAAAAATGGACCCAGGCTGCAAGACTGGCAGCAGCCAAATATTCTTACCTGTAAAATAGTTGCACCAAGTGTGCATCACCACAGTACAACCTAACCAGTGGACTCTGTTAAACACCACCACCAAGGAGAGGAAGATTAGAGGAAAGGTCTGCGGTGGAGTAGGCCGAACCCTGGTCCCCATGGAAACCGTTGACCTTCCTCCTAGAGGGTTTCGGGACCAGGACCTTTGGGTGGTGGGTGAAGTGAAAGGGGTACTCTAGTTTCAGCAATGTTAAAGCCCGAACCTCCCCTGCGTGGGAAGACTGCTTTATGTTATGTTTATATGTAAAATAAAAAGTGTGACCTGTATCACTTGCAGCCCGAGGACGTGCTGGAATTAGCCAAGGGGGAATGTAGCATCCCTGAAGCCATCAGGGAGCTACAAGGTACTGCATCCCCACCAGGATGCAGGGCCTACCCCCTAGGGACCCAGAAAACCAATGCCGGTAACACACAAACACTCCAGAAAATCCCTGTTTTTCCCCAATTATCCCCCATAGAATGGTACAAGGTTAGTGTAACGCCTGCCTGGATCCACAGACTCAGACGGGCTGTAATGGATAGGGTCGAGGGAAGCCACTCACCAAGCAGGACCACCAGAACCCTGAAACCCTTTAACCCCTATACAGGGATTTGGAGTTACACAGGGCACTGGAGTTCACTACCTGTGGAAGGCAGCAGTCCAAGAGAGAAGTCGACAGGCAGGGTCAAATCGGGAATTGCAGAACAGGGACAGAATCGGTAGGCAAGGATGTATTCAGAAACAAGCAGAGGTCAAAACCGGATCGGGCAGCGAGGTACTGTTACGTCACCGCCGGAGTCTGCTCCAGCGACTTCTGATCCGATCGCCAGGCGATGCCGTTTTCCTGCCGTGGATGTTGCTGGTGATGGGAGAGGAGTCGATGCCAGCGGCATCGGTGGGCGCAGGCTCCGATCATACACTGGGCTGGGTTATCTTGAGATCTGCAGTACCGCTGGCTGACTGTGGGTGGCGTGTGTCTTCCATCTGAAGTTGCCAGTGTTCAGCTACAGCCAATGGGATGACACACACCCTTCTTATTCCCCCTCCTGTCACATGACCACTGCCAGAGATAGTTCTGATTTCCTGGCTCCTGGTCCACCCTATTCTGTTTTGTGATTCCTGTGTGCTGACTTCTGCGTGTTTTCTGACTACCCTTCTGCCTGCTGTTTTTGTACCTCGCTGCCTGATCCGAATTTGACCTCTGCTCCGTTTTCTGATTACGTCCTTGTCTGCTGATTCTGTCCCTGTTCTGCTATTCCTGGTTTGACCCTGCCTGACGACTACTCTCATCGGACTGCAGCCTTCCACAGGTAGTGATCTCCAGGGCCCTGTGTAATTCCAAATCCCTGTATAGGGGTTAAAGGGTTTCAGGGTTCTGGGGGTCTTGCTTGGTGAGTGGCTTCCCTCTAGTCTGTCCATTACATCCCCCCTGAGTCTGTTGATCCAGGCAGGCATTACAGGTACAAAAAAAGCAGGCAGGAGAGGTAGTCAGAACACAAGCAAAAGTCAGAACACAAGAATCACAAAACAGAACAGGAGCCAGAATATCAGAACTATCTCTGGCAGAGGTCAGCAGAAAGGAGGGGAATTAAGAAGGGTGTGGTGTCTTCTCATTGGCTGTAGGTGAATGATGGTAACTTCAGCTGGAAGACACATGCCACCTATAGTCAGCCATCGGTACTGCAGATCCCAAAATAAACCAGCCCAGTGGATAAGCGGAGCCTTCAACCACCGGTGTCACTGGCATCAACTCCTCTCCCATCACCAGCACCATCCACGGCAGGAACACGGTGTCACCTGGCGATCGGAGTAGAAGTCGCTAGAGTGGACTCCGGTGGTGAAGTAACAGTTAGGGTCGGACCAATGGATGGCTGCCTAGAGGTGGAGCCACTCCAGTCCACTAGACAACCAGGTGGGAGGGGCAGACAGTGGAGAGTCAGGCAGTGAAGAAGACACACAGTAATGGTGGTAGTGGAGGAGAGTGTGTCGGAGACAGTGAAAGTGAGCAGACAGACTGACAGGAGTGAACAGTGACCTGAGGGCCCAGGCGGTTAGTTGCCGGTGGAGTACGGTGGAGTACTCCCGGAACTACGCACCAACGGGGTACAGAATCCTAGGTCAGGCAAAAGCTCCAGGCAGACCTGATAAAATCTGCACTGGGAGGGGACCATCAAGGACCTCACTGACCTTAAAGTTCGGGACTCAGTAGTAAATGCAGAACCGGGACACAGGACCAGAGTCTCCAACCCTACAGGGTTCATGCTACCGTCATACGGACTGCAGAAGAAGACAACCAGGAGGGGACCCCCAGCTGCTCCACGCCACGGTGACCCACCAACCAAAGCTAGGTGCAGGGGAAAGAAGCCACCAGGTCACTAAACTGGGACTAAGGAGGCCTGCGGTTAAGACCAGCCAGCCTCGGGTGACCAGTTACCAGCTTGCAGTTAGTAAAAAGAACCAGTTACACCAACATCCCATTGTGGCCTACCTTCTTTCAACACCCACCTGCAGCGTATCCTCTGGGGCCTGGTCCTGCTTGCGGAGGGCCTAACATCCAGGCTGCCACTAACACCAGCCCCAGTAGTGAACATTGTGCAGCGGCAGCTCCATCCACATAGCCGCAACACAGCAAGTGGCATCACGCATAAACTTTATTCAACAATCTGTAAATATCTCCTTTTAAAAAAGCACTTAGGGAACGTGTGACGGAGTCCTTCTCCCTTATCACACAATCAACAGAGTGAGAGATGGCTGTACAATCCAAAGAACATTTATTTCAAGCAAATCCAATGGTCAATAACATAATCCACAAAACAGAGGGTAAAATTAGTCCATCGATAGTATAAATGTCCCAGGGATCAGTCACAATCCTCCAGCAGTCCTTTTCCGGGCAAATGGGTTTTTTTCACAGTCTCTCTGGCATGCTGGCCGCAGCCTCAGCTTTCCCTGCCAGAGAACCAATCTTCTTCCTCCTCTCTTCAAGTTCTCAAACAGACTGACTAATCCCATCAAGTAAGCAAATAGGTTAGGTGGATTCCAGGCCCATCCCTTCCCCCAGACTTAGGAACAGGAACACTACAGGGGGTGATTACCTACAGACAATACAATGTACACACAAGAAATACAAATAATGGACAGTGAACCACGCCTAAACATTAACCTACACAAAATGGTACATGACCCACAATATCCCACCATCACAGCATGGAACCGGGCAAAGGCCACCACTGTGACATTCCCCAGTTATACACTGCCCGGGACCAAGTACCCCATAACCTTGGGCCACATAAATTTATGTCTACATCCGAAATCGGGTGCTAAGGATCAGGAAATCCATTTGTGTTATACAGTGGCACTACATGACTACATTCCTGGCAGAAGTTTCAGCCATCGTGAATGCCAGGCCGTTGACTACACTTTCTGGCAACTCTGGAGATCTGGAAATTCTCACTCCTGCCATGTTAGTCACTCAGGGAACCAATGCTCTGAGTGCTCCACTTGGAGAATTAATAGACAAAGGCCTCTACAGATGACAATGTTGGCATATACAACGTATCTCCAATGTTTTCTGGGACAGAAGGCGAAAGCTGTACTTCTCTACCATACAAGCTAGGACGAAGTGGCAGGACAACAAACCAAACATTAGACCTGGTGATGTACTCATGAAAGGCAGCCAGTCACTCGAAATGAGTGACAGCTAGGCCTTGTCACCAAGACGTTCCCAAACAAAGATGGAAATGTACACAAAGCAAAGTGTGTAAGCTTGGTGAAAGTAAACAATTCCTCAGGCCAGTAGCAGAACTTGTTTTGTTGTGTTCACGAAAAGAGTCTATCAGTGGAATCAGTTGACATCAAGCGAGGAGTGTTCTGCCCAGTCAGCTTTAAAAGCAGATGTAAAGTTCATAATTGTCATACAGACTTGCTAATAGCTTTTGCAGCAGTGATGTGAAATGTTGCTAGAGCACCATCTAGTGGCAAATATCTGCAGTATTTATTATTTTCTTTATAAGATTGTCCTATTGCACTATGGGAGATATCTATACATTCTGGGTAGTAGCCACCATTTTAGGAAAAAATTAATCTCAGGGAACATTGTTCTTATTTGAACTCCATTATCCTTGTTAAAGCATATCTGGTAAGAGATGTACTTCTATTTGGAATCTCATTTTGTTCAGAATTGTTAATAAGTTGCATAGCAGCCATTACACAGAGATTGTGTTTGTTAGGAATTCATGTGTTCACGTCTGCAGTCTCCATGTTGTAGTGTACTTCCTCTATTAATGTAAATGTCATAGTTGTGTACATTATGTATTTATCTGTGCTATTTGTAGTCCCATAGTTTTACCGCGTTATTACCTGTGGACCAATAAACAAGTTAGAATACAGAAATCAGTCTACTTATTTGGAAGACAGAAGAAGATTTATGGTGTATGTCAGATTGTGTCACGCTTCCCGGTCCCCTGGCCCCGCTCTCTGGTCCCCGTGGCCCGCTCCCCGCTCCCCGGCGGCGTCCCCTGCTCACCACTCCGGTCCCAGCCTCCTCTTCCCCGCCTGCGGCCTCCATGCGTCCAGCTCCCCGCTCCCGGCGCTCCTCTGCGACGTGGGACACCCAGCCGGGCACCCCTGCTTCCTCTGCACCGCTCCCTGGACTGGCTTCTGGTACTCGGGCCTCGCGCATGCGCATTAGGGTGCGCGCGCGGTCATTGACCCTTTCTTAAAGGGCCAGCACCTAGAAACAGGAAATTGCATAGACAGGTACAGGGTATATTAAGATTCACTTTCCTGGTGGGCGGGGCCTGTTCTACGTGTTTGATAGACTAGGAGTTCAGGTCCCCGTATTGCTTGCTCTGTCTTAACCCTGTCCTGTCTCGTAGAGCCTGTTCTGCCACGCCAGCCGCTCCGAACCACGTCCACTACAGTACCCAGACGGTGACTCCGGCGGATGTTCCACCACCTCTGCAGCTCCGCCAGTCACCAGTCCCTGGCTCCGTTTGGTGACCCGTCCCATCGCTCAGCAGGTTCCGGATCCCGCCTGACCCTACTACCCGGCCTCGGACCCTGAGCCTCGTCACCCGGACTACCGTCCAGAACTCCGTTTGTTCCACGACATCCACCTTTCCAGCTCTCCTACGGACTGTCTGACTACCAACAGTGCTTCGGCTGCCGTGCATCCAGACCCTCTGGCGGGGTGACCGGCCTGGCTGCCTCCTCAAGGGAAACCGGTGTACGGTCAAGAGTTTCCACCACCCGGACGTAACAGCTAGAACAGGCCATGGATCCCGCCGAAGCACTAGCGGCCTTGCAGCAGGAACTCGTACGCCAGCGCGAGACCCAGACCCGCATGCTGACCTTCATGTCTTCTGTGGATACCCGCCTGAACACGCTACAAGCAACGGCCACATCCTTGGCATCTCAGGTTTCCACTGTACAATCCACGGCCGCAGCTCCCGTGGCAGCCTCCTCGGATGCTTCCAAACTTCGTTTGGCCTCACCACCCTGGTACGCCGGAGATCCCAAGACCTGCAGGGGATTCATCAATCAATGCTCCCTCCATTTACAGCTGCTGCCGCACCTTTTTGCCTCTGACCAAGCCAAGGTCGCGTTCATGATGTCCCATCTAGAGGGAGAGGCACTGGCCTGGATGAACCCCTTGTGGGAGAAGGAGGATCCGGTAACCACCAACATCCAGGAATTCCTGCAGGCATTTCGTAGCACCTTTGACGAGCCTGGACGCGCCTCCGCGTCTGCCTCATCCCTCTTCCGGCTACGTCAGGGAACTATGACGGTGGGCCAATATGCCATTCATTTTCGCACCTTGGCCTCGGAACTCGGGTGCAACAATGAGGCCCTAACCGCCGCCTTCTGGGAGGGACTCTCGGGTCGTATTAAAGATGAGCTGGCTGGTCGTGACATGCCGTCCACCCTGGATGCCCTGATTGCTCTAGCGACTTGAGTGGATCTTCGCTTTCAGGAACGATCCAAAGAGGTGTCCCGCGAGAGGCGTCCGATACGGCACTCCTCCCCACCACAGAAGTCCATCGCTCCCCAGTTGGCGTCACCTGGCGCGTCTACCTACGAGCCCATGATTGACCGCCTGAGGCAGTCGGAGCAACGCCGAGCAGAACGACTAGCAAAGGGTCTCTGCTTCTACTGCGGTGATGGCACACACCTGCTACGCTCTTGTCCCGAGAAGCCGGGAAACTCCAAAGCCTAGGCTTGGTAGGAGAGGCCACCCTAGGTGCTGGGACTCTCTCAGACTCCGTTACCTGGACTATTCAAGTCACTACAGAAGAGACCCGGTTCACGGCAGATGCGTATCTCGACTCCGGAGCAGCAGGCAACTTCATCCAGCAGGCCACGGTGGATAAGTACCAGGTGCCTGTCCTCCCACTAGAGAAACCGCTGGTGATCGCCTCTGTAGATGGGAGACCCCTCTCTGACACCGTCTCACTGATCACCAAGTCTGTGGAAGTACGGATCGGTGCTCTGCACACCGAGAAGATCACCTTCTACGTCCTCCCACGCATGTCTCATCAGATCCTGCTGGGACTCCCATGGTTACGGACACACGAACCATCGGTCATCTGGAGTACAGGTGAAATCACCCGATGGGGCTCCTCGTGTCACGAGAGATGTCTGAAATCCATCCAGCCCGTCCGAGGCCCTCCGGTTCCAGAGTCTCTACCAGGACTGCCTTCTGCCTACTGGTCCTTCTCGGACGTTTTTGATAAAAAAGAGTCAGAGGTACTACCGCCTCATCGACCCTACGACTGTGCCATCGACTTACTGCCGGGAACTACGCCTCCTAGAGGACGGATATACCCCTTGTCCCCTGCTGAAACACGGGCTATGTCTGCCTATATCACCGAGAGCCTGGCTAAGGGGTTCATTCAGAGGTCCTCGTCCCCTGCCGGAGCAGGGTTTTTCTTCGTCAAGAAGAAGGAAGGTGATCTGCGCCCTTGCATTGACTACCGGGGATTAAACCAGATCACCGTAAAAAACAAATACCCTCTGCCACTCATCCCCAAACTATTCGATCAGCTCCGAGGAGCCCGTGTATTCACCAAGTTGGACCTCCGTGGGGCCTATAACCTGGTTCGCATTCGCTCTGGAGACGAATGGAAAACCGCATTCAACACTCGGGATGGGCACTACGAGTATTGTGTCATGCCCTTTGGTCTGTGTAATGCTCCGACAGTCTTCCAAGAACTGGTGAACGACGTGTTCAGAGATCTCCTCTATGTCTGTGTGGTGGTGTATCTGGACGACATCCTGGTCTTCTCTCCGGACCTACAGACCCACAGAGAGAACGTGCAGCTAGTTCTCCAGAAGCTTAGAGAGAACCGTCTGTACGCCAAGTACGAGAAATGCATCTTTGAAAAGTCGTCTCTTCCCTTCCTGGGTTATGCAATCTCGGACACTGGCCTGTAGATGGACCCAGAGAAAGTGTCTGCCATCATCAACTGGCCTCCTCCTTCCGGACTGAAGGCTATCCAACGCTTTCTCGGCTTTGCGAACTATTACCGTCAATTTATCCCGCATTTCTCTGCCTTGACTGCGCCTCTCTTTGCCTTGACTAAGAAAGGAGCTAATCCTAAGGACTGGCCCCCGGCGGCCGATGCCGCGTTCTGCTCCTTGAAACAGGCGTTTGCTTCTTCCCCGGTTCTCCATCGCCCTGAATTGAACCGACAGTTCACCTTAGAGGTGGATGCCTCCTTCTCAGGAGCCGGGGCAGTGTTGATGCAGAACTCCCCCTCCGGAAAGATGGTCACTTGTGGATTCTTCTCCAAGAGCTTCTCGGCACCCGAACGCAACTACACCATCGGGGATCGGGAGCTACTGGCCGTGAAGCTGGCCTTGGAGGAATGGCGCTACCTCTTGGAAGGAGCTGTATACCCTGTGATCATATACACGGACCACAAGAATCTGGAGTACCTGTGGTCTGCCCAAAGACTGAACCCACGACAAGCCTGCTGGTCCTTGTTTTTTGCTCGATTTGATTTCCAACTCCATTTTCGGCCTGCGGATAAGAACGTGCGGGCAGACGCTTTGTCTAGGTCCTTCGTGCCCGTGGAGTTGGAGGAGGAGACGTACCAGCCCATCATCAACCCCAGTAAAGTCATTCCGGTGACTCCTGTCACTCTAACTCAGATACCCCCTGGGAAAACCTATGTCTCAGATACTGACAGACAGAGAGTCCTGCACTGGGGTTATGCCTCAAAGATCGCCGGCCATGCTGGTCAGAAGAAGACGTGGAGTACGATTGTCCGTCACTACTGGTGGCCGTCCCTCCGTAAAGACGTCGCAACCTTCGTCTCAGCCTGTCCATCCTGTGCCCGGAACAAGACACCCAAGCACCTACCATAGGGACGTCTTCTGCCTTTGCCCATTCCTTCCGTTCCGTGGCAACATATCGCAATGGACTTCATTACGGACTTACCCTTATCCTCCGGACATACGGTCATATGGGTTGTGGTGGATCGCTTCTCAAAGATGGCTCACTTTGTTCCCATGGCTGGGCTGCCCTCTGCCCAGGAGCTAGCTGACTCCTTCATACAACACATATTCCGACTGCATGGCTTCCCCGCACACATTGTGTCCGACAGAGGAACACAGTTTACCTCGCGTTTCTGGAGGGCTCTCTGCAAACATCTGGGAGTATCCTTGGACTTTTCTTCGGCCTACCATCCTCAGTCGAATGGCCAAGTGGAACGGGTCAATCAGATCCTGACCTCCTTCCTGCGCCACTACGTCAACATCCATCATGACGATTGGTCCACGCTCCTACCTTGGGCGGAATTCTCCCATAACCAGCACATCAGTGAGTCCACCTCCAGCTCTCCCTTTCTGGTCGTTTACGGACTGCAGCCTTCTGTCCCGTTGCCAGTATCCTCGGCTTCCGACGTCCCCGCAGCAGATGCTCTGGTTCGGGACTTCTCAGCTATATGGAACTCTGTCAAGTCTTCCCTAGAACGTGCTTCTTTGCGGATGAAGAGACAAGTTGGGTCCTCGCTACATCGGGCCATTTAAGATCGTCAGCAAGATCAATGCAGTCTCCTACAAGCTGCAGCTCCCGGCCACGATGCGGATACCCAACTCCTTCCATGTCTCCTTGCTCAAGTCTGTTGTCCTTGGTCCCTTCTCCGCTGAGGCCGGTACTGCTCCCCCTCCTATTGCTGACGATGACATCTACGCGGTAAGGGATATCGTGGCCATGAAGACCGTGCGAGGTCGGCAATTCTTCCTGGTAGACTGGGCGAGTTATGGTCCCGAGGATAGGTCCTGGGAGCCCCGGGAGAATGTTGGCACTCCACTGATTCGTGCCTTCCTGTCCCGCTTGCGGGGAGGGGGGCGTGTGGGAGGGGGTACTGTCACGCTTCCCGGTCCCCTGGCCCCGCTCTCCGGTCCCCGTGGCCCGCTCCCCGCTCCCCGGCGGCGTCCCCTGCTCACCACTCCGGTCCCGGCCTCCTCTTCCCCGCCTGCGGCCTCCATGCGTCCAGCTCCCCGCTCCCGGCGCTCCTCTGCGACGTGGGACACCCAGCCGGGCACCCCTGCTTCCTCTGCACCGCTCCCTGGACTGGCTTCTGGTACTCGGGCCTCGCGCATGCGCATTAGGGCGCGCGCGCGGTCATTGACCCTTTCTTAAAGGGCCAGCACCTAGAAACAGGAAATTGCATAGACAGGTACAGGGTATATTAAGATTCACTTTCCTGGTGGGCGGGGCCTGTTCTACGTGTTTGATAGACTAGGAGTTCAGGTCCCCGTATTGCTTGCTCTGTCTTAACCCTGTCCTGTCTCGTAGAGCCTGTTCTGCCACGCCAGCCGCTCCGAACCACGTCCACTACAGTACCCAGACGGTGACTCCGGCGGATGTTCCACCACCTCTGCAGCTCCGCCAGTCTCCAGTCCCTGGCTCCGTTTGGTGACCCGTCCCATTGCTCAGCAGGTTCCGGATCCCGCCTGACCCTACTACCCGGCCTCGGACCCTGAGCTTCGTCACCCGGACTACCGTCCAGAACTCCGTTTGTTCCACGACATCCACCTTTCCAGCTCTCCTACGGACTGTCTGACTACCAACAGTGCTTCGGCTGCCGTGCATCCAGACCCTCTGGCGGGGTGACCGGCCTGGCTGCCTCCTCAAGGGAAACCGGTGTACGGTCCAGAGTTTCCACCACCCGGACGTAACAGATTGCACACTGTGTGAAGCCTAAAACACACTTCCGCAAAAAAAACGTCCTGTGACACGGTCCGTTTTTCAGGTCCGTGTTCCGTTTTTTTGGGGCGTTTCTCCAGCACGTATGGCATCCGTGTGATGGCGTATGCGAGCCGTGTGTGCGTGTGGAATGTCCAAAAATTGACATAAAATACGTACGTGTGCAGTCCGTGTGCCGTCCGTTTTTCAAGATCCGTATTTTCAGACAAATAACCTTGTTAGCCCATCATAATGTGCTCCTGGTGTGTTAAATTGGTCAATTAACTACCCAATTTGGTTAGTTTGCTTAAAAAACCTTAAAAACATGGATTCTGAGCTCATTCTCACATTAGACACACTCCAAAATGTCTCTCTCCAATGAAGCAACCATGTATTTGCTCTGGTTGATATCTAGGAGATTTGGGATTAGGCGACATATGATTGATGAAGAGCCACCACTGGAGAGAAGGATCTGGATTCACCCCCTTGTGAAGCTCAGGAAAACACATGGGCATTTTAATATTCTCTATGGCGAAATGCGGAGATTTCCACCAAAATTCCAAGCCTACTGCCATCTCACCATGAATTCATTTGACAACATCCTTGGCCTTGTGTACCATCGTTTGAAGCATCAGGACACCTCTATGCGCCTCAGCATCTCCCCTGAGGAACGACTGTTGGTGACTTTACGGTAGGTGTTGTCATGTATACTCATGCTTTATCTGGTAATTTGAAATACATGTTACATCTCAAAGGCATCATTTTGTAGAAATTATGTCATTTTAAATTTTGGTATTTGTTGAAAGCGTATATTGATCTCATAACATCATTGCAATCTCAAAATAAGATCTGAGTGCTCACATCTACCATTCAATCTCTATCAAAATTAAAGAAACAAGAGTCATAAATCAAACAAGCTTGTTTATTAAACAGAAAAATAACTATTTTTCCAATATGGAAAGTAAATATCAACACATGTTTTCCCAACAAAAGAAATAAAATAATAGTCATACACAGTATCTCGACAGTCATTGGATGATACAAATATGTGGTGTGAAATACAACTTACATGAATAGTCAAAGTAATGTCATGTTTTTATTCTATTTCAGTTACCTAGCAACTGGGCAATCCATCAGCAGTCTACATTTTGAATTCTTATTGGGAAGGTCCACAATTGGCAAGATTATCCTGCATACCTGCACTGTGCTATGGGAGACCCTAAAGGCTGCTTTACACCAGGCAATCTATCGTGCGATAGATCGTCGGGGTCACGGTTTTTGTGACGCACATCCGGCATCGCTGGCGATGCCGGCCTGTGTGACACCTCCTAGCGACGCAGTATCGCTCACAAATCGTGAGTCGGGTACTGCTCGTTAGGTTCCATAATATCGTTTACTTTAGTTGACCATCGTTTCCGTGGTAGCACACGTCGCTCCGTGTGACACCACGGGAACGATGAGCAGCTCACCTGCCTCCCGCAGCCACCGCCGGCTCTATGTGGAAGGAAGGAGGTGGGCGGGATGTTTACGTCCCGCTCATCTCCGCCCCTCCGCTTCTATTGGCCGGCGGCCGTGTGACATCGCTGTGACGTCGAACGTCCCTCCCACTCCAGGAAGTGGACGTTCGCCGCCCACAGCGAGGTCGCACGAGAGGTAAGTATGTGTGACGGGGGTTACTAACTTTGTGCGACACGGGCAGCGATTTGCCCGTGACGCAAAAAGGACGGGGGCAGGTACGATCGATTGTGAAATCGCACAATCGGTCGTACCGTGTAAAGCAGGCTTAAGGCATTATGTCATGCAGCTGCCTTCAACACAGGAATGGATGCACATTTCAGATGAATTTTTGGAGAAAACAGCTTTCCCTAATTGTATTGGCGCCATTGACGGAAAGCACATTAGAGTGAAGAAACCACCGAACTCTGCATCAAGATATTTTAATTATCATAAGTTTTTTTCTGTAGTTATTTTGGCCATGGTAGATACAAACTACTGCTTTTTATTTGCTGATATTGGGGCCTAGGGCAGTGCCTCAGATGCACGCATTTTCAGAAGCTCACGTTTAGCAAGACGATTAATGTCTGATAGTTTAAGTTTGCCTGCACCAAGACCATTGCCTGGTACTAATGGCCCTATTGTTTTTTTTGTAATGGTTGCAGATCAGGGGTTTGCATTGTCTAGGCATTTGATGCGTCCATATCCCAGAAGGGGGCTGGACAGATCAAAAGCCCTATTTAATAGCAAATTGGCCCGAGCAAATTGCTATGTTGAACGTGCCTTTGGCATTTTGGCCTCAAGATGGCGCATTTATCAAACCACCATCCAACTCCAACCAACCACCGTCAAGGCTGTCATTAAAGCTACAGTAGTGTTACATAATTACTGTAGATTACATGAAAGCAATGACGAAGACATTGAGGAGTTGCCAGCTTTAAATGCACCATTTGTAGAGAATGGTAGTGTTAGAACCACTGTGTTCACTTCTGGTCTACAAGTGAGGAATCAGTTTAAAGATTATTTTAGTTTAAATCGCCATAGTCATGTATAAATTTGTCATTGTTATAGTTTGTTATCACTTGGTTACATAATCACAAACACATATGTAATACAAAAGAGAAAATGACCATACATAGGTATAATTTGTGTTATTTTTGTTGGTTGGTTGTGTTTGTGGTCCCCATAAGCTATTGTGATTTAACTATATTGCTATAAAAACAGGAATTTTTGTTTTGCAAAAAACAGTACTACTGAATGTACATGACTAATTAAAATATGGCAAATTGGTTTTGAAAAAATTAGTCCAGATTTATTATTTTACCTATGTATGTATGTTATCTTTTGCAATACACCCTGTATTCTTTTTTTTTACACAATTTTGTCAGGGACATTAGCCCATACAAAACACCATACTTTATTATGCAATAATGTCACGCAAACATAATTTGTTTGACACTATTGGAATACAAGTATGGGACCAGACCATATGCAGATACTGCATAGTGGCTGGATTTTTAATAATAAAGGTGTCTGAATGTTATGTTATGGGACCAGACCATATGCAGATACTGCATAGTGGCTGGATTTTTAATAATAAAGGTGTCTGAATGTTAGTGTAGTAGTTTATGTGCGTGCATTATTTCCCTAAACCCAGTTTTTTCTAATGGATGGTCCAAACAACATGTCCAGAGCAAGACAACATTCTAACAGGCAGGTAATGTTTTTGAAGTGATAGAGTAATTTCTATTGAATTTTTGGAAAGGAAAACACAAATATGACCCCATGCATATAGAGTAAGTAATGTGTTACATTTTGATATGTTATCCCACCAGCAATACCCTAGAAAAAATACAAAAATGTAAAATAATACATACAATATCACATTATGATTCAACTAATTCCTCTAGGCTAGTGATGCTTTCCTGTGTAGTCTCCATTGCATTGACACCTACAGAAAATGTTTGCTGCACAACAGTAGATGTTGTAGTGAGTGACTGATCAGTGTTTCCACTAGTAACAGTTGTTGTACTTGGAACAAATAATGAGGCAGTTGTTTGAGCAGATGGAAGACCAAGTGTAGGTGGTACATATTGATGAGTTTGTGTGTATGTGAAGTTAGTTGGGTAAGTCTGTTGTTGAAAGTACTGTTGTTGTGGATTATTAGGAACATGGTAGGATGTTGGTTGTTGAAACATTTAAGGTAGTCTATGAACATTACTAACAATACTAGGATAGTTAAAAGAGGTTGGCATTGGTGTCTGTTGGGGTACTTGTGGGACAAATGATGGCTGTTGAGATGGCCTTTGTGTCATTAATGTACCTGTTTGGTGTGGGATAACTGTTGGCCTAATTTGTACATCAGTTCCCATAGAAAAAGATGGACACTGTATATGTGTTTGTTGCACTATAGGATTTAGTTGAAAATTAGAGTAATGTTCATCTGTTTGGGTTTCCACAGTTTGTTGGGTTGTGTTTGTGTGTGGGCCACGTGGATTGGCTCTTCATTGTTCTATCACTTCAAAACAATATATGGGTTCTGGCTCACGTTGGGCAGCAGATATTAGTGTTATTAAGGACGCCCTCAATCTGTCCTGCCTATCAGGTGCAATCAATGCAAGAGAGGGAGAAAGGGAGCTGCAAAATCTCTCTCCACCACTCTCTGGTATCAGTGAATTCATCATGTGTATTATTCTGGTATCAATGATATCTGGCAGGGAACGTAAATCTTCATAACGCCTATGTCTGTGACCACGGATAGATTGGGCTACTGTGCGCATGGTATTAGTTGATATTCTTGGCTGTGTGCCTGCCTATTGCTGTGGACTACTCTCTGCAAGAACTGGTGAAGGCCCACTTTGTTGCCCTGTAGACTGGCCTGCAATTACATTAGTGGATTGACTTGTTCCCAAACCCAAATCAGAGGACATTTCTTCTGCGTCTGGCTGGCTGATGTTGGGGATTGGTGGTGGTTGATATGAGGTAGGCTCCATCTCAGAAGCAGAGGTCGCTGTTAATACTGCTGACTGGGCTTCCTCACTATCTTCTAGATTATCCTCTGTACTTTGATGAAAGAAAAAAAAAATTAATGTGTGCATGTAAAAAAAACCACCACGTGATGTAATGGTTTAAACTTATTTTGGTACTTCTATAATGGGCATGAGGAAGCTCAGTTTTTCATAATGGACATATTTTTTCTTTTTGGCAGCTGCGGTGGCCACTGGGTTATATTCTCTTCTGAACTGGTCACGGGCTGAGCGCCATCGCTGTTTTACAAGATCCACTGTTAAAAAAACATTGTAAAATAAGGTCACAAATTCTAACAATTGAAGATTTAAAAAATAAGACATTAGTCTTGTATTGCAGCAATTGTAAAAAATTGGAACACACATCCATGTGTATGAAAACAACAACCCATAACACTCATATAGTGACATAATAACACAATAAGCATGAGAAAGAAAACAAGTTCTCCAGTAAAAATATTAAACCACTGTATAATCATTTATCTCCTTTTAAATTTCCAAAAAAAAACAAACAAACCTTCAGTAAGCCATGAGAAACAAAATGACAACAAACCCATGAAGTGCCATATGTTCCACAAAGATTTCCCATTACACTCTACACATTACTGTTACCATTCCAGACATGGTGACACCAAAGAACATGCATAACAAACCAAACATGAAAATACAACTGAAAATGTATAGACATTTCACAGCACATTTACAATAGAAAAAGCACAAAATTGCAAACCAAAAAAAAACCCAAACATGTTTAATTGTTGCTTGACCACCCTGAAATGCCTTTTGTACATGCATAAAATGCTTTGCAGGCCACATATACACATGCTGACATTACTAGTAAACTGCAATGAATAGTTCAAAAGGCCAAAAAACTACACTTTCCTGTTTGTGAGTCTCCAGTGTAGCTCAAAATGAGTCAGGCCCATTAATACATGCCAAACTATACAAATATGGATCTAATCTACCTACAGAATGAGCACATGTAGGTAAAGACAGAAGCAATGCAAATATATGTACTCACCATATCTATTTTTCTTTCCAGGGGTACATTGAGACCATCCATTCCTAGGGTAGACTAGCTCTCCCACAGACATCCATGCTCGTTCCAACCTGTCATGGTAGCCATCAACACGTGTGTCCCACAGCTCTGGATGCCTCTCTACTTCTCCAATCAGCCTCTCTGTATTGATTCTGGGCGCTATGCTCAGTACCTGTGGTGTTCTCTGTGCTCAAAGTTTCCCTGCAGTGAGAGGACAGGTGCTCAGCTGCTGTCTGGCGTGCAAATGAGACAGGAAATGTATGTTTGGCGCCAGAATTAATGGCCTACAATTGACCTGATAGATTGGTAACAAGTGTTTCAAATTTTGTGATGAAAAACGGACACGGATGATTCGTGCGGAACACGGACATACTCCATGTGCGGTCCGTGCAGGCCTGGACCCATAGACTAATGCGGGTCCGTGCCTGCGTGCTGCCGGCCAAAAACGGACATGCTGTCTGTGTAGAAAAGCGCACGCACGTACTTACCACACGGACACACGTTCCGTGTGATTTTACGTGCGTGTGCCATCTACCATTGAATAACATGGGTCTCCGTGTGTACGTGGCTCCGGTACGTGCAAATACGTACCGCACACGTACAAAAAAAACGGATGTGTGTTGCGGGTCTGAACGTGTATACAAACAGAGGAGGTGTCGTACTAAAATACAAAGGTAAATTAAATCAAATGTGTCACATACCACACAATATAAGCTTCCACCAATGAGAGGTCCACAGACCTCGACATACGTTTCACTGAGATTTTTCAAGGACATGTGGACAGCTGCATAAAGTAGAATTTTTACATGTTCTGTCTGTGAAATACACAAATGTGATTTCCATACATGAATGCATACTTACACGTAATTAAATAAGGTGTCTAATTGCTCACTGATTGTATTTCTAGTATTCTACAGTGATTCAGGAAATACATAAAGCTCTGTTGGTCTATGATAGTGAAGAATAGAACTGTTACGTCACTGGTGCACTGCACAATATGGGCTGATAGCATGTAACTAAAGGACTCGGATGGGTTAACACTTCATGTAGGTTGATCATACATGTTGAACATACTGCACTAACACAATATGCACTGAGCCTTACATATTCATTTTAAAGCAGGACTGCAGCCCTTTCATTTTAATGATCATTGGGGGTTCTGACTGTCAGACCTTCACTGATCAAAAAGAAATTGCATGTTAGCAATGTGCCATCACTTTTTTGAAAGAGTTTTATAATCAGTCTTCAGCTATCATTCTGTTACAAGAAAGTATGGTATTACCAATTCATCATTTTCCATAAATCTTTAACATTTCATCTCCCTAAACAGTTTGTATTTAAGAAAGCGGACAAATACTGTAGGTACAGAATATACAGCTGTTAGTATCTAACTGTTGGGCTAATGGCTTTCCTGTGTCCTCACCTACCCTGAGAAGTTTCATAGCTATTAGTAATACTTTGTGCTATATATACCTCAGCCCGGAAAATCATCACAAAATAATTCGGCATGAGAAACTAAAAACTGATTTGTTCTCCGTTTAACACCATAATATGCACAAGGCCTAGTTTACATGGACACATTTTCTTGAATAACTACAGAAATGAAAGCACAGATCCAATGTAACCACTGTGCTTCACAACTATGATTTAGCTGCTCATTTGGTGTAATGCACTGCAGAATCCATGGGTGATAGAAAATGGTCTCATTACAATAAAAGTAATGCAATCATTATGTGTGAGCTCAATTATTGCTCCTGTAGACTGAGTCTAGACATCCACAGTACGACTGATCTGGGAATCGGCTTCTATTTGCGGGTCACTTGAGTAGATGGTTTAGTAGATAGTTTGTTTCCAAATTATTCTCATAATTTTAATGCTCTAATTGCCTTACTGTTGCTACTTATATCATTGTTATTAGGAATATAATTTAGGCTATGCTCTCACTAGTGTTGTGACCTATATTTATATTAGAAGCCACGCCGCTCTATGGGATCTGTTCTAGAACAGATACCATTGGTGCCTTATTGACCCAATTGACCTATCAGGAGCTGTCAGGTTCTTTTAGGCTTTGCACCCATAATTAATTTTTGGTGAGTTTTTGCCACTATGTAGTTTCGCTGCACAAAAAAACACATTTCACAGTTTCAGTAAAGTGGATGGGATTTCTGGCATTCTCATGCCCATAATGGATTTTTTTATGTATCGTACACTGATCTGCGTTTTGAGTCTAAGTTCTGCAACATGTCAATTTCTCTTCCAGTAAATTATTTGTAATGTTTCCCTGTAGAATTAAATGAGATGGTTAAAATCCACAGATAAAAACACACATGCATTTTTAATGCATTTTCGCAGCAAAAACACATTAAAAACGCATGTAACCCCAACATGACTTTCAATAACGTTTTATTAGGCCATGTGCGCATGTTGCGTAATTCCATGCTATTACGCTGCGTTTTGCACAGCAGCGTAAAAGCATGCGTCCTGCGTCCCCTGCACAATCTATATAGATTGTGCAAAAATCCATCTGCATGTTGCTTTTTAAAATGCAGCGTTTAGCATGCTGTCAAAATGCTGCGTTTTAAAAAGTAATATGTCAATTGTTTTGTGCGTTCTGGATGCTTTCTCCACTTTGTCTATGGGAGAGGCAGCATCCAGAACACACGAATTCTGTGGAATTCTGCATACACCAAACTTTCAGAACGGAGCTTTTCAGCTGCGTTCTGAATCTCAAAAGCAGTGACTTTATGCTGCGGTGCAGAACACACACACATGCGCACATGGCCTTAACGTTAAGCAACAGGAAGTATCCAAAACAGAGCAGTCTTATTGAAAACATGGCATAACAAAAAAAGACAAAAAAAGTTGCAGATAAAGTACAAAAAAAATAAAGCCACTCAAAAACACAAAGAAAAAACACAAGTAACCTAATAGGTTAAGAAATGTTATAGAAAATCTGCAACATAAAAAAAACTCACTAAATACTCATCATGGGAACTTAGATTTATGGGTAAAGTAATTGGGCCCAAGGTCCCAGGAATATTATCAATCAATAATTAGCTCAGTTATTCCAAATATACAAATTTTTATTAGAATGTAAGAAAATACACCACCAACGTGCAAATAGGTACAGGTAAAATGACCAAACCGGTCGCTTACATATAGAAAAAAGACACACATGTACAATAAACATATACACTTGTCCAAAGAGAGGGTTCACATCAAAGGGATAAAGTAGGAGCCCAAACTTATCTTTGGGACCACAAATAATGGTTCAGGCAGCGCCACATAGTATGGAGGGAAGATTTCAGTCCATATACATCCAAAGAGAAATGTAGAGGTGCTCTCCAAAAAATCCCTTATTATTGATGATAGTGAGCTGTCAACTTCATTGATAAAGAGATTATCTCCACCCCAATGCGTTTCCCCATACAAAAAACGTATGGTTCATCAGGAGGCTAAAAGATAAATACACTATATCAGCAACCAAATGATTTGCAAACAGTTTAAAAAAAGCACCACATGTGGTATGAGAGCATAACAATAATAAACAAAAAGTACTTGACCATAGAGATATTGTAACGGATATGCAGGTCCATGGCGTCATCAGCAGGGATGCATAGCAGGCAGACAATGCTGTAGGTTTGCTGCCACAGTCCAGAGTGAGGCGTCATGGAGCTGCATATCACAATGGGTTTAAATAGGACAGACCAGCTGGGTATAATCAAATTAGTCATGCAAATGTAATCCTCCCTGCAGATGCACACGCCCGATATACTAAGGGCCGTATGTGAGAACGGGGTCCGGCCGCACCAGCAAACAAGGCGGTCCTACAAGGACACCGCCATTAGAATCGCAGGCGCGCATGTCCAGGATCTCCTAGGCAACATGCACGCCTAAACGGAGGCCCGGCGGCGCCACAATTAGACCGCAAGTACACATGCCCAGGATAACCCAGGCAACGCACATATACAGAAAGCTGTCCGGCGGCCATTAAGCCAAAGTGCGCATGCCCAGGATCTCCTAGGCAACGCGCACATATAAACAGGGGACTGGCGGCGCCATATTCAGCCGGCTATGCCGCAAGAGCGCATGCCCGATATCTCCTGGGCAACGCACATACACAAATGGCGGCACAGTGGTGAACATTATGTCAAATAGCGCATGCACAGGACCCCGGATGTCAAAGCACCATAGTTAGATAGAATGAGTCATATAATCCTGCTGAAGAATTACCACACGTACATAATAATATGCAGGGGACACTCTATCTCAGTCCTCCCTGCTTATCACTGTATTATCACCTGTAATAAGCATTTTCAAAACAGCGTTCTCAGCTAGATTGATATGGGCACTAATAGAATCATAGATAGTCATAGATAGGGATGAAAATACGCCCACTCTATTGAAATACCCCTGTATTACTACTCAGAACTTAAAAATTAATTCTAGGATACAGGTGCCATGACAATTGGGGGTCCCCGCTTACAACACTAGGCATATAGATAAATATTCTTAATACAGTGATATGTAGTACAGTGTGATGTGGTATAAACATAGCATATTTATATATACAATATACCCAACATTAACAAGCTGTTACTAATAGAAGGACAATTCAATAGACAAGTTATCTCAACCCAAAAAAAATACCAAATTTTGCAACCAGATATCACCCCCCCATGTTCCCATTGGGAAAGTATATCGGAAGCAAGAATCCCGAGGGCAACAAAAAGATTCTATAAATATTGGCCATCAATGTGGCTCCATCCCTCTAAAGAGAAGAGTCATCCAAAGTAAGACATGAGGACTAACAAAACAATTCAGGACTACACCCAACACTACGTGGGAAGGAAGCAAGAGAAGGAGAGCTGTTCGTTAAGCCCTCTTGGAGCCAGTGAACCCATTTTTCCAAAGTATGGCAGGATTCCTAACAGGACCTGTTAACACTGAGTCTTGGGCTGAGGAAGCCAGTCAAGTGTTCTCCATTGGAGAGTTTTCTGCAGGAAATACAGGCTCCACCCTGAAAGACTCCCTTAAAGAATTGTTGGCTAATTATAAAAATAATATACGCTCCTGGTGGGAAATTAAGGGGTTGGAAAACTATCTTAAACATCAAATAGTCCCGAGGGGACTGAGGATTAATATCCACCCATCCCCTAGAACTGCCTCAGATAGTTTTCTTGTTCTTTGGCGTAAGGAATCTGTAGCCTCTTCTCTGAGATTAATGAACTTATTGCTTGAGGAGGAGAAAAAATTATTTGCGGAATCTACTATTACACTAAATACTGGAATTGATAAAATATTACGGTTCAAGAGTGATCCGGATTTTAATAGAAGGGAGGGGTTGCTGCAGACCTCCATAGAACGATTTCAAAGTAACCTCAAAGAGAGAAAACATTCTCAATTTGTTAGGGATCTTGCTGAATTCAGGGAGGACAAGGCTTTTCAACCCCCTAGTAGACAACCTTCAGTTGTGTCCTCCTCTGATGTGGACACATCTGATTCTGAAAGACCGAGGACTAGTGTTAATCCCCCTGAATTGATTAATCCACACCCATGGGTTGGTTCGAAAAAATAAAAAAAAAGGAGGGAGGGTCATTATGGTTATCGTGGGCCCTCATATGCGTCCACTGGTTCTCCTGGCTCTTCTTTTTTGGAGCAAAGATGCATGGGGGATTACTACCCCCATACGAGAGCACATCAGGCCAGGGGAGGATATTAAATTTATCTGATATCCCCCTTTCATGCAACGATTATGCGGTTCTTTCTAAGGGGTTGGGCTTTATCCCCTCAAACCGGTTTGACTGTTTTGGGTGGATAAAAGACCTGGAACTCTTTGGCAGAAAATTAAAGTGGAAATTATTTTTTGAGCATAATACCCAGGAACAATGTAGGGCATTGGGCATCCTAGAGGAGGATTATGACTGTTTTCAGTCCCTTACTGACCTTCTTAGGGACAATACTAGAGGGAGAGGTGATGGTCCCTTCACTAATCTGAAGAGACCAAGTAAAAAATCTCCACCAATTCAAAGCTGTACAAGCATTGATATTTTTTAAAACTTGTACAGGACGATCTGCAAAAAATTCCTCAATCATTATGTGGTTTGGAATCCAATCTGACCAATGATGAGTTTCAGGCATTGGATCGTTTATCAAGAATGATGAATTTATCATTAAACAGTCCGATAAGTGCGGAAATCTTGTAATCCTGAGTCATCCACAGTATCTTGACATGTGTCACGCTTTACTCAATGATGGTGATACATATGAACGGTTGCCTCATGACCCTACTTTGATCTACGCTGATATTCTTCTTCCGATACTTGATGGAGCCAGACAGAGTAACCTGACATCTATGAATGAACATGAGTTTTTAAGACCACACTGCCCAGTAACTCCTGTTTTTTACACTCTTCCGAAAGTGCGCAAGGGCTTAGTGCCCTTGAGGGGTAGGCCTATTGTGGCTGGTATTAATTCTCTGTCCCAGAATGTTGGCATTTATATAGACAGAGTTTTACACCCATTTGTTACCTCTCTACCCTCTTATGTTAGGGACACTCCACATCTTTTGCAAATCCTAGAGGACGTCAATGTTGGTCCTGACACTATTCTGGCCTCCATTGACGTCGAGGCAGTTTATAGCTCTATCCCCCACGATTTAGGTATTATGGCAGTAAAAATTTTTTTGAGATCTAGGGCCGTCGAGTGTTCGAGGCACAGAAGATTTGTTGAGGAACTCTTATCATTTACCCTGCACCATATCTATTTTTTATTTAATGCCCAGTACTTCCACCAGCTCAGGGGTACAGCTAAGGGGAGCCCATGTGCCCCCAGCTATGCAAACCTGTACCTGGGCTGGTGGGAGGAAACGGTAGTTTTTGGGGGCGAGGATGGGGAATCTCATCAATGTATCGGACTATGTGTCCGGTACATTGATGACATCCTCATCCTCTGGACGGGGTCTATTTTTGAGTTTGAACAGTTTGTTGAAGGCCTCAATAGGAACTCTCTTGGCTTAAAGTTCACACATACATGCGATCGGAACTCTATCACCTTTCTGGATTTGGTAATATTTAAAGATGAGGGGGGGTAAAATTCATACCCTCACTCATCGTAAACCAACAGCGACTATTTCCCTTCTTACGTGGGATAGCCATCATCCTCTCCCCGTTAGGAAGGGTATCCCAAAGGGGCAATTTCTGCGGATTCGCAGAAATTGCTCAAGGGAGAATGATTTTAAGGCCCAAGCTTCGGATCTCTTTGGTCGCTTTTTGGACCGTGGATATCCAAGAGGGATTTTACAACAATCATATGCCTATGCTAGGAATATTGATAGACATAATCTTATGGCCCCTAGGATCCGTAAGGATGATTCCAAAGTTGCGCGAGTCATTGGCACATTTTATGTGCAGTCTGAAAGGGTATTCTCGGTAATAAAAAAACACTGGAATATCCTGGGGGCTGACCCTGACTTGGCAAAATACATCACAAAATCTCCGAGTATTACCTACAGACGGGGTCGTACCCTAGGGGATAGACTTGAGACTTGTTCACAGCATGTACCAAGGGCCAAAGTTGCCAGGGACCTGGCTGGATAGACGTCCTTGCGGAATGTTCCGCTGTGGCAATTGTAAGTACTGTGGTTCCATGGAGCAATGTAAAAGGGTGACTAGTGCAGCTACAGGAAAGAATTTATTTCTGCGTGATTTCAGCAACTGTAAAACCTCCGGAGTTGTCTATAGGGCTACCTGTACGTGTCCTATGGACTACGTGGGTAAGACCCTGAGAGAACTCCGGAGGCGGGTGGGTGAACATCTATCGGATATCTGAAATGCACGAGATACGCCAATTTCTCGTCACATTAATACGGCTCATAGTGGTGATCTAACTCATGTCCGGTTTTCTGTCTTGGAGGTGGTTAGACCTAGCCCTAGGGGAGGCGATGTTGGTAGGATATTATTGGAAAAGGAATCAGCGTGGATCTTCAAAATGGGTTCACTGGCTCCAAGAGGGCTTAACGAACAGCTCTCCTTCTCTTGCTTCCTTCCCACGTAGTGTTGGGTGTAGTCCTGAATTGTTTTGATAGTCCTCATGTCTTACTTTGGATGACTCTTCTCTTTAGAGGGATGGAGCCACATTGATGGCCAATATTTATAGAATCTTTTTGTTGCCCTCGGGATTCTTGCTTCTGATATACTTTCCCAATGAAAACATGGGGGGGGTTCTATCTGGTTGCAAAATTTGGTATTTTTTTTGGGGTTGAGATAACTTGTCTATTGAATTGTCCTTCTATTAGTAACAGCTTGTTAATGTTGGGTATATTGTATATATAAATATGCTATGTTTATACCACATCACACTGTACTACATATCACTGTATTAAGAATATTTATCTATATGCCTAGTATTGTAAGCGGGGACCCCCAATTGTCATGGCACCTGTATCCTAAAATTAATTTTTAATTTCTGAGTAGTAATACAGGGGTATGTCAATAGAGTGGGCGTATTTTCATCCCTATCTATGACTATCTATGATTCTATTAGTGCCCAGTATCAATCTAGCTGAGAACGCTGTTTTGAAAATGTTTATTACAGGTGATAATACAGTGATAAGCAGGGAGGACTGAGATAGAGTGTCCCCTGCATATTATTATGTACGTGTGGTAATTCCTCAGCAGGATTATATGACTCATTCTATCTAACTATGGTGCTTTGACATCCGGGGTCCTGTGCATGCACTATTTGACATAATGTTCACCACTGTGCCGCCATTTGTGTATGTGCGTTGCCCAGGAGATATCGGGCATGCGCTCTTGCGGCATAGCCGGCTGAATATGGCGCCGCCAGTCCCCTGTTTATATGTGCGCGTTGCCTAGGAGATCCTGGGCATGCACACTTTGGCTTAATGGCCGCCGGACAGCTTTCTCTATATGTGCGTTGCCTGGGTGATCCTGGGCATGCGCACTTGCGGTCTAATTGTGGCGCCGCCGGGCCTCCGTTTAGGTGTGCATGTTAACTAGGAGATCCTGGACATGCGCGCCTGCGATTCTAATGGCGGTGTCCTTGTAGGACCGCCTTGTTTGCTGGTGCGGCTGGACCCCGTTCTCACATACGGCCCTTAGTATATCGGGCGTGTGCATCTGCAGGGAGGATTACATTTGCATGACTAATTTGATTATACCCAGCTGGTCTGTCCTATTTAAACCCATTGTGATATGCAGCTCCATGACGCCTCACTCTGGACTGTGGCAGCAAACCTACAGCATTGTCTGCCTGCTATGGATCCCTGCTGATGACGCCATGGACCTGCATATCCGTTACAATATCTCTATGGTCAAGCACTTTTTGTTTATTATTGTTATGCTCTCATACCACATGTGGTGCTTTTTTTAAACTGTTTGCAAATCATTTGGTTGCTGATATAGTGTATTTATCTTTTAGCCTCCTGATGAACCATAAGTTTTTTGTATGGGGAACCGCGTTGGGGTGGAGATAATCTCTTTATCAATGAAGTTGAAGGCTCACTATCTATATATATAATTGCCTTATTCTGTCTGTCTGTCTGTCTGTCATGCTCCAAAATTGTGTCCTTACGGTGACACAAAGCTGATTGGCCGCTGGGCTCGCCATGGCCCCGCCCCCCCACACGGATTGGCCTCTCGCCCCGGCTGTCTGCAGGCCCCGCCCCCCTCACGCAATGCACGCTCGCTCTGGCCCAACTGACACGGAGCTCCGACTCCCAGGTGAGTACACACACACACACATCAGATCACACTCACTCTCACACACACCTCACACATCACATCCACACACTCACAACATCCTGGGATATCGCTTGCTTCTACACCGGCTCCGTCACGATCCCAGCAGTGCCAGACATAACCTTGCGATGCTGGGATCTTGACGGAGCCCGTGAACGCTGGTAACCATTATACACATCGGGTAACTAAGGTCCCTTGGTTACCCGATGTGTATCATAGTTACCAGTGTACACCGGCTCCGTCACGATCCCAGCAGCGCCAGACATAACCTTGCGATTCTGGGATCTTGACGGAGCCCGTGAACGCTGGTAACCATTATACACATCGGGTAACTAAGGTCCCTTGGTTACCCGATGTGTATCATAGTTACCAGTGTACACCGGCTCCGTCACGATCCCAGCAGCGCCAGACATAACCTTGCGATGCTGGGATCTTGACGGAGGCCATGAACGCTGGTAACCATTATACACATCGGGTAACTAAGGTCCCTTAGTTACCCGATGTGTATCATAGTTACCAGCGTACACCGGCTCCCGGTACACATGTGCAGGGAGCCGGCATTATACTCCTCCCCCCAGGACTGCTCCTCCTATTACAGTCCTCCTATTATACTCCTCTCTGAGTATAATAGGAGAACTATTATAGCATGGGGGATGTAGCACGATGGGGGGTGCGCAGCATGGGGGATGTAGCACGATGGGGAGTGCGCAGCATGGGGGATGTAGCACGATGGGGAGTGCGCAGCATGGGGGATGTAGTACGATGGGGGATGTAGCACGATGGGGGATGTAGCAGGATGGGGGGTGCGCAGCATGGGGGATGTAGCACGATGGGGAGTGCGCAGCATGGGGGATGTAGCACAATGGGGAGTGCGCAGCATGGCGGATGGAGCACGATGGGGGGTGCGCAGCATGGGGGATGTAGCACGATGGGGAGTGCGCAGCATGGGGGATGTAGCACGATGGGGAGTGCGCAGCATGGGGGATGTAGCACGATGGGGAGTGCGCAGCATGGCGGATGGAATACGATGGGGGGTGCGCAGCATGGGGGATGTAGCACGATGGGGGGTGCGCAGCATGGGGGATGGAGCATGATGGGGAGTGCGCAGCATGGAGGATGGAGCACGATGGGGAGTGCGCAGCATGGAGGATGGAGCACGATGGGGAGTGCGCAGCATGGGGGATGGAGCACGATGGGGGGTGCGCAGCATGGGGGATGGAGCACGATGGGGAATGCGCAGTGGCTCCCGGTACACATGTGCAGGGAGCCGGCATTATACTCCTCTCCCCCCAGGACTACTCCTCCTATTACAATACTCCTATTATACTCCTCTCTGAGTATAATAGGAGAACTATTATAGCATGGGGGATGTAGCACAATGGTTGGTGCGCAGCATGGGGGATGTAGCACGATGGGGTGCGCAGCATGGGGAATGTAGCACGATGGGGAGTGCGCAGCATGGGGGATGGTAGCACGATGGGGAGTGCGCAGCATGGGGGATGTAGCACGATGGGGAGTGCGCAGCATGGGGGATGTAGCACGATGGCGGGTGCGCAGCATGGGGGATGTAGCACGATGGGGAGTGCGCAGCATGGGGGATGTAGTACGATGGGGGATGTAGCACGATGGGGGATGTAGCACGATGGGGGGTGCGCAGCATGGGGGATGTAGTACGATGGGGATGTAGCACGATGGGGGATGTAGCACGATGGGGAGTGCGCAGCATGGGGGATGTAGCACGATGGGGAGTGCGCAACATGGGGGAAGTAGCACGATGGGGAGTGCACAGCATGGCGGATGGAGCACGATGGGGGGTGCACAGCATGGGGGATGTAGCACGATGGGGGGTGCGCAGCATGGGGGATGGAGCATGATGGGGAGTGCGCAGCATGGAGGATGGAGCACGATGGGGAGTGTGCAGCATGGGGGATGGAGCACGATGGGGGGTGCGCAGCATGGGGGATGGAGCACGATGGGGAATGCGCAGCATAGGGGATGGGGCACGATGGGGGGTGCGCAGCATGGGGGATGGAGCACGATGGGAGGTGCACACCTCCCCCCAACACACACACACACACACACACACACACAGGGAACCACAAACACCGCCATACACAGACACCCACACACACAGACAACGCTGCACACACACAACACCCAACACACAAACACCGCGGCATACATAAATATACGCACATACCGCACAACACACACATTGCACAAAACATACCTCCCCCCAAAACACACCACACCCACACAAACCGCGCAACACACACACACACAACGCGACAGACACACAGCGCTCCACAAACAACGCAACACACATACAACACCGCTCTCACCCCCTGCCACACCCAGACAACACCCAGAACATGTACAGCGCCCTACACAAACACTTGGTAACTACACACAACAACATATATATATATATATATATATATATATATATATATATATATATATATATATATATATATCTATATCTATAACAAAAATCATACATGAACAATACAATACGTAAATTCTAGAATACCCGATGCGTAGAATTGGGCCACCTTCTAGTCATCAATAATAAGGGATTATTTGGAGGGCACCTCTACATTTCTCTTTGGATGTATATGGACTGAAATCTTCCCTCCACACTATGTGGTGCTGCCTGAACCATTATTTGTGGTCCCAAAGATAAGTTTGGGCTCCTACTTTATCCCTTTGATGTGAACCCTCTCTTTGGACAAGTGTATATGTTTATTGTACATGTGTGTCTTTTTTTCTATATGTAAGCGACCGGTTTGGTCATTTTACCTGTACCTATTTGCACGTTGGTGGTGTATTTTCTTACATTCTAATAAAAATTTGTATATTTGGAATAACTGAACTAATTAACTTAGATTTATGGTTCTAATCTGCTCAGAGAGTTGACTACACAGCTGTGTGCACAGAGCCTTACTGCTTTAGGGTCTGTGTACAATTGGAAATTTGCTTTTCTTAAGAAAAATCTGCACCCTCTGGTAGAATTCCGCACCCGCGGCAAAAAGCACGGTAAAAACACACCCGGAATCAGCATGCGGTTTGTTGCGATTTTGCAGTGCATTTTTCCCGGGTTGGTTCCTGTGGCTTTTTATTAGGGATGATCGAATGCCTCAAATATTCGGCTTCGTGAATATTTGCCGAATAAATCGCCGCTATTCGACTATTCGCGAATATTTGATGCGCAATGTAAGTCTATGGGAAACCCCAAATAACAACTATTCGGAACTATTCGGGCTTCCCATAGACTTCCATTGCGCATCGAATATTCGCATAGTGGCGACCTATTCGGAAAATATTTGCGAAGCCGAATATTTGAGGTATTCAATCATCCCTATTTTTTACCATTACCTATGGCAAAAACGCAGGTACCTGCGGAAAAGAAGTGACACGCCACTTCTTTTTGCTGCAGAAAAGCTGCAGAAATTCTGCAGCAAAACCTATAGGAAAAACGCAGTGTGCGCACAGTATTTTGGATTTCCCATAGATTTTGCTGGGGAAGGACCGCACCTTTTCTTCAGCAAAAAACGCAGCAAATCTGAGGCAAAAAACGCAGTGTGTGCACAGAGCCTTAGACATATACAACAGTTATATAATAACCCCTGGTATTTAGTTTGAACTACTGACAGAATCTACAGTGGTGTAGATACAAATTTTCAGTTTATTCTATTATTGTTGTATTACATTGTACAAATTTCCTTGTTTCGTGAAAACATGGGCAAGCCACTTGGCTTCTCATTTTGTAATGTTTAAGATGCCCAAAGGGAAGGATATGTTTAAGAAGCAACGGCAAAAACATTGCAATTTTTTTTTTGTTTTTTTTTACTATAATAATTATTCATTTAAATAGTGCCATTAATTCCGCAGCGCCTTACATACAACAGCGACTATGTCCCCATTGGGGCTCACAATCTAAAGTCCCTATCAAGTATGTCTTTGGTGTGTGGGAGGAAACCGGAGGAAACCCACGCAAACACGGGGAGAACATACAAACTCCTTGCAGATGTTGTCCTTGGTGGGAATAGTACCCAGGATCCTAGTGCTGCAAGACCGCAGTGCTAACCACTGAGCCACCAGGTCACCATGCCATCCAATACTGCAACTTAAAGCACAACTGAAGCACTGTTTTTTTTACTTCAGAGCTGAATAGGTGTGACTGACGCAGGGCTGCCACTAGGAATTTCAGGGCCCCACACTTGCAAAATTTTTGGGCCCCCGTGAGACTCCGCCCAGGTTCCACCCCTCAAACCTTCCACACTCTGAACGCCATGCTTGGAAAAGTGTGTGTAATATATATATATATATATATATATAATGCTGAGTGTATGTATGTATGTATGTATGTATGTATGTGGGTATGTGTGTGTATATGTATATATGTATGTGTATGTCCGCCAAAGGAATCCGCACCGTCAGATTTACGATCACGAAATTTTGCACATACGCAAAATCATGTGACTCAGGGAATGTCATAGACTATTGTTTTGAGTAGAAAATGTAACCCTGCAGTTTACAGTTACTCTCCAAAAATCCTGCTTACATTAAACTTAATGGAGCTGGGAGCTATAGGTTATTAATAGAAGCTGTGATTGGTTGCTATAGGCAACGAAGGATATTCTTAGTATAATAAGCTTATGTGTGAGGTAATATGATATCAGTGGAGAGACAGATATTGAGAGAGACAGAGAGAGAGAAAGAGGCAGACAGACAGAAACAGACAGTGAAATAGACAGAGACAGACAGGGAAAGAGACAGACACACAGACAGACAGGAATTGAGACAGACAGAAAGACAGACAGACAGAAAAAGAGACAGACAGACAGGGAAAGAGACAAACAGACAGGGAAAGAGAGACAGAGAAAGACAGGGACAGACAGGGAAAGAGACAAACAGAAAGAGACAGAAAGAAAGAGACAGACAGACAGGGAAAGAGACAAACAGAGAAAGTGACAGAAAAAGAGAGAGAAAGATACAGAGACAGACAGCCAGACAGACAGGAAAAGAGAGAAAGATACAGAGACAGACAGGAAAAGAGACAAAAATAAAGAGGCAGACCGGGAAAGAGGCAGACCGGGAAAGAGGCTAAAACAGAGACATAGACAAAAACAGAGACAAAGACAAAAACAGAGATTATATATATATATATATATATATATATATATATATACACACACACACATATATATACACATATATACACAAACACACACGGCCAAAAGTTAGCACCCTTGAAGTTGTTCCAGAAGAGGTATTTCCCTCAAAATTACATTACAGACATAACTAGGGGGCGCACAGACATCACTAGGGGGCACACAGACATCCCTAAGGGGGCACGGGCAGCACTAGGGGGCACAGCCATCACTAGGGAGGCACGGACAGCATTGGGTGGCATGGACAGCAATTGCGGAGCAGAGACATCACTAGGGGGGGTCAAACATCACTGGGGGTAGTACATAGCATTAGAGGGAACACAACACTGGGGGTGATAAACATCACTGGAGCGTGCTGCACACAGCACTGTGGGGGGCTGCACACAGCACTGTGGGGGCTGTACACAGCACTGTGGGGGCTGCACATGTTGCAGGCGGGGGACAGACCACGGCAGGGAGGGCTGCTCGAGATGCTTGGATCCAGGGTCGTGGCGGTGGATCGAGGGGAGGCCAGACCCGGGCCTGAGCACCCGTCCGTCGGCCGCAAGTAAAAAAGGGTAATTGGTTATATAGGGGAGGTTTTGTCAGTGATGCCACCCGTGGGTTGCGGTGATTGTTGGTGACACCGCCGCTGCCTTGGTATGGGGTGCCCGGGAATGATGGAGAGGGGCAGCAAGATGGTATCCCCTCCATGGGTAGGGGAGGTGTTGTCCAGGGGCCCAGGTGTCGGTGAGATAGAGTGATCGGGAAGAGTCTGCGGGGATGGACACTGCTTCTGCTTCCTCCACCTCCTCTAGGGCCTCCACCTGCACCCTCAAACTTTCCCTTAATGTAACATGTGTTCCAACAATGCAGAGGAAATCCCCCCAACTCTGTACCATGCGGCCATGGATCAATGCAATCAGGCAGTGCTGAAATTAATATGTATTGGAAAGCGCAATCACAAAGCTACGGAGTTGAGAACTGCTATCCAGGCCGAGTTTGATCAATGGCTTTCTCCACTGAACCTGAAACCAAGGCAGACTATGTGCGATAACAGTGTGAACCTGGTGGTCGCTCTACTTTACAACCATAAATTTGAAAGGTTGGCAATTACCAGTCTAAGGAGCTGTCCTAAGAGAAACCAAGGAAAAAATGGTGAAAACATACCCTGCTGTAACTAAATAAAAGCATAGTGCATATAAACATAGGGTACTTAGTAAACACTGTTTTTTTATCAAAAAAAGCATAACGCTATCCCACGAATGCCAAGGTGTACCCAGTTGGGATAGTACCTACACTCTCTAATATTAAAATTTGATAAAAAAAAAACAGTGTTTACTAAGTACCTTTTGTTTATGTGCACTATGCTTTTATTTAGTTACAGCAGGGTATGTTTTCACCATTTTTTCCTTGGTTTCTCTTTGTTTTATGGCCAGTGTGAACATGAGCTCACAAGTTCCATGTATACCATCTCATACTCCAGCTCACTTTTTTGTTTTTATGTAGTTTTTTTGTATTCAGTACAAATAGGGTGTGGCCCCCTTCTCAGTGAGCTGGGCATTTCATTCTGTGCATCCCCTGACTGTGTGTCCTGTTGGGACCCGGTCACTCTCAGCCCTTAGCCACATTGAGGCCTATTTTAGACCCATGGTAAGGTTTTAATATTAGAGAGTGTAGGTGTGGCGCCCCTGACCTGGTCAGGCACCACTGAGTACTGCACCCATGCTGGGGACAGTACAATACAGGTAATCCAGAAGGCTGATCGGGGTGTGGAACACAGGCGCATAGTGATCAGGTCTCACACATGTACCCATGAGAGGACCCCTGGGGATCCCAGGAGGGGGCAAGCCTTCACCTTCACTGGAATAGTGGAGGGGGTAGAGCCTCCATCTCCTCTCAAGGGGTGTGGTGGAGAGTCTGGTTGCTAGGTGGCGTAGGCAAGAACAGGAGAGGAGGAGCAGTGAGTCAGTTAGAGGAGAACTCCAGAGGGCTCAGTGAGGAGCAGACCTGTGGGGCTGTTGCTGTCTAACAGCGCCCGCGCAGTGGCTACTGACGGGGGAGAACGGTCAACTAGGAGTGCTACCTGAAAGCCAGCTTCAGCTAGAGAGAAAGCACGGAGTGGGAAGTAAGGAGACTGCTAGAGAGCACCAGGCCCAACCGGGCGGCAGATCCCGAAGCGAAGATAGATCCAGCTTTCTTCTGCTAAACCTGCCGGTGTGGGGCTCTCAAAGCCCACACCACAACACCACAAAAGCCGCAGCCACGTAACCGCAGTGAGGGCCCATAGGTCACAGGAGGCAAGCAGCTGGAGTGGCCTGGTCCGGGGAACAAGCAAACGGCAACCAAAAGGGGGAGAGAGGCTGCAGCATCTTCCCTGGGTGACCCCCATAGGGACTCAAAGTCGGGGTCACCCCAAACCACCAAGGGCTAAGGAAGGCGAGTCAGTAGTCACCCTCATAAAGTCAGCCTGAAGGATACCTGGTTCCCATCTGGTTCATCCCAGCTACGCCCGGGCTACTCACCCTGCCATCAAATGTGAGTAAAGCCCTTGAAAGACAGCTCTGCCTGTGTGAGTCATTCTGCGACTTGTGGTACTACAAACCTACACTGGGCCCTGGGGCTTGCCTCACTCTCAGGAGGCTATTCCAACTAACTGCACATACCATCAGCCCCAGGCGACCCTCAACCTGCAGTGGCGGTCCCTACTGGCCGCAATACTGAGAGTGGCGTCACGACGAGAAGAAGATTTCCTACCTGTGACCAGATCCAGCTACGTGGAGTCCCTGAAGGTAATGCACCGACACAACACCTGTGGGGCTTCACATCTGGCGCTGTGAACAGGATAAGGACTAGACCTGTCCAGACAGGTGACCATGTGCCTGGGCGGTCCGCTTGAAAAATTGGAAGCGCCGCCATATTGCCACCATGAAAAGCGCGCTGAAAAACAACAGCAGCCCGCGCTGGAAGAAGTTACCGCCCACGAAGAGGTGTGGCTACCCAGAGATCCCCTGCAGAGTCCTGACCTCGCTGATGAAGAAAGCGGAAGCGTCCAGAGACGGCGGAGCAGAAGAGAAGCCAGCAGCTTGTTAGAGAAAATGGAGTCCAGACGCGGATACCCAGAACCAGGCACTGCTGCCTGGTGGTGCCGGGAGCTTGCCATCTTCTGCGACCGGCTGGAGGCCGGGATTGTGCGACAGCTCAGGGAAGAACGCACGGAGCTCCTGGAGATGGCTGCGGCGGTGCGGACCTACGAGGAGGGAGCCGCGCGACGCATGTCAGACCGAGCGGCGACGACGCAGACCCCGATGCAGCCACAGATGGGTGAGTCGAGTGATGCCCCGGCCAGCACAAGTGCCCCGACCCCTGCTGCCACGCCCGCGGTCCCGGAAGAGGCGCCCGGCGCGGCGCCACCGAACCAGGCCGCAGCCACGCTAGATGCGGCCCGCCAAATCCAGGCCGCCGCAGCCATGCCCCGCCTGGCCCGCAAAGGTCCGACTACCACTGCGATACTGATCCGTGCCGCAGGTGTGACGCTGACCCAGGCTGCCACCCTGCTGAGCCCAGTCCGCCAAGACCCCACCGCAGCAGCGACGCTCGTCCGCGCCGCAAGTGAGATGCTGAACCAGGCCGCAGCCCCGCCAGGTGCGGCCCGCCAAGCTCCGATCGCTGCAGCGACGTCCAGCCCAGCCTGCACAGAGCCCCCTGCAACAGCGACACTGATCCAGGCCGCCGCCATGCCAGGCGCGGCCCGCCAAGACCAGGCCGCCGCAGCGATGCCCTGCCCGGCCCGCCAAGACCAGGCCGCCGCAGCGATGCCCTGCCCGGCCCGCCAAGACCAGGCCGCCGCCATGCCAGGCGCGGCCCGCCAAGAAGAGATTACCTCATCATTTACCCCGGCCTGCAAGGCCAGAGCAGACACCGCTCCCCAGTCCAAAGAGGTCCCTGCTAGGAAGACCCTGATAGGAGAGGACCCCGAATATTGGAAGCTGAAGGCTGACCTAGAGGCCCAGTTCCCACAAGAGATGGTGGATCGGTATCTGCTCCCTCCGCATACCCCCAAGGAGATTCAGGCAACCCCTGCAGCAACCACGCTGAAGAGTCCACCGCCTGGGCCAGCTGAGGAACACTCATCCCCAGCGCTGCCACAACCAGAGTGCAGCGAAGAACTAAGGGGGAGAGGAGGCCAGGAAGCTGAGGAGCTGACTCCGGAGCCACCAGCAGTGGATCTATACTCAGAGCCAGAGATGCTGCCCTATTCTCGCTGGGATGAGGAAGACCTAACCCCGTCTGCTGACGAAGATCAGCCCAAAGACCTCACCTGGGAGCCTGCAAGCATGAACCCAGCCCGCAAGACACGGTGCAGCAGAGCAAAGTATCCTCCAACACCACAGTCTCCAGAGCAGAGAGAAGTCACAGCCAGAGACCTGCAAGAAAAACGAGCCCTGAGAAGATCCAAAGCCCAGGTCAGAGGACCCCTTTGTAGAGGAGTTGTGGAGGACTTCAATTTGAAAAGCGGATACGGCTTTATTGTAGCAAGAGGAATAAAAGAGGGCATATTTGTGAATCGGAGAGATGTTCAAGCCCACCTGCCCAGAGGACATTCAGGCAGAAATTTGAAAATTGGAGACGCAGTACAGTTCACCTTGCATCAAGGAGAAAGGGGCTACTATGCCTTAGACGTAGCACCATGTCCCAAAGAAGAAAGAAAAGACAGAGATAAAGAAACAGATGCAGAAAAGGAAACAGATGAAGATCAAGAAAGGAAAGACAAAGAGCCTACAGATGAAACTACCTCAGAGGATGACAAGGAGCAAGAAAGCAGCAGGTGCCGTAGCCCAACAGGCCAAAGCCCTGGTAAAGAGGAGTAAAGTAAAGAAAGAAGTACCGAAAGTTTGACCAGTTTGACAAGTTGAAAAGTTTGCAACGTTATTGTTTAAGCATGTGCCCACAAAAACTATTGTGAGAAATAAACTTTAAGGCTATGAACTTGCTATAGCCACAAACTCTCGCAGTGTAAATAGTTACACCAGTGGCACCACCACCAGGGCCAGCCTGTTTAGGGGCTTGGCTCGTCTGCAACCAGGAGGGGCCCGTCCGTATATAGGGCCTTGGCTCACCTGCGACCAGAGAGCACGCCTGTTTATGGGGCCTTGGCTCACCACCACAAAGAGGGTACCTGGTCAGCACCAACTGTGGAGGCCGCCTCTACATCCTGCCAGAAGAGGCTGACGGCGCGGATCCACCAGGCCAGGTATACCCTGAAACCACCAGCCCATGAAAGCCGCCTCTACATCCTGCCAGAAGTGGCTGAAGTCGCGGCCAACGGGAGAGGAAGATTGGAGGAAAGGTCTGGGGAAACGGATGGCCCAGACCTGGTTACCAACAGGACCGGTGACCTGCCTCCTGAGAGGGTTTTGGGTGGGTTAACGGACTTGTGGGTGGAGGGTGGTGATGTCTGATACCTGGTGGTTTTAAAAATGTTTTACATGTTTTAATGCTTTATGCATTTTAAAATGTTGTCTTGCAGCCCGAGGACGTGCTGGTGATAACTAAGGGGGAATGTGGCGCCCCTGACCTGGTCAGGCACCACTGAGTACTGCACCCATGCTGGGGACAGTACAATACAGGTAATCCAGAAGGCTGATCGGGGTGTGGAACACAGGCGCATAGTGATCAGGTCTCACACATGTACCCATGAGAGGACCCCTGGGGATCCCAGGAGGGGGCAAGCCTTCACCTTCACTGGAATAGTGGAGGGGGTAGAGCCTCCATCTCCTCTCAAGGGGTGTGGTGGAGAGTCTGGTTGCTAGGTGGCGTAGGCAAGAACAGGAGAGGAGGAGCAGTGAGTCAGTTAGAGGAGAACTCCAGAGGGCTCAGTGAGGAGCAGACCTGTGGGGCTGTTGCTGTCTAACAGCGCCCGCGCAGTGGCTACTGACGGGGGAGAACGGTCAACTAGGAGTGCTACCTGAAAGCCAGCTTCAGCTAGAGAGAAAGCACGGAGTGGGAAGTAAGGAGACTGCTAGAGAGCACCAGGCCCAACCGGGCGGCAGATCCCGAAGCGAAGATAGATCCAGCTTTCTTCTGCTAAACCTGCCGGTGTGGGGCTCTCAAAGCCCACACCACAACACCACAAAAGCCGCAGCCACGTAACCGCAGTGAGGGCCCATAGGTCACAGGAGGCAAGCAGCTGGAGTGGCCTGGTCCGGGGAACAAGCAAACGGCAACCAAAAGGGGGAGAGAGGCTGCAGCATCTTCCCTGGGTGACCCCCATAGGGACTCAAAGTCGGGGTCACCCCAAACCACCAAGGGCTAAGGAAGGCGAGTCAGTAGTCACCCTCATAAAGTCAGCCTGAAGGATACCTGGTTCCCATCTGGTTCATCCCAGCTACGCCCGGGCTACTCACCCTGCCATCAAATGTGAGTAAAGCCCTTGAAAGACAGCTCTGCCTGTGTGAGTCATTCTGCGACTTGTGGTACTACAAACCTACACTGGGCCCTGGGGCTTGCCTCACTCTCAGGAGGCTATTCCAACTAACTGCACATACCATCAGCCCCAGGCGACCCTCAACCTGCAGTGGCGGTCCCTACTGGCCGCAATACTGAGAGTGGCGTCACGACGAGAAGAAGATTTCCTACCTGTGACCAGATCCAGCTACGTGGAGTCCCTGAAGGTAATGCACCGACACAACACCTGTGGGGCTTCACATAGGTACTATCCAACTGGGTAAACCTTGGCTTTGGTGGGATAGCTTTATGCTTTTTTTGATCAAAAACAGTGTTTACTAAGTACCCTATGTTTATATGCACTATGCTTTTATTTAGTTACAGCAGGGTATGTTTTCACCATTTTTTCCTTGGTTTCTCTTTGTTTTATGGCCAGTGTGAACATGAGCTCACAAGCTCCATGTGTACCATCTCATACTCCAGCTCACTTTTTTGTTTTTTGTTTTTAAGGAGCTGTCCTAGCCTGACTGCTCACGCGAAATGGCCGCCATTGTCCACCCGTTATGCCGCATCCCCCTTCCTACCGATCTGATTTTACAAATGAAATAAAGCAATGATTTTAAGCAGACCGATGAGTGACAACCTTTCTTTTTTATGGTTGTGAAGTTTGGACTCTCTTTCTTCTGGTTTGAGCACCACTATGGCTTTGTCCCCTTTAGACCCCTTTCAGACATCAGTTTTTTGCCAGCAGCCACAACCTATTGGCTCGACGGATCGACAGATCCGTCGCAGATTGTGGAAAAACTGATGCGACTGATCCATTTTTCGATGAATCCGACTAGCGGATCCGTCGAAAAAACGGATTCTTCACATCCGTTTTTTCATCTGTTTCTTCAATTTTTCGATGGATCCATTTTTTAAAACGCCCAAAGGGAGGCTCCCAAATGTTATTGGCTACTGAAAACCTATATATACAGTGTTATTACATACCATCTTTGACAGGTTGTAGAGCAAGTGGCAAAAATGGAAGGTGTGATTGCGAACATTGTGAAGATCTATGTGGATTTTACTTTTGAGGTGAATTGTTTGGAAGTGATCGTTCTTGAAAAGGAGCAAGAAAGACAGCACATTATGCGTCTGTCCCGGCGTCGTTTTTGGATCCACCCAATCACAGCTCTGAGAATGACACGTGGGGTGTATTCTACGTTATATATGGAGCTGATAGGAAACCCCGAGAAGTTTTTTTAACTATGTTCAGATGAAAGCGGAAAAGTTTGATATTTTGGTTGCACGTGTTGGAGACCTCATCCGTAGAAATGACACCTATTGCCACTTCTCAATTTCACTGGAGGAGTGTTTGATCGTTACTCTTCAAGCCATTTTTATTGTATCTTCTCCTGTATCTCCCTTAACAACCAATGACGTACTGGGTACGTCATGGTGACATGGTGCTTAACGACCCATGATGTACCCAGTACATCATGGGGAAATCGCGGCCCCGGAGCCCCGTTGAGTGTGATCGGCTCACACAAACCTTAGATTCGGGGAGGAGGGGACCTCTGCCTGACCTCAGGAGGGTTGGTGTCTCCTCCCTGGACCTACGGAGGCTGTGATTGGCTGACGAACGCCGCTCAGCCAATCACAGCCACTGTAATGTTTTAGCCATTGAAAATGGATGAAATAGTGACATCCAGCCATGATCAGTGCAGCTATAGCACTGATTATTGGCTGGAGCTGGGTGATCGCTGCTTCACCCGCCCCCAGCTCTGATTGGAAAGATCGGTCACAAGGCCGGTCTCTGCAATCACCGTGGATCTGGGGCCGGTGACCGCTCTGGGACGCCCTGGACTATCAGGTCGTCACAGGGTGTTGCACAATTTTCCTTTCTGTGCAGCATCCATCTCTCTCCCTTGGTTCCAGGTGCCACTCAGTGATGTGCTAAGACCAGCATGCAAATCCCACACACACACACCAGGGGGCAGGTCCAGTGAGGAAAGGGCCGCCCACCGAAGGGTTGAGCAGACTGGGTGGGAGATGGCAAGTTAGTCGTCGGCAGGGGAGCAAAGAGAGCAGATGGCTCTCAAGTAGCTCTCAGGGAGGAGAGCAGGCTGGGGAGTTGGAGCTCCCAGACAGCGTGAAAGCAGCCTCAGAGAGTGAGGGGCTGTGGAAGTGGAGGTTCCCGGATGGTCAGACTGGACCAAAGCACACTAGTAACATCACTGGAAACGGTCACCTGTACGTGCTCCCCCTCAGCGGCAGCGGTACTGAAGGACGTTTGGTTGAATCACTGCCTGTGTGTTCATTGACCTCACACATCAGCACAGCCTCATCCAGCACCACGACAACCCCTGTGAGTTTCTCTGCTCCCTGTCTCCCAGGCCTACAGCCCACGGCCCCCCCTTCCCATCCCTGGGTCCCGGGACACCAAACCCTCTACCCACGGAGGGGTTAAACATCCTGCTGCTTCAACATCATCACCGGGCTCCCCAACAGCAGCAGTGGTCTCTCACATTACCATGCACCTTGGGTGGCGTCACGAACATTATCCCATTCACCACGCAAAACATTCCCCCCTTTTTATTCCGGGTAGCCGCACGACCCCGCCTCGGATCTGGAGACCCCCTCGAGCCACTGTGGATCAGGGTCTGAGCAGTCCGTCGGCTGTCGCGAGGGCCGCACACCTTAGGAAAACTTGGCGTCACGAACAGGATGCGACCCACTAACCTGGGTGACATGCGCCTTGAGAAGTGAAGTCCGGGAGTCCAAATCCTTTTTCCCACAATGTTCCGCCATTTTTCCGCTGTTTTCGCGACAAAAAATGCCATCTTCATCGGAAAGCACGCGAACCCGAAGCCTCGCCCTTCGTTCACAGCCTGAAACAGGAACCCGGAAGTTCCCAGAGTGCCACAGCACATGAGAGAGTGCTGGGAGAAAACCGAGGGGGCCGCCCCCCTCTCCCATCCTCCGCCGCGCACTCTCCCATCCTCCATCCAGCTTTTTTTCCATCCAACCTAGTCCACCCCCTTTTTGCAGCACATCCGTGCATGCATCCTGATTTTTTTTTATGTAAACTAAGTAAGAAGTACAAATAAACTTAGTTTAGGGCAATTAAAATTATACTGTAGTAATCGTCAACTACAGTATTTTTTACTGAATATTGTAAGGGTCAGCTCAATGCCACACGTGATAGCGATGCACGAGTCTTATATCGCATCATCCGTCACGGTCGCTCTCTTCCAGACAGTGTGTGGCTGTGTCGGATGATGCAATGCGAGATTCGTGCATCGCTCTCACGTGTGGCATTAGTGTTAGTTGCAGGCGCTCATATTTTTTTTTTTTTTTACTGTCGTCCGTATTTTTTATTTTGCCAAACTAATTTTTTGTATGGGGGGGTCTAGTTTCCAAAATGGGGTCACATGTGGGGGAGTTCCATTGTTTAGGCACCTCAGGGGGTCTCCAAACGCAACATGGCGTCTGCTAATAATTCCAACCAATTTTGCTGTGAAATGGCACACCTTCTCTTTTGAGCCACGCTGTGCGCCCAAACAATTGATTTCCACCACATATGAGGTATCTGCGTATTCAGGAGAAATTACACAATACGTTTATGGTGCATTTTTTTCCTGATACCCTTGTGAAAAAAGCTACCTGGTTGAAATAACAATTTCGTGGTAAAAAAAAAAAAATATTTTCATGGCTGAACATTATAAACTTTTGTGAAGCCTCCAGAGGTTCAAAGTGCTCACTAAACATCTAGATAAATTCCATGAGGGGTCTAGTTTCCAAAATGGGGTCAATTGTGGGGGAGCTCCATTGTTTAGGCACCTCAGTGGGTCTCTAAATGCAACATTGCATCCGCTAATGATTCCAGACAATTTTGCTTTCAAAAAATCAAATGATGCTCCTTCTCTTCCGAGTCCTGCCGTGCGCCCAAACAATTGATTTCCATCACATATGAGATATCGGTGTACTCAGGAAAAATTTCACAATTAATTTTATGGTGCATTTTTTCCTGATACCCTTGTGAAAATGCTAAATTTTTTGACTAAAGTAACATTTTTGTGTAAAAAAGTCAAATTTTCATTTTTTCCTTCTACATTGCTTTGGTTGCTGTGAAGCTCCTAAAGGGTTAATAAACTGCTTGGATGTGGTTTTGAGCAGAGTGAGGGGTGCAGATTTTAGAATGGGGTCACTTTTGGGTATTTTCTGCCTCCTAGGTTTCTCAAATCACTCCAAATGTGATGTGGTACCCAAACATTTTTTTTTGTAAATTTTGTTGGAAAAATGAGAAATTGCTGATGAACTTTGAACCCTTCTAACTTCCTAACGAAAAAAAATTTTGATTCGAAAATTGTGCAGGTGTAAAGTAGACATGTGGGAAATGTTATTTAGTAAGTATTTTGTGTGACATATCTCTCAGATTTATGGGCATAAATTTCAAATTTTGAAAATTGTGAAATTTTCTAAATTTTTGCCAAATTTCTGAAATTTTCACAAATAAATGCAAAAAATATCGGCCTAAATTTACGACTGACATGAAGTACAATATGTCACGAAAAAACAATGTCAGAATTGCCAGGATCCATTGAAGCGTTCAAGAGTTTTAACCTCATAAAGTGACACTGGTAAAAATTGCAAAAATGTCCGGGTCTTTAAGGTGAAAACAGGCTGGGGGCTGAAGGAACCCCTTCCCGACCCTTGACGCACCATATGCATCATGAAAGTTTGTGCCTTCTCTGAAATCTCACCAGCGCCGCAGGTACATAAGGACCTGTAGTTGAGCCCAGGGGGGAGGCTTTTCCCCCCCCGTAGCTACGATTGCACTGATTGGCTGTTGAAAGTGTCATTTTCACTCAATGAAACTTGGTGAAATATTACAATCCAGCCATGGCTGATGATGCAATATTATCGGCCATTGGCTGGAGCAGAATGACCTCTGTGTCACCACCCCCCGATCTGATTGGAGCTAGCGTCCATGTGACGCTATCACTCCAATCAGCTGTAGAGGGAGAGGGGCGGTGTGAGCAGTGGGTGCCCTCCCCCTTTAGCTTCATCCTGGCCGTGTAAGGTCAAGAGGGAGGTCCCCTGCTACCGTCGCCATCGTGATCACTGTGACGCCAGGATCTGCCGCCACCGATCACCGCGCTGCCAGGTAAGAAATGCTCCCTTCTGCTGTCTTCTGCTCCCCCTGCCGTCCAATTCCACCCCCGTACTCCCACTCCGATCTTTGCCCCCCCGTCGTCCTGCCCTAGTGATCACCCCCCTGCCCTAGTGATCACACCCCCTGCCCTAGTGATCACCCCCCTGCCCCAGTGATCACCCCCCTGCCCCAGTGATCAACCCCCCTGCCCCAGTGATCCCCCCCCCGGCCCTGTGATCACCACCCTAGCCTTGTGAACACCCACCCTGCTACTGCTGGCTCCTGCATCTCCTCAGCCCCCCGCCTGACAGATACCCGCGCCTGACAGCTCCCTGCCTGCCGTCCCCATGCCTGACAGCCCCCTCCTGCAATAGAAAGTTTTGCCAAACATTCGCACATACACACGTACACTATAATAAAGTTTAGGGGATTTTTTACACATGCACACAGCACACAAAATGTCCCAGTCACAAAGGGTGTACTCAGCTGACGAGGCACATGCCTCCTAAGCTGATATTGAGGGAGAGGACCCCACTTTTGTCTATTTCTCCCACTCTTCCTCCTCCAGTGACACAGACTCGACGTCGCAGGACAAGAAATCGTCCGGAGGCCAGGAGGAGAAGAGCCAGAGGCCGGGATAAGAAGAGCCGGAGGCCGGGAGGAGAAGAGCCGGAGGCCGGGAGGAGAAGAGCCGGTGGCCATGGAGGAAGACCCACATTAAAGTGTGAGTAACCCCCAACCCAGCGCTAGTGCACTAAACCACACACACCAAACTGACATACATTACAGCACACTAACCTGAAATACACTATGTCAGGTTGTTATGTGGTGTGGTATAGTGTACGTCAGGTTGGTGTGTGTGTTGTAGTGTACATCAGGTAGTGTGTGTGTGTGTGTGTGTGGTGTATACTACACCACAAATATCAACATGACACACACTAACCTGACGTAAACTACCCTATGCCACACTGCACACCAACATGACATACACTACACTATACCACACTGCACACCAATCTGACTTAGGGGTACTTTGCACGCTGCAACATCACTAGCCGATGCTTGCGATGCCAAGCGCGATAGTACCCGCCCCCGTTGAACATGCGATATCTTGTGATAGCTGCCGTAGCGAACATTATCGCTACGGCAGCTTCACACGGACTTACCTGCCCTGCGATGTTGCTCTGGCCGGCGACCCACCTTCATCCTAAGGGGGCGGGTCATGCGGCGTCACAGCGACGTCACACGGCAGGCGGACAATAGAAGCAGAGGGGCGGAGATGAGCAGGACGTAAACATCCCGCCCACCTCCTTCCTTCCGCATTGGCGGTGTAGGCAGGTAAGGAGATGTTCCTTGCTCCTGCGGCTTCACACACAGCGATGTGTGCTGCCGCAGGAACGAGGAACAACATCGCATCTCCTATTGGTGCGACATTATGAAAATGTCCGACACTACACAGATCACTGATTTACGATGCTTTTGCGATCGTTTATCATCACATCTAGGCTTTACATGTTGCGACGTCGTTACCAGCGCCGGATGTGCGTCACTTTTGATTTGACCCCGACGATATCGCAGTAGCGATGTTGCAACGTGCAAAGTACCCCTTAGTGTATGTTAGGTTGGTGTGTGGTGTGTGTCAGGATAATGTGTGTGGTGTATACTGCACCACACTTACCAACCTGACGTACACTACACCATACACACATCAACCTGACCTACACTACACCACATACCAACCTGACGTAGTGTATGTCAGGTTGGTATATGGTGTAGTGTAGGTCAGGTTGATGAGTGTGTGGTGTAGTGTACGTCAGGTTGGTATGTGTGGTGTAGTATATACCACACACACCATCCTGACATACACTACACACCAACCTAACATACACTATGTCAGGATGGTGTGTGTGGTGTATACTACACCACACATACCAACCTGACGTACACTACACCATACACACATCAACCTGACCTACACTACACCACATACCAACCTGACGTAGTGTATGTCAGGTTGGTATATGGTGTAGTGTAGGTCAGGTTGATGTGTGTGTGGTGTAGTGTACGTCAGGTGGGTATGTGTGGTGTAGTATACACCACACACACCATCCTGACATACACCACACACCAACCTAACATACACTAAAGGGCAGTTTACACACAGCGACATCGCTTGCAATGTCGCTGGTGAAAGCACCCGCCCCCGTCGGTTGTGCGTCACGGGCAAATCGCTGCCCGTGGCGCACAACATCACTAACAGCCGTTACACGTACTTACCTTAATAGCGACGTCATTGTTGCCGACGAACCGCCTCCTTTCTAAGGGGGTGGTCCGTGCAGCGTCACAGTGGCGTCACTAAGTGGCCACCCAATTGAAGCAGAGGGGCGGAGATGAGCGGCCGTAACATCCCGCCCACCTCCTTCCTTCCTCATTGCCGGAGGACGAAGGTGCAGTGATGTACCTCGTTCCTGCGGTGTCACACATAGCGATGTGTGCTGCCGCAGGAACGACGAACAACATCGTACCTGCAGCAGCAACGATATTTGAGATTAGAATGACGTGTCAACGATCAACAATATGGTGAGTATTTTTGATCGTTAACGGTCGTTCCTGCATTTCACATGCAACGACGTTGCTAACGAGGCCGGATGTGCGTCACGAATTCCGTGACTCCAACGACATCTCATTAGCCATGTCGTTGCGTGTAAAGTGGCCTTTAGTCAGGTTGGTGTGTGGTGTAGTGCATGTTAGTTTGGTGTGGGGTGTAGTGTACGTCAGGTTGACGTATGTATGTGTGTGGTAAACACCACACACACCAACCTAATGTATACTACACTACACACACACACCAACCTGACACACTAGATACTCTCCATACGCCACATGGTGTCTGTAAATAATTGGAGCTAATTTTCCATTCAAATTGTTAGCCCTTGTGTGCCTAAACATTGGTGCTCCCCCACAAGTGATGCCATTTTGGAAACTAGACCTCCCAAGGAACTTATCTAGATGCATAGTGAGTACTTTGAACCTCCAGGTGCTTCTCAAATTAATCTGTAAAAATGAAAAAGTACTTTTTTTTCACAAATTTTCTTTTAGCCTCAATTTTTTTCATTTTTACATGGGCAACAGGATAACATGGATCCTAAAATTTGTTGGGCAATTTCTCCTGAGTACACAGATACCTCATATGTGCTCATAAACCACTGTTTGGGTGCACAGCAGGGCTCAGAAGGGAAGGAGCACCCTTTGACGTTTTGAATGGAAAATTAGCTCCAAAAGTCAAATGGCGCTCGTTGCCTTCCGAGCCCTGCTATGCACCCAAACACTTGATTTCCACCACATATGAGGTATCGGTGTACTCAGGAGAAATTGTATAATACATTTTATGGTGTAATTTTTCCTGATACCCTTGTGAAAAAAAGCTACCTGGTTGAAGTAACAATTTTGTGGTAAAAATAAAAAAAATATTTTCACGGCTCAACGTTATAAACTTCTGTGAAGCCCCAAGGGGTTCAAAGGGCTCACTAAACATCTAAAAAAATTCCATGAGGGGTCTAGTTTCCAAAATGCGGTCACTTGTGGGGGAGCTCCATTGTTTAGGCACCTCAGGGGGGTCTCCAAACGCAACATCGCATCCGCTGATGATTCCAGACAATTTTGCTTTGAAAAGTTAAATGGCGCTTCTTGCCTTCCGAGCCATGCCGTTCACCCAAATAAGTGATTTCCACCACATATGAGGTATCGGTGTACTCAGGAGAAATTGCACAATACATTTTATGGTGTAATTTTTCCTGATGCCCTTGTGAAAATGCAAAATTTTATGGCTAAAGTAACATATTTGTGTAAAAACTAAATTTTCATTTTTTCCTTCCACATTGCTTTGATTCTTGTGAAGCACCTAAAGGGGTAATAAACTTCCTGGATATGGTTTTGAGTAGCCTGAGGAGTGCAGTTTTTAGAATGGGGTCACTTTTGGGTATTTTCTGTCACCTAGGCCTCTCAAAGTCACTTCAAATGTGATGTGGTCCCTAAAAAAAGTTTTTTGTAAATTTTGTTGGAAAAATGAGAAATTCCTGATGAACTTTGACCCCTTCTAACTTCCTAACAAAAAAGATTTGCTTTGAAAATTGCGCTGATGTAAAGTAGACATGTGGGAAATGTTATTTAGTAATTATTTTGTGTGTCATCTCTCTCAGATTTATGGGCATAAAATTTCAAATTTTGAAAATTGCGCAATTTTCAAAATTTTCGAAATTTTCAAAAATGAACGCAAAAAAATATCGGCTTAAATTTACCACTTTCATGAAGTACAATATGTCACAAAAAACAATGTCAGAATCGCTAGGATCCGTTGAAGCGTTCCAGAGTTATAACCTCATAAAGGGACACTGGTCAGAATTGCGCAAAATGGCGAGGTCAGTAAGGTCAAAATAGGCTGGGGGCTGAAGGGGTTAAAATACAACCTTAAACACCTCTGTTATAAACCAGGATAGGACACATGTAGACCAATTCCACATTGTAAGATAGGGGGAACCCCTCATAAGACTATATCGAATCAAGGAGCGACAGGAGGGAAAGAGAGTACCCCATAAGTGCTATTTCAAGGAGACACTGTGACCAAAGTCAGGTGCAAAAAGTCATAATCTTTATTTAGTACAAAAAAGATCCACATAAAATAACACCAAGACAGTCATCCAAGAGTATATAAATAATCAATTAAGAAACCAGGGAAGAGGTAAAAACCCAGAGCACATGAGGGGGCAGTCAGGTCAGAGGAATCACCATGAGGGAGAACTATGTGATCAAATCACACATGTGGGGAGACATTCCCAGTGAAAGACACGTGTGGATAAATAATATTGAAGTTACTTTACTTACTCATGGTGAGACCTCAGACGGACGAACGCCACCACACACCGACGCGTTTCAAATCTTCTTCAGGGCAGTGCGGTGAAATTTATTAAATTTAGTGGCTTAAATTTACCACTTTCATGAAGTACAATATGTCACAAAAAACAATGTCAGAATCGCTAGGATCCGTTGAAGCGTTCCAGAGTTATAACCTCATAAAGGGACACTGGTCAGAATTGCGCAAAATGGCGAGGTCAGTAAGGTCAAAATAGGCTGGGGGCTGAAGGGGTTAAAATACAACCTTAAACACCTCTGTATTGCACATAAACCAAAATAACCACTACAGGTGCTTTCCTGTGAGACATAACCCAAAAATTTAAAGTTACCTTGGTGAAATGATACTATGGATGCCAAGGTGTTAAAACAATTTTAATATTTATTTTTTTTAACTCACTTTTTTAAAAAAAAAAAAAATCAACAAAGTAGGAGCTACACAGCTCTTTAATGAAATACAAGGACAGTAATGAAAAAAATAATTGCTTGTCTGGACACTGCAACTCTCGCTGGCCGGAATCCCGCTGGCTGGGACATTGATGAGTGAAGCCCTACCTGGCAGGTTTATATACCTTTCATTTATAATAAATTGGAGCATTCTCGGTTAATAAAAATGGAATCCCATAGGCTTCCATGCTACCAAACAATGGATGGCGACGGATCTGTCGCTGTCTGATTTTTCGACGTACACAAAAAAAGTTAAGGCCGCTTTACACACTGCGATAATGGTACCGATATCGCCATCATGCATAACCGCCCCCATCGTTTGTGCGACACGGGCAAATCTCTGCCCGTGTCGCACAACATCGCCCAGACCCGTCACACATATTTACTTCCCTGCGACGTTGTTGTGACCGGCGAACCGCCTCCTTTCTAAGGGAGCGGTTCGTTCAGCGTCACAGCGACGTCACAGCAGCGTCACTGAACCGCCGCCCAATAGAAGCGGAGGGGCGGGGATGAGCGGGACGAACATCCCGCCCACCTCCTTCCTTCCGCATTGTGACCGGGAAGCAGGTAAGGAGAGCTTCCTCGTTCCAGCGGTGTCACACGGAGCGATGTGTGCTGCCGCAAGAACGAGGAACAACTTCATTACTGCTGCAGTAACGCTATTTGAGAATGGACCCCCATGTTGCCGATGAACGATTTTGCACATTTTTGCGACGATGCAAAATCGCTCATAGATGTCACATGCAACGGCATTGCTACAGTGGCCAGATGTGCGTCACAAAATCCGTGACCCCAACGAGATCGCTGTAGCGATCTCGTAGCGTGTAAAGCCCGCTTTACTTTGTCCGTCGACTCCATTGGCCGGACAAACAATTTTCAACAGATTCGTCGAACGATGGATGAAACGTGAGGCCATCCATCGCAATCCGTCGCTAAGGCTACTTTATAACATCCGTTTTTTGCCGTCAGGCACAATCTGGTTTGTGCCTGATGCAACGGATCCATCGCAGATTGTGTAAAAACTGATGCAACGGATCCAGCAAAAAAACTGATCCGTTTTTTTTTTTTCTTTTTCATGCCAAAGAGAGAGAGAGAACCCATCATCACTGCACACATCACCGCATACACGCAGGCACTACCGTCCCCATCATCACTGCACACAACGGCACTACCGCCCCCATCATCACCGCACACACACTGGCACTACTGCCCCATCATCACCGCACACACACATCGGCACTACCGCCCCCATCATCACCGCACACCCGCAGGCACTACCTGAGTGACATCACCGCTGACAACGCGACTCACTTCAGTTGCTCTGTGGAGCTCACAGTGAGCGGCGGTGTTCTACGGCTGCTCTTGTCAGGTACCGATGTAGCATAGTAGAAAGCGTTGTGGGACCTCGTGTGGATTACGACGGACCTAGAGGGGTATTTGGGGATTTTAATAAAGTGGTGAAAGAGGTTGATTTTTTGTCTTTTATTTCAAATAAAGGATTTTTCGGTGTTTGCGTTTATTTACCTTCACTATAGATTAATCATGGGGGTGTCTCATAGATGCCTGCCATGATTAATCTAGGACAGGGCAATTCTGGATGAGCCGATTAGAGTACTGGGACAGTCGCATCTAATGGATGCGGCATTTCCGGGCGGCTGATGGGTGATAATTTTAGGCTGGGGGCTTCCCATAACGTGGGTCTCCCCATCCTAAGAATACCAGCCTTCAGCTGTGTGGCTTTGCTTTGGCTGGTATCAAAATTGAGGGGGACCGCACGCCGTTTTGTTTAATTATTTATTTATTTTACTGCAAGATTTAGACCCGCCCACCGGCGGCTGTGATTGGTTGCAGTGAGACAGCTGTCACCCAGCGTAGGGGCTCGTCTGACTGCAACCAATCATAGGTGCCAGTGAGCGGGGGAAGCAGTTACTGCGAGATGGAATAATAAGCGGCTGGCATTTTCAAAGCAGGAAAAAAAAGCCTCCAAAGCAGTGTGACAGCTGTGCAGCACCGCGCCAGTGATCTGTGAGTATCAGAGAGGGGGGGAGAGGGGGAGACTGACCGACATACCGACAGAGAGAGAAAGACAGTCAGAGAGAGAAAGACCGACCGACAGACAGAGAGAGAGACTGACAGAGAGAGACCGACAGAGAGACCGACCGACAGACAGAGAGAGAGACCGACAGAGAGAGAGAGAGAGAGACCGACAGAGAGAGATTCGAACCAGAAAGGAATTTACACATCTGAGCATGCTCAGTTAAAAAAAAACGGATCCGTCAGTGGAATGCGTTTTTTGCCGCATTATGACGGATCCGGCGCCCATAGTCTTTCATTTTACAACACGCCGCACGTTTTTTTGCCGGTGACAAAAAATGTTCCTTTGTGCATCCTTTGTGGTAGCCTGACATGGAAATTTCGCCGATCCGGCGTACGCCAGATGAAACGCAAGGGCATCAGGCACAATCCGGTACTAATAGAATTCAATGAGGATAAAAACACATCCAGCGCCGGATCCGTTTTATCCAGTATTTGCCGGATTGTGCCTGACGACAAAAGCAGGATATGTGAAAGCAGCCTAATACAAGTCGGTGAGAAAAAAACGGATCCAGCGGCATCAGTCGCCAGATCCGTTTTTTTCAAATTCAACGGATTGTGACTGATGGCAAAAAACTGATCTGTGAAAGAGGCCTTACAGGGTCCTTTTGATGTTGGTTAATTGACTGCAGAAGTAGGTCTCTAGTGCCGGACTTTCTAGATATGGATGTTCTGGTGACGGCCCTACAACTGGGTGACATCACACATGTGCCTTACATAGCTCACCTCCTCAACCTGGTTGTACAGCAATTTCTAGGCCACTATCCCAGCCTGGATGCGCTGCTGCAGAAGGCACGGTCGCTGTGTACTCACTCCCCCCACAGAGATTTGCATTGCTACAAAGGTTTTTCGGCCTACCGGTTAATCAATTGGTATACGATTTGCAGACACAATGGAGTTCCACACTGCATATGGTGCAACAACTGTTACAGCAGCAACAACCCCTGGTGCACTATGTCATGACCCATAGCCTGGGACACTAGAGTCCGGATGTGAGGCAAATCACAATTGCGGAGTAGGCACAGATGAAGGACCTCTGCACCGTCCTGCACAGTTTTGAAATTACTACCAAGATGGTTAGCGCTGACGATGCCATCATCAGCATCACTACTCTGGTCATATACATGTTGGAGCACACTTTTAGGGATGATTGAATACCTCAAATATTTGGCTTCGCGAATATTTTCCGTATAGGTCGCCGCTATTCGACTGTTCGCGAATATTCGATGAGCAATGTAAGTCTATGGGAAACCTGAATAACAACTATTTGGAACTATTCGGGCTTCTCATAGACTTACATTACGCATCGAATATTCGCATAGTTATTCGTCGAATATTCGCGAAGCCCAATATTTGAGATATTTGATTATCCCTACACACTTTCAATAGTCTGCAGGAGAAGGTGGTGGGCCCAGAGGAAGAAGTGGAAGCAGAGGAAGGGATATAATTTTCTGTAAGGTCCGTATAGTCCTTGCACAGGCGGGTGTCATGGAACGTGGGGCGTGCGTCGACCGAGGTGGGTTCGTGGTAACAGACAAACTGGTAGTGAAGGTTCAAGAGCCGAGGAACAAATGAAGGAGGAAGAAGTAACGGGCACAGAAAACTCAGGAGATAAAGAAGATATTGATCTCGTCTCTGTTGTCCGTGGTTGGTGGAAGGGGATGAAGGAGGCAAGCTTGAGCGTAACCACAACACTAACACAACACAGACTTGGACCTCATGGAAGTGTCCGACACATGAAGGCCTTCTTGCTGCACTGTGTGTCACGTGATGTCCATATTGTTAGTAGTGATGAACGAACCGGCCGTGGTTCGGCTCGAGTTCGGTTCGCCGAATGGAGGTCTTGTTCGAGTTCGGTTTGGCGAACTGGTTTGGCGAACCACTCGAACCGCATAGGAAACAATGGGAGGCAATCACAAACACATAAAAACACCTAGAAAACACCCTCAAAGGTGTCCAAAAGGTGACAAAATACTCACAACACAACACAAACACATGGGAAAGTGACAAGAACAAATTCTCATGCGAAAACAAAACAGCGTTACAAGGAAAAGAGGAGGAGACACAGATATAGGCATGGCATGCCCTTCTAAAATCATGTAAAACCCCGCAAAGTTACTCCAAGCGGAGTCTCCCTTTTTTTCCAAAAATTGGGCCACACACATACACACACCCACCCCTTCATTGGCAGCACTTGTGCCCCAGTTGTACACTTCACAGGTAGATTTGCATCAAGCACATTCAAAAATATGCCATACGTAACCGTCCCCAGGATGACACCGGGGTAGGTACCTAAGTCTTTCCTGATCCCAGCTCTGTTCATCTTGGATCATTTTTAAAAACAATGTAAGCAAGGGTTACTGCCAGCTGAGTCTCCCTTTTTTCCAAAAATTGAGCCACACACACACCCACCCCTTCAGTGGCAGCACTTGTGCCCCAGTTGTGCACTTCACAGGTAGATTTGCATCAAGCACATTCAAAAATACGCCATACTTAACCGTCCCCAGGATGACACCGGGGTAGGTAGCAAAGTATTTGCTGAACCATGAATTGTTCATCTTGGATCATTTTTAAAAACACTGTAAGTAAGGGTTACTCCAAGCGGAGTCTCCCTTTTTACCAAAAATTGGGCCACACACACACCCACCCCTTCAGTGGCAGCACTTGTGCCCCAGTTGTACACTTCACAGCTAGATTTGCATCAAGCACATTCAAAAATACGCCATTCTTAACCGTCCCCAGGATGACACCGGGGTAGGTAGCTAAGTCTTTCCTGATCCCAGCTCTGTTCATCTTGGATCATTTTTAAAAACAATGTAAGCAAGGGTTACTCCAAGCGGAGTCTCCCTTTTTTCCAAAAATTGGGCCACACACACACCCCATCAGTGGCAGCACTTGTGCCCTAGTTGCAAACAGGATGTTTTGATTTGCATTAAGCACATTCCAAATCCACAAGCATTTACTCTCCCCAGGGGTAGTAAATTCCTTATGGATCCATGACTTGTTCATTTTGATGAACGCTAGTCTGTCCACATTGTCACTGGACAGACGCGTGCGCTTATCTGTCAGCACACACCCAGCAGCACTGAAGACATGTTCAGAGACAACGCTGGCAGCTGGACACGACAAAATCTCCAAGGCGTAAGTGGAGAGCTCTGGCCATTTTTCAAGATTTGAAGCCCAAAATGAGCAAGGCTCCATTTGCAAAGTCATGGCATCGATGTTCATTTGGAGATACTCCTGTATCATCCTTTCCAGCCGTTGACTATGTGTCAGACTTGTTGTCTCTGGTGGCCTTGCAAAGGATGGTCTAAAAAAATTATCAAAAGATTTAATAAAATTGCTGTTACCAGCACCAGATACGATGCTGCTGGTACGGGTAGACTGTTGAAGATGACGAGACCGTCCCATGTTTGTCAAGTTACAACTGGGAGATTCACTCCCTGCACCACGGTTGTTTGGTGGAAAAGCCGAGTTAAGATCGAGTAACAGCTTTTGCTGATACTCCTGCATACGTGCGTCCCTTTCTATGGCTGGAATTATGTCACAAAATTTGGACTTGTACCGGGGATCTAATAGTGTGGCAAGCCAGTAGTCATCATCACTTCTAATTTTGACAATACGAGGGTCATGTTGGAGGTAGTGCAGCAAGAAGGCGCTCATGTGTCTTGCGCAGCCATGTGGACCAAGTCCACGCTGTGTTTGTGGCATAGAGGTGCTAACCGTTCTTTCTTCCTCTGACATCTCCCCCCAACCTTTTTCAACTGAAATTTGACCAAGGTCTCCCTCATCCGCTGAGTCTTCCATGTCCATGGACAGTTCGTCTTCCATTTCTTCATGTTCTCCTGCACCTTCCTCAACATTTCGCCTGCTATCATGCGCCATTGTTGATCCCTGTCCCCCATGGTCCCATGCCTGCCGCGTTGGTGGTGATGAACGTCTGGACCTTGGTGATGTTGTTGTGTCTTGCGCATATGAATCCTCCTGTAGTTCCTCCCCTTCATGTTATCTCACCCCCTGGAATTGTCATGCTGATAATGGCATTGTCAGCGCTAAACATATTCGTCGCCATGTCGAAACTGTGCAGAAGGGTGCATAGGTCCTTGATCTGAGACCACTCCATCAGGGTGATCTGCCCCACCTCTGCATCTCGTTGGCCCAGGCTATACGTCATGACGTATTGCACCAGGGCTCGACGGTGCTGCCACAGTCGCTGTAACATGTGGAGAGTCGAATTCCAGCGTGTCGGCACATCGCATTTCAGGCGATCAACCGGCAGGCCGAAAGACTTCTGGAGCGATGCAAGTCGCTCAGCAGCGGTGGTTGAACGGCGGAAGTGAGCAGACAGTTTTCGTGCCCTGTTCAGAAGGCCATCTAGGCTGGGATAGTGTGTTAAAAATTGCTGGACAACAAGGTTCAACACGTGAGCCATACAAGGCACGTGTGTCACCTTGCCCAGGCGAAGGGCTGCACCCAGGTTTGCAGCATTGTCGCACATGGCCTTACTAGGCTGCAGGTTGAGTGGAGACAACCATTTACCAAACTCAGTCTCCAGAGCTGCCCACAACTCAGCCGCTGTGTGACTCTTATTTCCAAGACATTTCAAGCTAAAGACCACCTGATGCCGTTGCGCTCTGCTGCCAACATAGTAATGAGGGGTGCGTGATTCCTTCTGCGCAGTTAGAACGCTGGTGGCCTGACCAGGCAGGCTTGGGGTGGAGGTGGAGGACCCAGACGAGGTGGAGGAGGCAGAAGCAGTGGCGGAACTTGGACAGACAGAGGATTGACACACAAGTCGTGGGGACGGCAAGACTTGTGCAGCAGACCCTTCACCATCTATCACCATAGTTACCCAGTGCCCAGTCAGCGACATGTAACGTCCCTGTCTAAAAATACTGGTCCAAGTATCGGTGGTGAAATGCACCCATTCACACACAGAGTTTCTCAAGGAAGCGGTGATGTTGTGTGCGACATGCTGGTGTAGCGCAGGCACACCTTTCTTAGAGAAGTAGTGGCGACTGGGCATCTGGTACTGGGGCACAGCGACAGACATAAGGTCTCTAAAATCCTGTGTGTCCACCAGGCGGAAAGGCAGCATTTCGGTAGCCAAGAGCTTACAGAGGGATAAAGTCAACCTCTTAGCTTTGTCATGGGTCGCAGGAAATGGCCTTTTATTTGTCCACATCTGAGGGACAGAGATCTGGATGCTATGTGTAGACGGTGCTGAGTAGGGTGTCCCTGGAAAAATGCAGGTTTGTGAGGAAAGTGCAGGCGTAGACATGATGTTGCCTTCATCCAACGTTGGTGCTATCGATGTCTGAGAGAGCTGTACACATGTACTTGTTTCCCCTTCCAAACCAACTGACGACCTACCAAGCAAACTGTCTGTTGCGGTTACAGTGGTGGTTACAAGTTGTCAAACTGCTGAGGTTTTGCCCTCTACTAACAGAATCACGACAAATTTTACATATCACATGATTTGGGCGATCTTTTGCTATGTCAAAAAAGGACCAGGCTAGGAAAGGCTTAGAGGGCATGCGACCTGCTGATGCACCCCGACTAGTGCTCAGAGGCAGAGTGGTGGCTGAGGATGCAGTTGTAGACATGCTACCAGTACTCTGACTCTGTCCAGGAAGGCGCAAGGTAACTTCGTCGTCAGTTGCATCCTCCTCCACCGCCTCTGTTGACCTCCTCGAGTGCCTGACTGTGGGATGACAATAGGTGGGATCTAGAACATCCTCATCAATTGTTGTGTTTGCACTCCTCTCACCCTCAGACCGAGCCTCTTCTTGCCCTGACCGAATATTTAAGTTGTCATCCCAATCGGGTATCTGCATCTCATCATCATCAGTATGTTCCTCATTATCTATTACAACAGGTGTTTCAGTTTGTGAATATGGGTCAACATTATGCTCAGAAACTTGTTCATCACGGCCTGAATCTGAGTCACAAAGGTTCTGGGCATCACTGCAGACCATTTCCTGGTCTGTACTCACTGTAGCTTGGGAGCAGACCTCTGATTCCCAGGCTATAGTGTGACTGAACAGCTCTGCAGACTCAGCCATCTCAGTTCCACCATACTGTGCAGGGCGGATGGAGACTTCAGAGCTGAGAGAAAGCAAGTGTGATTGGGATGACAACTCAGAGGACTGGTGTTTTTTGGATGCGGTAGTTGAGGTGGCGGAGAGGGCACTTGTTGGACCACTTGAGATCCATTCAAGCATTTTCTTTTTTTGGCCATCATCTACCTTTGTTCCAGTTGTTCGTGTCCGTAAAAAAGGTACTTACCCTTCCATACGACCTCGATGTGGGCGGTGAACGTCCACTTCCTGGAGTGGGAGGGACATTCGGCGTCACATCGACATCACATGGCAGCCGGCCAATAGAAACGGAGGGGCGGAGATGAGCGGGACGTAAACCTCTTTCCTTCCGCATTGCTGGCCGGGAGCCGTGGGAGGCAGATAAGATCTGTTCAATGTTCCAGGGGTGTCACACACTGCGATGTGTGCTGCCTTGGAAACATTGAACAACCCGACGTGCAATTCGTCAGGATTCAACGGCTTGTATGAACATTTTAACGTTCATTCGCAATCGCACGTACCTGTCACACACTACAATGTACCTTACTTATGATGTGACCCCGTCGACACATCTTAAGATATATTGTAGCGTGTAAAGCGGGCTTAAAGGGGCCTACCAGATGTCTCCACATGATTCCGGCCCAAAACATGACTCTTTACCTCCTTGCTGACGTCGTAGCCTTGTTGGGACATGGTGGCCATCCACCAACCATCCATCTGGACTATCCAGGGTTGCTCGACACTCATCAGTAAACAAGACTGTTTGAAAATTTGTCTTTATGTATGTCTGGGCCCACTGCAAAAATTTCTGCTTGTGAGCACTGGTTAGGGGTGGCCGAATAGTAGGTTTATGCACCACAGCAAGCTTTTGAAGGATCCTACTGTAACGTTCAGTGCAGAGGTGAATCCACGGGACCGTGCACCGGACTCCCCCAGAGAGACAACCAGGAGCGAACCCTTATACAGGGACTGTCTGGCGGCCTCCCCAGAGGGCCTAGATGCGCCGCAGCCAGGACACAAGCGAGTTCGGGTTTTGCATCCTTCAGATGTCCGTACGGGATATAGCGACTAGTCCAACGGTAGCCGTGGGCAGGACGGATGACAGGAACCGGGTACAGGTGCCGAGTGGAAACAGCAGACGGAGTCCGGTTCCAGCGAGGAGTACAGGCTGATGTGGCCAGATGGAATCCAGAACCGGTGATGGGTACAGGCTGACGGAAGATGACGGGATCCATGGCTGATAGTCACCGGGGCAACTCCAGGGAAGCGGCAGCCTGGATACACTCAGGTTGGCAGTCGGACACTGTGGGCAGAGACAGGGTTAACCTGGGTACAAAGCACAGAGGGACCTGAACATCTAGTGCACCAGACTCCTCCAGAGAGACAACCAGGAGCGAAAGTCTATACAGGGACTGTCTGGCGGCCTCCCAAGAGGGTCTAGATCAGGGGTGGGGAACCTCCGGCCCGCGGGCCGTATACGGCCCGTGACGACTTTTTATGCGGCCCCCGGGCACATTCCCGGGGACCATTGTGCTTTAGTGGCAGCCGCGCTTTTCCCGGCTGCCGGCCCTTTAAATCCCACTGCCTGATGCCCTGTGGGTAGATGCTAGAATGTACGGGCTCTCTCCAGATCCTGACTTCCAGGACCTGACTGCAGCCCATACATTCTAGGCTTATCCCTGGCCTGTGTGCTCTGGTGGGCGGGTAAGCAGCACGCTGCGATAAAGTCACACAGAAGAGCTGCAGCAGGTTTACCAGCCTCCCGAAACTGTGCTGTGTGTGTGTGACTCTCCTTCCCCCTCACTGCGAGTACTCAACCCATCGCTGCCCCCCCCCGCTCAGTGCTGTGTACCCCCTCGTACTGTGTGTACCCCCCAATGCTGTATGTACCCCCCAATGCTGTGTGTACCCCCTCGTGCTGTGTACCCCCTCGTGCTGTATGTACCCCCCAATGCTGTGTGTACCCCCTTGTGCTATATGTACCCCCTAGTGCAGTGTATACCCCCTAGTACAGTGAGTACCCCCTAGTACAGTGAGTACCCCCTAATGCTGTGTGTACCCCTTAATGCTGTGTGTACCCCCTCGTGCTGTGTACCCCCTCGTGCTGTGTACCCCCTAGTGCTGTGTACCCCCTCGTGCTGTGTGTACCCCCTCGTGCTGTGTGTACCCCCTCATGCTGTGTGTACCCCCTCATGCTGTGTACCTCCTAGTACAGTGTGTACCCCCCAGTGCTGTATGTACCCCCCAATGCTGTGTGTACCCCCTCGTGCTGTATGTATCCCCCAATGCTGTGTGTACCCCCTCTTGCTATGTACCCTCTAGTGCAGTGTGTACCCCCTAGTGCAGTGAGTACCCCCTAGTACAGTGAGTACCCCCTAATGCTGTGTGTACCCCCTAATGCTGTGTGTACCCCTTAATGCTGTCTGTACCCCCTCGTGCTGTGTACCCCCTAGTGCTGTGTACCCCCTCGTGCTGTGTGTACCCCCTCATGCTGTGTGTACCCCCTCGTGCTGTGTGTACCCCCTCATGCTGTGTACCTCCTAGTACAGTGTGTACCCCCCAGTGCTGTGTACCCCCAGTGCTGTGTGTACCCCCTAGTGCTGTGTGTACCCCCTAATGCTGTGTACAACCCAGTGCTGTGTACCCCCTCAGCACGGTGTAACCCCTCACTGCTGTCCGTGCCCCCCCTAGTGCTGTCTGTACCCCCTGGGTGATGTCTATGCCCCCCACCAGTGCTGTCCGCACCACCTAATGCTGTCCATGCTGCCACCAGTGCTGTCCATGCCACGGTGAGTGCTGCCTGTGCCCCCCTTATGCTGTCCATGCTCCCCAGTGCTGTGTGCCACCCCTCAGTGCTCTTAACTCGCTACTGCTGTCTGTACCCTCCCACTGCTTTCTATGCTCCCCAGTCCGTGCTCTCCTATTGATGTCTATGTTCCCCCCAGACCTGTCTGTCTCCCTAATGCTGCCACCCAGTGCAGTCCGTGCTGCCACCCAGTGCAGTCCGTGCTGCCACCCAGTGCAGTGCGTGCTGCCACCCAGTGCAGTCCGTGCTGCCACCCAGTGCAGTGCGTGGTGCCACCCAGTGCTGTGCGTGTCCCCAGTCATGTCTGTGCCACCGCCAGGGCTGTCCATGCCCCCTACTGATGTATATGCCCCAGCCCCTCCTGTGATGTATATGCCCCAGCCCCTCCTGTGATGTATATGCCCCAGCCCCTCCTGTGATGTATATTCCCCAGCCCCTCCTGTCATGTATATGCCCCAGCCCCTCCTGTGATGTATATGCCCCAGCCCCTCCTGTGATGTATATGCCCCAGCCCCTTCTGTGATGTATATGCCTCAGCCCCTCCTGTGATGTATATGCCCCAGCCCCTCCTGTGATGTATATGCCCCAGCCCCTCCTGTGATGTATATGCCCCAGCCCCTCCTGTGATGTATATGCCCCAGCCCCTCCTGTGATGTGTACTCCCAGTGTCTCCTGTAATTTATGTGCCCTGGCCCCTCCTGTGATGTGTATGCCCCCAGCATCTCCAGACAGAGACAAACCTGGAAAAGCAGCTGTGAGAAACAAGATGATCAATATCACCGAACATTACAATCGCACCAAAGAGAAGCAGCTCCGGCCACCACAATAGGGGTGAGTTAATTAATCGTTTGACCAAATATAGCAGGGTTATTTTTCAGGTTGATAATGTTGTGCGGCCCCCAAAGGTTAGTAGGAAATTCCAAATGGCCCCCGGCAGTAAAAAGGTTCCCCACCCCTGGTCTAGATACACCGCAGCTGGGACACAAGAACACGTTGAACAGGCACCGCCCACAAGCAAAAGGAAGTCTTATATACCTTGCATCTGTAATCAGCCATATCCTGTTTCAGTGACGCTGACCCTTTAAGAAGAGGTGAGTGAGCGCGCCCATGCCCTAGTGTGCATGTGCAAGGCCCGAGCACCGGAGATCAACACAGGACGCAGGGGAGAGAGCGGAGGAGATGCTGGGGGACCTGCAGCTGATTCCCGGACCGCAGCGGGATGCCGGAGCCGACGGGCGTGGAGCACGGAGGATGCACAGGAGGGAGAGCGGGGGCAGCAGCGATGGCCAGGGTGCCCGGGGACCGAATCGGTGATTGACGGGTGGTGCCGGGATCCCGGGAGCGTGACACCTACATCTTGAGGTTTGAGGGACTCCAGAGGCACCAGCAGCTTCAAATATCTGTTTGCTGGTTTGTAATGGCTTTTTAGCAGCTGTTCTCTTAATCCGATGAACTCTCCTAGCAGAATCCTTCCTCATTCTGCCTTTATCAGCACGAACAGATACCGTATTTTTCGCTTTATAAAACGCACCGGATTATGAGACGCACCCCAAATTTAGACATAAAAAAAGGTAAAAAAATAAAAATGGGGTCCGTTATACTCCGGTGTTCTCTTACCGGATTGGGGCAGCAGTGGTGGTGAAGCAGGGTCACAGGAGGCAGAGGTTGTGCTGGTGGCGGGTCAGTGGCGGCGAGGTCCATGGTGACAGGTGCGGCGGTGTCCATGGTGGCAGGTGCGGCGGGGTCCGTGGTGACAGGTGCGGCAGGGTCCGTGGTGATAGGCGCGGCAGGGTCCGTGGTGATAGGCGCGGCGGGGTCCATGATGACAGGCGCGGGGGTGTCCGTGGTGACAGGCGCAGCATGTCAGTAGTGGCGGCAGCAGCGGCGGCCGGTGAGTGGTGCAGTAGGCCGGTGCGGTGAGTGTCCATGGTCCCAGTTCAAATGATGGTGTCTGGGGCGGCGTGTGCGCAGATGGAGCTCTCATCCAAGATTTCCATCTGCGCACTCGCCAGCTCCCATCTCCATCATTTAAAACTGAGACCGCGGCACACTGGGAAACCTGCTGCACAGCCACCCACATGCACAGAGTGGCAGCCAGCAGTACGCCCGTCCACCCGCACAGAGAGGCAGCCGGCACCGAAAGGCATCTGGCTGCTGCCTTCACGCAGGTGTACCGTCCCGCGGGCTCAGCTGTGACCGCCGAGCCGCTCGGATCCGTGCTCATACGGTGGGTGGCTCGAACTCCTCACGGACCCGAGGGTCACGTCGCTCTGCAAGGGGGTTGGCGCTACAAACAGGGACTTCGGTGGGGAGCTCCTCAGCCGGGGCCGCGGTGGTTTGGAAGGGATGTAAGTTCGTGATGCCACCCACGGGTTGTGGTGAATAGATGGACACCACCGCTGCCGTTAACTAGGCCTCCCGGGGACGGTGTTGCGCAGCTTGGTGCTGACCACTCCGTGGGTAGGGGAGTGATGGTCTCGGGGGCCCAAGGGAGGTGCTGAGGCGGGGGAGTGGGTGCGGGCTGGATGCTGGTGAGGTGCGGTGCGGCGCGGTGCGCGGCCCGAAGGCACTGGTGTACTCACTATGACACAATACACTGGAGTCTCTGGTAAACCAAACGGAATGATGAACGGGGCCCGCAGCCGGCTGCAGCTTCTCCCTTATCAGGTTGGTGGTTTCCGCCTTTCTCCTGCACCAGTTTGTGTCAATATTTGACTCCTATGCCTAAGCAACGATAGTCCACTCCCCGGCTTGCTGGTTGTTGGAGGAGCCCTGCTTGCCCGCAGACGCTGGCCCTTTGGGTCTCTATGCCTTGGCGGTGGCTGTACCCTGTATAGTTGGGCTATTGTCTTCTAAAGGGTCTTGTGTGGGAAAGGTCCTAAAGTCCAGTCCTCAATCAGTTGATTTGACTTGGCCCTGTTGGTTGGGGGCTTCGTACTGGGTCTGAGTACCCCTCCTGGTGCTCCGGTTTCCGATCGGTTCCCTAGTTCGGTACCGGCGGGCCACCGCCCGACCCCAGTCCCTACGGTTCCACCGGCTGTAATCCCAGCTCCTGCAGGTGGCCACCACCGTCTGCCTCCTTGCCAGAGGTGACTGGGCTCCAACCCAGCCACCTGAGTAGACTATTGGCAGGCCTGGTCACAGTTCTGCCCTTGAACTCGACCTCTCTCCTTCACTGACAAGACTGATCTACAGACTACTCTGAACTTGTGTCCTTTTTCCCACCTCCAGGCCTGTGAACTCCTCAGTGGGTGGAGCCAACCGCCTGGCTCCACCCCCCTGAAGTGAACATCAAACCTGGAGGGTGGTGACAAGGTTTTTAAGTTTGGCTGCTGTCACCTTTTTAGGGAGGGGGTGTGTGTGCATGGGACTACCTGGGACGACCTAACTAGTCCAGGGCGTCACATTCCCCCTTGGTTTAATGCAGACTGTCCGTGGGCTGCCCGTCCATCACCGGTTTATTTTGTTTTCTGACAGATAAAGAAAAACGGGAACACAGTACAAGTATACTAACGGTTGTACAAACTTTGAATATTGGCTTTTTAAATCTTCCCTTACGGGAGGCACACACTTGAACCGTTGCAAACATGAACATTTTTAATAATACGGGAAATGGGACCGGGTCCTTCAGTCACCCACCCAAACAACCTGAGCCTTGATGCTGCCCCTAAGAAGTGGGTAGCACCCCTTTTCCCCAGTCCAGGAACGGGCCCAGGCGTTATCCCACGGGACGGGTGCACAACTGCCTGTCTTTTCAGAGTCCCCACATCCAAGGGGACCCCTGACTCGGAGGATGGCCACCGGTTGAAGTGGTGGCGGGCCTCGGCCATCTATTTCCTGCAGGCCCATCCTCCAGTCTGCCTCACCGGAGGCCGTGAAACCGGAAGGCCGGTAAGAGGGATTTATTTACCAGACCAATAGTTTTTGGGTGGCCTGCCAGTTCTCGGCCTTCTCTTTATGAAACAGGGTAAAACAAAGTCCCAACAGGGACGAGCAGTATGGTCCCAACGGGGACTGTTCCCTTTGGCAGCTGGGTTCCGCTGCCTTACTCCGGATCTTCTTCCTCTTCATACTCCTCCTCGACGGCAACCTCAAGGCTGTATGGTGGGGGAGGGGACCAGGAGCGCTCCTTCCTTTTAACACTGAGGGCAAACCAGCCCCTCTCCCCGCAATGCCGGGTGTAGGTCACGAGATCCCCTGGAACCAGATCCCGATCCGGATGACCCAACGGGAGGTGGGAGTTGACATCCCGTCGGGAAACAAAAACTTCGGCCTCCCGGCCCGGTTCAAAGATGAACCCCCATCCATGTTGGGGGTCAAACCGGTTGACCTGGCCTTGGAATGTCGGGCCCGCACCCGAAAGGTAGCATTCCTTAGGTTCTCTTTCTCCCGGATTGTTCGGGCCAGGACCTCTGCCTTTCGCCTCTCACAGGCCTCAATCTCCCAGCCCAGCTGGTTTGGCCGTCGCTCCCAATATGGGGCGTCTGCGTGCCCGGGGTCTCTATGGGTGGGGGTCTGGCCCAGCTGGGGTTCCCCAGTGGCGGCCACGACCGTCACCCTCCGGAGGGAACCCCGCCGTGTCACGGCTGGCTCTGCAGCCTCGCAGCGGCCTCCCTGCGGGACCTCAGCCAAGGCCCAAGACCCGGGAATGGCCCACCTCACCTTCTGGGCCTTCTTCCGGGTAGCGCTCTCCTCCTCGGCCGGGCAGACTGCCGGGGCCAGGGCCACATCAGGCGCGGGCATTTTCCGGGACTTAGTTTTCCACGAGAGCAGAGGTAGTGCGGGCCAATCGGGTTGCTGTCCGCGTGCTGCGGCCACAGGCGGCTCCTCCTGGGCGTCTGGGATGGGCTCTGCCACCGGTGACGGGGGTGGGGATCTGGGCGGAGAGGTAGCGGCGACCGCTACGGGCAGTGGGGGAGGCAGTATAGAAGGCAGGAGCAGACTGGGTCTTTCAGCCGCAGCGGCCGGTCCCTCTCGGACATAGGGGCATGGGTCGTGTACCCTTTCCTCAAACACTGCCGCCACTTAACATGCACGCACGGCAGTGGCTATCCCCTCCATTTCGGCCGTCCATTGCTCCATAAGGTAGCGTACCTGGGCCTGGAGACGGCAGCACATCATGGTCGTCCGGGCTTCCACCCACGCCGCTGTTCCGGGTGCGTGCTCCGGGAATTCGGGCTTCTCAGACGGGGCCGACATGTTGTTATTGTTTGTCCAGGAGCCAGGCGGATGGCAGAGTGCTGGAGTCCCTGCCTTCTATCTCCTCAGTCACATGAGGCTGGATCTTCACCCGCCCCACCTTCGTCTTTTTCGGGCACTCTACTTGCTCTCGGCACCACTCTGCTCTCGGAGGGCGGGGCTTTGCTTTTCGCGCCCTTTCTGCTCGGAGAAGATGGCTCGGGCGGGAACTTTTCGCGCCCAAGATGGCGGATTCTGCAATTTTTCAGTGGGACGCCGATAACGACAATTTCAAGGCGCACTGCCACAAGTAAGTGGACGGTTCTATCCTGTTCACAGACGCCAGAAGAGTCGATGTGTACCGCCCCGCGGGCTCGGCTGTGACCGCCGAGCCGCTCGGATCCGTGCTTGTACGGTGGGTGGCTCGAGCTCCTCACAGACCCGGGGGTCACGACGCTCTGCAAGGGGGTTGGCGCTACACGCAGGGACTTCGGTGGGGAGCTCCACAGCCGGGGCCGCGGTGGTTTGGAAGGGATGTAAGTTTGTGATGCCACCCACGGGTTGTGGTGAATAGATGGACACCACCGCTGCCGTTAACTAGGCCTCCTGGGGACGGTATTGCGCAGCTTGGTGTTGACCCCTTCGTGGGTAGGGGAGTGATGGTCCCGGGGGCCTGAGGGAGGTGCAGAGGCGGGGGAGTGGGTGCGGGCTGGATGCTGGTGCGGTGCGGTGCGCGGCCCGAAGGCACTGGTGTACTCACTATGACACAATACACTGGAGTCTCTGGTAAACCAAACGGGATGATGAACGGGGCCTGCAGCCGGCTGCAGCTTCTCCTTTATCAGGTTGGTGGTTTCCGCCTTTCTCCTGCACCTCTTTGTGTGAATGTTTGACTCCTATGCCTAAGCAACGGGAGTCCGCTCCCCGGCTTGCTGGTTGTCGGAGGAGCCCTGCTTGCCCACAGACGCTGGCCCTTTGGGTGTCTATGCCTTGGCGGTGGCTCTACCCTGTATAGTTGGGCTATTGTCTTCTAACGGGTCTTGTGTGGGAAAGGTCCTAAAGGCCAGTCCTCAATCAGTTGATTTGACCTGTTGGTTCGGGCTTCGTACTGGCTCTGAGTACCCCTCCTGGTGCTCCGGTTTCTAATCGGTTCCCCGGTTCGGTACCGGCGGGCCACCGCCCGACTCCGGTCCCTACGGTTCCACCGGCTGTAATCCCAGCTCCTGCAGGCGGCCACCACCATCTGCCTCCTTGCCAGAGGTGACTGGGCTCCAACCTAGCCACCTGAGTAGACTATTATCAGGCCTGGTCACAGTTCTGCCCTTGAACTTGACCTCTCTCCTTTACTGACAAGACTCATCTACAGACTACTCTGAACTTGTGTCCTTTTTCCCACCTCCAGGCCTGTGAACTCCTCGGTGGGTGGAGCCAACTGCCTGGCTCCACCCCCCTGATGTGGACATCAAATCTGGAGGGTGGTGACAAGGTTTTTAAGTTTGGCTGCTGTCACCTTTTTAAGGAGGGTGTGTGTGTGCATGGGACTACCTGGGACGACCTGACTAGTCCAGGGCATCACACAGGTACCCGGCTGCCGCCCGCACGCAGGCACCCGGCTATCATCCGCATGCAGGGACATGCACCTGACTGCCGCCCGCACAGGCATCCGACTGCCGCCCGCACGCCGCCACAGGCACCCGGCCGCCCGATCGCCGCACAGACAGGAACCCCAGGTAAAGCTTTATTTGGATTTTAAGACGCACCCCTCATTTTCCTCCCAAATTTTTGGGAGGAAAAGTGCGTCTTATAGTCCGAAAAATAGGGTATGTTCTCTGAATCAACCACAAATCTCTTCCCAGTACGATGATCATGCTTAAGTTTTCGTGAGATATGTTTTCATTCTTTGTCCAAGACATTGCACTATTTGATGCTTTTCGGCAGCAGAGAGATCCTTTTTCTTTCCCATGTTACTTGAAAACTGAGGCCTACTTAATATTGTGGAACATCCAGTTTTCCTTTTATTGGGCTCACCTGGCAAACTAATTATCACAGGTATCTGAGATTGACTTCGATCCAAAGAACCCTAAGACACAGTACCATGAATGAGTTTAATTGAAAAAAAATTAATAATAATCGCTATGACACTTAAATCTAATTTTTCATAATAATTTGGAACATGAAATAGTCTAGGAAGCTAATGACTGTGCCAAAGCAGTAGAGTTCCACTGTAAGACTTATTTTTGCTGTTTTGGAAGCTTTTTGACTCTCCCAAAGGTGTCTTCACTGCTTTACGTTTGGCCTCCTATTAAATCCAATGGGGTTCTATAATGTTCGATGAGCCATTCGGCTAACAACGGAAAGTTCGCCAAGGGTCGTCGAACCAAACTTTGAAATATTCGCTCATATCTACTTATCAAACACGCAGATAGATGAATCCTCAAAATATGCTAATTGTAGGGCTGTGGATTTTTTAAAGCATACAAAGATAAAACTTATTAAAGTTTTAAGCTTTAATATAATGCAAAACAGATATAAAATAAAAAGGAAGACATAACAGAAAATACCTAGTTGTCTTCTAATTCCTTGGGGGGGGGGGAAATGAATTATGGCTCATAACCAGCATAGGCTTTTACAGTATGCAATGAAATGTATGATGCCAACAAAAGTGCCCCATAGACACAGTATGATAACCCCACAGTGGATTCCTCCACAGTACCCTACACATGCAAAGTATGATGACTCTTTTATACCCCCCTAAACTACCCAACGTATGGTGACCCAAACACAGTATGATCTCCAACTTTTACCCCTACACTGCACTCCATGTAGTATAATTGGTCTATATACAGTATAATGGCCCCCACACCTCTTGACACTGTATAATGGTCCCCACTAGCCCTCCAAACAGTATAATGGCCTGCAACAGTAGGTAGACCCCCCCCCCACATATATTCACCCTGTATAGTTTCTTGCATACAATATAATGACCCTCAAATAGCGCTCCATAAAGTTTAAAGGCTACCTCATAGCTCTCCAAATCTTATGCCAATGTATGTAAAGTGCTGTAGAATTAACAGCGCTATATAAATGAATAAATAATATATATATATTATATATAAATAATATATATAAAATGACCCTCCAAATAGTATTATGGCCTCCACATAGTCCTATAGACCTACAAATATTATAATGACCCCGCCATAGCCCTCCAAATATTATAATTGTTCCCACATACCCTTCCATAACGTATAATGGATCCCACATAGCCCTCCATATACACTGACAGCAAAAGGGTAATAATGTTTTGAACTTTTGAATTTCAGGTTCCATATCTCACGATCTACTACAGTTTTGAGCGCGAGACTACATTAATTTTTTAGACAATCATCTTGGCATTTTCATACATAAATTTGACTTGCAACTATTTACCTATGATTACTTATGTAGATTCTTGCGCCAACTGTTTGAAAAATCTCTTTTTTCCGGTATACTACAAACGACAACCTGTTCTCACATTCCCTAATAGCTCACTGTGTTATTAGGTTGATTCCGAAGTGAAAGATTGCTGGTCCAAAACGTGAAGCAGCCATGAAGAAGATTTCCCAAGAAAAGAGAAACAACATCATCCAGCTCATCCACTGTGGTCTCTCAGCCAAGTAAATTGTCAAACTAAATCATATGAGTGCTATGACAGTAGGAAGACTTTGAAATTAAGTCTGCCTATCCATTCAAAAGCCAAGAGGTGAATGTCAAGGCAAAATATCGGAGTCAACAAGTCGGCTCATCACAAGGTCTATCAGTTCTGGCGTAACAAACATGGCCGTGGAGGTGGCTCATATGCTTCGCAATAGTGATATCACAGCCATCCATGCAAGAACCATGCAATGCACATGACACAATGGTGGCCCAAAGAAAGGTGAGAAAGCCTCCACTTCATTATCATCTTAAGAAACGTTGGCTTGAGTTTGCAAAAGCGTACGAAAAGTGGAAAATAGAAGATTGGAAACAGGTGATTTGAAGAGGTGAGATGAAAGTCAAAAGGCTAGGCTCTGATAGGTGCAAATGGGTCTGGAAGAAACAAGGGACAAGGGGCTAATGGATCTAGAAATTGAAGGAACTGTCAAGTTCAGTAGAGGAAGCCTGATGAAATGGGGTTGTTTTACAGCCAAATGCATTGGATACTTTGACCAAGATCAATGGTGGTCTCAATGCTGAGCTATATTTGAGTATTCTACAAGACATGTTTGTGGAGACACGGGGCTCAGTGGGTGCTCTCGTCTGCTAAAACCGGCTGCCTTTAGAAAGACAGCGTGGCTCAGGGCTCATCCTAACTGAACGCACAACCTCCTTAACCGTGGGCGGAACACTACTCAGACAACACAGGGTGAGGGAACCACAATAATTAGACTTTATTGGATCCCCAAAATGTTAATGGCACATAACACATAACCAGCAAAACACACAAATGTAACAGGCAACAGAGTCTCACCCTTCCGCTGGCTCACCAGGGATTTGAAAGTCCGTGCCTCAGAGCTTCCAGGGATACTTACTCCAATCCAGCAGCACCCCGCTTTCGGCGGGCACCCACCGAGAAAGGAATAGCGCCGGATTTAGGAAGCTCCCTGAGGTCTGCAAAGTCTGTACTAGGTGACCGATTTGTCCCAACCTGGGTTTCCTCCTTAAGTAGTCTCTGGTATGATGATATAATCCTGGCAGCCGGAGTCGAAGTCCCTAGACTGTGGATATGGTCTCCAATCGGAACCGAAGTCCCTAGATTGAAGCCACAAGGTATCCTGATCCTCTAGCCAGCTCCTAAGAGCTTAGGCTGGATCATGCACATCCATCAACAACAACCTGGTGACTTAAAGAAATCCCTTGTATAGCCACAGCCTTCCACTTGGATACACTGCGTCCTCATCGGATTGGTTGGACAAGATTGCTTCTCCCATTGGATGAATTTCAAGCTGCATGGATAATGTTCATTTAAATGATGTGGGTAGAAAGACTGGGGATATCTACATGGGGTCTGCAAGTCACGGACTAGACAATGGCTACTAAGGTAATCACATTATCAATACACAACTACATTACAATGATTACTGGAAGGGTCTGGAGAAACAATAGCTAAGCAAACATGAGGTAATACACAAAAGAACAATACGTCTGGCTGAATGTTAAGAAACTTTAACCCATGAGAGTCCATGTCGTCACAATGTTAATTCATACACTTGAGTACCATGGGTTTGAAAAAGACGACACAGTCTTTCAGCAGACAATGACCCGGATCTCAGCCCAATCAAACATTTGTGCATAGTATTGAAGTAAAAGCTGTATACAAACCCAAGTGAGTTGACCAGTATGTACCTACATTGGAACATGTAGAAGAGACCTGGGACCAGATTTTGGTTGATACATGCTTGAATGTGCACCACCACATTATGGGTGTAAGGTCTGAGCATTCCTACATGAACTGTGTCATGGAAAGTGGATTGGTCATCGTGGGCCACTTGAATGGCCACTAAGGTCTCCCGATCTGACCCCTTACACATTTATCTTTGGGGTCATCTGAAGTCAATTGTTTATGCTGTGAAGATACAAGATGTGCAGCATCTAAAACAATGGATACTGGAAGCCTGTGCTAGCTTTTCTTCCGCAGTGTTGCTCTCAGTGTGTCAAGAGTGGGAGAAGAGGGTTGCATTGACAATCCAACACAATGGGCAGCAATTTGAACACATTTTATAAGGGGTCATAAAATTGTAAATAACTAGTGAATGAATAAATTTACGTTAAAACCAAGCACACCATTGTTTTTCTTGTGAAATTAAGATGTGTTACATGACTGTCTTTCCATTGGAAAAAGTAAAGTTGGATCAAAAATGTCCGACTTCAAAATGGCTGCCATGATCACCACCCATCTTGAAAAGTCCCTCCCCCCATATACTAATGAGCCACAAACAGGAAGTTGATATCACTAACCATTCCCATTTTATTTAGATGTAGATATATAAAAGACCCACCCTCTAGATTACATTATTTCTGAAAAAAAGCAAGTGATCATACATTGTTCTCTAATTTTGATCTCCAGTGTACAAGCTACGACATCTCTAGTCATTATACACAAAAGCATTGAGGACTTGGAATTGGAGGAGCCAGAGGCTAGAAGAATATGTACACTGGATCTTTATTTTATATGCATTGCTGCCTACCTATTTGAAGCATTTTCATTATTGTGGAAAACTCCTTTAAACTGTGAAGCTAGAAATATAAAAACTATGCAGACAAAAAATACTTGTTGCTAAAAGTTTACTTAGTTTTTCTTTCTACATATTCAATATTTATTCATCCATAAAGGGGTTAAATTGTCTGGGACCCTTGCTGTTCGCTTTTGTTGGTTACAAGTTCAGACAGGATTATTTTGTCTTTTGAAAAAGATCTGAGTGGCCTTGCTCAAACACCCCTCCCAAAACCACAACTCTGCCTAATTGGATAATGCAAGGGCTTTGGGTCATTACGTTCTATTGTAAGGGGTCCTACTGACAGCTGCAACAATAAAACAGATTGGTCGCTCCAAAAATTCCAGCCCCCTTCCATTCTCCCCAGCTCATACTTCAACTAGCCACTGTTCAGTGTCTGCTTTAACCAAATCTGCTGATCAATTTTCCAAACAGGTAAGGCATTTTGCTTTTATAAAGTATAGTACAAAGCTACAGAGACAGAAAAAAATCTTTCGGCATAGTCTAGTATTAGATATCAAGTTCATCACATGTGAATGTATGTATATGTACTGTATATGTAGATCAGAAAGAATAGAGCAATGTGACCTTTTTCCTTTGCTATAATGACAGCGTAAACTGGGCACTACAGGGTCAATAGCAAGCAAAACATCTATGCATTAATTTTCTTTATGCAGAAGAAGACAAGTATATACTGTTTATGTATATAATGCTATAAATCAGTCAAATCTAAATACCCATTTATTTGCCTTACTCTAGCAATCTCAATTTTTAAGAGCGCTCATTACTTTTTTAAAATCAAGTTATATAATTGTCTCTTGTTAAATAGATAGCTCGCTGTATTCTTAACTAAATCAATATGTACATTAATGCAAGCACACATTATATAGAACAATTACACCGTCCTAGGGGAAATCCTCACTCCGCGAACTGATGAAAATGTATTCACAAGCAGTTGTTTCTCTATTAATTACTGACAACCTTGGTAGTATTCACGTTATCTCATGAAATGGGACATTCTTATTAAGCGGTGAATACACTTTCATAGCTGAAGTATCACAATGTGCTTAATATCTTTACAGGGGAAAAAAGGGAGAATATTTTCTTTTACTTTCTTTCATGAAGGGCCATAACACATGTAGGTCCATGCACACTCAGATTTTTAAGTCAGTCAAATATGGGGAGAGGTCTCACCAGTGGCATAACTAGAGTTTGATGGACCCCGGTGCAAAGTTTGGACTTGGGTCCCCCCCCAACGGTACACTGACACTTGGGGTACGGGATAATGACGCAGACACTCGGGGTGCAGGATAGTGTTGCTGACACTTGGCTTCTTCCCTCAGCACTCATGTTTTCCATGATCTAAAATCCCTCTTTCTATCAGCACCCAGCTTTCCTATGTTCTGATATCCATCTTGTCCACAGCAAACACCTTCCCCAAGCTCTGCTATACATATTTCCTTCAGCATGCAGCTTTCCCATTCTCTGATATACATCTTTCCCTCAGCACCCAGCTTTGCCACGATATCAGAGCATGGGAAAGCAGAGTGCTGAGGGAAAGATGTATAGCAGAGCATGGGAAAGAGGCTCTTTCCCTCAGCACAAAACTTTCCCATCCCATGCCTTTATGTTTGTCCCCTTCATATATAGCTCTCTCAATACTATAATGGCCCTCACATAGCCTTCCATATAGTATAATTAGTCCAACATAACCCTTCATATATTAGAATGCATAGTCCTTCATAATGTATTATTCCCATATACTGTTTAATATACACTCATAGGTCTCAATACATTATAATGCAGCCCCACAGTACTTCATATTATATTATGCAGCCTCCATACCATTTAATGCACTCTATAGGCCTCCTTGTACTATAATGCACCCCCATAGTCCATGTATAAGGTGTCCTTCATATCATATTATGCAATCCCCATACCATTTAATGCACCCCCATAGTCCTCCATGTTTTATAATGCAGCCCCATAGTCTTTCATATTATATTATGCAACCCAATAACATTTAATGCACCCCATAGGCCGCCATGAATAAAATGTCCTTCATATTGTGTTATGCACCCCCATAGGCCTCTGGCCACCATGTACTCACTGATTAAAAAAAATAAACAAGTCCTCACCTCTTATCATTCCCCCGCTGTTCCAGTCAAAGTCCCGTGCTCTGCAGTCTCAGTTCAGCAGCACTGAGATGTCAAGGGCAGGCACAGGGGGAGAATGATGAAGGATGGTGTGGAGCGCTCCGCTCCATCCTTCATCATTACTTTGTGCGATGATGAGCGAGGGCCAGCGGGCGAGGAGCAGACTGCTTCTCAGCAGGGCAGGCACCGGGCCCAGTGACAGTCGCGATCTCTGCGACTGCTATCTTTACACCCCTGGGTCTCATAGAGAGACCTTTTCTATTTATCTGTATAGCTGAATTGGTGTAATATTGATTACTCGCCATACACACTAGAATATTAGCGCCTGTTTGTTGCATTGAGTCTAATAATATTACAACATCTGATATTTTGTAATCAAGGTTTTGAACATTTAAAATATATCAAATGTTTTATTCGAATTTAATTAATTTAGTATTTCTACTGAAGATCCAAAAATACTGTTAAAGAAGATCTGTCAGCTCTGCTGACGTCTATGTTGTAATACCAGGAAAAACCAACTATGGAACATTTTTTCTTTGAATTCCGAGTTGTTCTGTTCTTCTGGCTTTTATTTTTAATAAGGATTGTGACGTAAAAAAATAGCAAAATGTTTTAAACATACATTTAACACACAAAAAATCTACACAATAAGTAATTTTCTAATGATAGCTTTCCTTTAAAGGAAATCTGTCACCAGGTTTTTGTCACCTAATCTGAGAGCAGCATAACATAGGGGCAGAGATCCTGATTCCAATGATGTGTCACTTATTGCTGCTTAGTGTAGTTTTGATAAAATCACGAATTAATCAGCAGTTTGTGATCGTAAGGCTGGGGCCACACGGGGATTAGTGTGATTCCCTTGCATGACACTCGGCTCACGCTGGCAGTACAGCAGAGCCGAGTGTCATGCAAGTGTGCCTGCGACTGAGGTCCGATTATGCGAGCGGTCCTTAGCTGCGAGGGGCGGGCCAGCTCTGAGGAGGGGAAGGCCGGCGCTGCGGAGGGGCAGGAGGGATTTATCTACCTCTCTCCTCCGTTGCCGGTTATTGACATTCGCGCCCTGCACTCGTGTTACACCGGTGTACCGCGAGTGCAGTGCGATTTTTCTCTCCCCTTATTGACTTCAATGGGTGTGAGAGAAACAATGATCGCATTACAGTCGCAGCATGCTGCGATTGTTTTTTCGGTCTGATTAGGGCTGAAAAAATAATCCCTCATGTGCGCAGACACACAGGCTAATATTGGTCTGAGTGGAATGCGATTTTTTTTATCGCACTCCACACGCACCGATTTTCATGCCGTGTGGCTTAGGTTTTAGAAGACTACTTGGCGTGCTGCCAGATAGTCCAGCATATTCATGAGCTCTGTATAAAAGGCTTGGGCCACACGGGGACTACTGCGATCCCCTTGCATGACACTCGGCTCGTGCTGGTAGTACAGCAGAGCCGAGTGTCATGCGTGTGTCCTTGCAACTGAGGTCCGTTCGTGTGAGCAGACCTCAGCTGTGGGGGGCGGGCTGGCACTGAGGAGGGGAGGGAGGGATTTCTCTCCCTCTCTCCTGCGTAGCCGGCTATTGCCATTCTCGCACTGCACTGGCAGTACACTGGTGTACCGCGAGTGCAGTGCGATTTTTCTCTCGCCCCATTCACTTGAATGGGTGCGAGAGAAAGAGTCTCGCATTACAATCGCAGCATGCTACGATTGTTTTCTCAGTCCGATTAGGGCTGAGAAAATAATCGCTCATATGTGCTGACACACAGGCTAGAATTGGTCCGAGGGGAATGCGATATTTTATCGCACTCCACTCGCACTGTTTTTCTTGCTGTGTGGCTTAGGCCTAACTGCTGGAAATGCAACAGCGAAAACATTGATCACTCAGGCTTTCTCAGTGCAGCTCTGACAGCCGTGATGTTCTGCAGTGATAGAGCACCGCAGAACATTGAAGCTGCGGTCAGAGAAGTGTAATGTAATGTCCCGAAAGAGACTAAGTGAAAAAGTACAAAAAAGTAAAAATATTTTTAAAAAAAATCACAAAAAAACAAAAACAAAAAAAATTCCATTAAATAGTTATATTTGTGTAAAAAAAATTAAATAAAAAATAAAGAAATAAAGTAGACATATTTGGTATCGCTGCATCTGCAACAACACAATATATAAAACTCTAACACCCCTTCAGTGAACACCGTAAAAAAAGTATCAAAAACGAAAAAGTGGAATAAAACGCAATCAAAAAGTCACCTGTAAATAAAAATGTTATTGCTAAAAATGTCATCTTGTCATGCAAAAAACAAGCTGACATACAGCTCCATCAGCGGAAAAATATAAAAGTTATAGCTTTCAGAATACAGCAATGCAAAAATATTTTTTCTCCTTATAAAATAGTTTTTATGGTGTAAAAGCGGCAAAACATAAAAAAAAAATATAAATGTGGTACCGAGGAATAAAAGTGTCTTATCCCTTTTATGGTACGGTGCACAACATAAAAAAACAACAAAAAAAACTAATAAAAACTATACCTGATTTGCTGTTTCTTTTTTATTCTGCCTCACAAAAAGCGGAATGCAAAACGGGGAAAAAATAATGCGTGGCTCAAAATGGTACCAATAAAAAATCCAACTCATCCCGCAAAAAACAAGCCCTTACACGACTGCAGAAAAATAAAAAATGGCAAAAGAATAAAAAACTATAGCTTTCAAAATCCGATGATGCAAAAAAGCCTTGATTTTGTAAAAAGCGTTTTAGTATGATAGTCGCCAAACCTAAAAAACTATATAAACCTGGTATCGCTGTAATCGTACTGACCGGAGGAATAAAGCCGCCGAATCATTTACACCACACAGTGAACGTCGTAAAAAAGAAATAAACAAAGCCAATTGTTCAGCTGCTGCTGATTTGTTCATTCTGCCTCTCAAAGATTGCAGTATGGAGCGGATGATATTTATCCTCTACACTGAGCATTTTCACCGGAATTACGTGTAAGGCTACATGCCCACAATCAGGAATAGCCGCATTTTGAACGTAGCATGTTTTTGCTGTGTCCAAAATACTATGTTGTACAATACAAGTGCAATGGATGGGATTTATAGAACCCTCCTGCCCTCTGTGCTTCTTTTCTGCGCAGTGTAAACTGACATGCAGCACAGCTTCCCAAGCTGTAGCATGTCAATTTTTGCTTACGGAGGCCTGTGCTCCGGTAGTCTCCATCTTTTTACGCCTCTTTTTAAGCATGCACAAAAGTGTGGTCATCAACAGTTTTGTTCACCTTTGAAAAGACGGCCAAACCGAGTCTGGAGTAACTCTGCTGCCTCTTTAGTGAATAGATGCATTGCAGGTTTCACCTGAATCACGTATTACGGAGATATTGGACGAAACCCTGATGTAAGTGCACAGCATAGACCACAGGATGTGAACGATCCAAAATGTTCTTTACTAAAACCACCACCAAATAGCATTCAATTCAACCCTCAAAACACAATTCTCACTCAGGTCCATCATTGCTTAACGTAAATATAGGGGCTTCCACATTATTGGTAGCACAAAAGCTCTTGAAAAACGCATTGGTTCCCCTCTCAAAAATAAATACAGCAAGATCAGTGCTCCCAAATCCAAATGCCCACCTCTCTTCTGAGCCCCACAATGTGCCTAGGCCTCTTCTCCACTAGCGTTTTTTCCTGCAAATTCCCTCACATTGATAAACGGTTTGCAATCTTGCAAATGGTTTCTAATAATGTTGTCTCCATTTCCCTGTTTTTCTCAGACGATACACGGGCTCTCCTTGAAATCGCAGCATGCTGCGATTTGATGCGATTCTCAGCTCTCCCCCCCCCATGCAAGTCAGAATCCGGGTGGCATGCGCATGTCACACGGATCCTGACACTTGCATACCGCGTCAGACTGGTACCGGAGGAATCTCCTGTAAAACCAGTCCTGGCCGCGGTTACATGCACTGAACCCCGGAGCTGTCCCCTGAGCTCCAGACTGCAGCCTGAACAGCGAGCGCCGAGTGACTGATTCCCCGGCGATTGCTGGTCAGGTCAGCACAGCTGCAAACAGATCAGGCAGACGCTGGAGCTCAGATTACAGCTCTGGAGCTCAGTGCAGGTAACCGCGGCCAGGACTGGTTTTACAGGAGATTTCTCCTGTAGCCAGCCCTACACTGCTTACCTAAAAACTCACATAGCACCCGCATGACGCTCACATGTCATACGGATGCTATATGAGGAAAAAAAACCACACACCACACGCAGATCACACGCAGGATACTCGACTCACATTTAGAGCCGAGTATCGCTGCGATTTTTTACACGCTAGTGGAGAAGGGGCCTTAGGGCTCTTCTCCACTGGCGTTTTTTTAATCACAGCGATACTCGGCTCAAAATGTGAGTCGAGTATCCTGCGTGTGATCTGCGTGTGATCTGCGTACAGTGTGTGTTTTTTTCCTCACATAGCATCCGTATGACATGTGAGTGTCATGCTAGTGCTATGTGAGTTTTTAGGTAAGCAGTGTAAGGCTGGCTACAGGAGAAATCTCCTGTAAAACCAGTCCTGGCCGCGGTCACCTGCACTCAGCTCCAGAGCTGTAATCTGAGCTCCAGCGTCTGCCTGATCTGTCTGCAGCTGTGCTGACCTGAACAGCAATCGCTGGGGAATCAGTCACTCGGCGCTCGCTGTTCAGGCTGCAGTCTGGAGCTCAGGTGACAGCTCCGAGGTTCAGTGCATGTAACCGCGGCCAGGACTGGTTTTACAGGAGATTCCTCCGGCACCAGTCTGACCCGGTATACAAGTGTCAGGATCCGTGTGACATGCGCATGCCACCCGGATTCTGAGTTGCATGGGGGTGAGAGAGCTGAGAATCACATCAAATCGCAGCATGGTGCGATTTCAAGGAGAGCCCGTGTATCGTCTGGAAAAAAAGGGGAAATGGAGACAGCCTCATTAGAAACCATTTGCAAGATTGCTATGTGAGGAAAAAAAATACACACTGTACGCAGATCACACGCAGGACACACGCAGGATACTCGACTCACATTTTGAGCCGAGTATCGCTGTGATTAAAAAAACGCTAATGGAGAAGAGGCCTTAGGCCTCTTCTCCACTAGCGTTTTTGTCCTGCATATTTCCTCGCATTGAGAAACGGTTTGCAATCTTGCAAATGGTTTCTAATGAGGCTGTCTCCATTTCCCCGTTTTGTTCTGACGATACACGGAGTCTCCTTGAAATCGCAGCATGCTGCGATTTGATGTGATTCTCAGCTCTCTCACCCTCCATGCAAGTCAGAATCCGGGTGGCATGCGCATGTCACACGGATCCTGACACTTGCATACCGGGTCAGACTGGCTACCGGAGGAATCTCCTGTAAAACCAGTCCTGACCGCTGTTACCTGCACTGAACCCCGAGCTGTCCCCTGAGCTCCAGACTGCAGCCTGAACAGCGAGCGCCGAGTGACTGATTCCCCAGCGATTGCTGTTCAGGTCAGCACAGCTGCAAACAGATCAGGCAGACGCTGGAGCTCAGGTTACAGCTCTGGAGCTGAGTGCAGGTACCCGCGGCCAGGACAGGTTTTACAGGAGATTTCTCCCGTAGCCAGTCTGACGCTGCTTACCTAAAAACTCACATAGCACCCGCATGACGCTCACATGTCATACGGATGCTATATGAGGAAAAAAACACACACCACACGCAGATAACACGCAGATCACACGCAGGACACTTGACTCACATTTTGAGCCGAGTATCGCTGCGATTTTTTACACGCTAATGGAGAAGAGGCCTTAGGCCTCTTCTCCACTAGCGTGTAAAAAATCGCAGCGATACGCGGCTCAAAATGTGGGTCGAGTATCCTGTGTGTGATATGCGTACAGTGTGTGTTTTTTTCCCTCAAATAGCATCCGTATGACATGTGAGCATCATGCGGGTGCTATGTGAGTTTTTAGGTAAGCAGCGTCAGGCTGGCTACGGGAGAAAACTCCTGTAAAACCAGTCCTGGACGGGGTTACCTGCACTGAGCTCCAGAGCTGTAATCTGAGCTCCAGCGTCTGCCTGATCTGTTTGCAGCTGTGCTGACCTGAACAGCAATCGCCGGGGAATCCATCACTCGGCGCTCGCTGTTCAGGCTGCACTCTGGAGCTCAGGGGAAAGCTCCGGGGTTCAGTGCATGTAACCGCGGCCAGGACTGGTTTTACAGGAGATTCCTCCGGTACCAGTCTGACCCGGTATGCAAGTGTCAGGATCCGTGTGACATGCGCATGCCATCCGGATTCTGACTTGCATGGGGGTGAGAGAGCTGAGAATCGCATCAAATTGCAGCATGCTGCGATTTCAAGGAGAGCCCGTGTATCATCTGGAAAAAAAGGGGAAATGGAGACAGCATCATTAGAAACCATTTGCAAGATTGCAATCCGTTTCTCAATGCGAGGGAATTTGCAGGACAAAAACGCTAGTGGAGAAGAGGCCTTTGGCCTCTTCTCCACTAGCGTTTTTTTTTTCTCCTAATTCCATCGCATTGGGAAACGGATTGTAATCTTGCAAATGGATTCCTATGATGCTGTCTCCATTTCCCCTTTTTTTCCAGACGATACACAGGCTCTCCTTGAAATCGCAGCATGCTGCGATTTGATGCGATTCTCAGCTCTCTCACCCCCATGCAAGTCAGAATCCGGGTGGCATGCGCATGTCACATGGATCCTGACACTTGCATAACGCGTCAGCCTGGCTACCGGAGGAATCTCCTGTAAAACCAGGCCTGACCGCTGTTACCTGCACTGAACCCCGAGCTGTCCCCTGAGCTCCAGACTGCAGCCTGAACAGCGAGCGCCGAGTGATGGATTCCCCGGCGACTGCTGGTCAGTTCAGTACAGCTGCAAACAGATCAGGCAGAACGCTGGAGCTCAGATTACAGCTCTGGAGCTGAGTGCAGGTAACCGCGGCCAGGACTGGTTTTACAGGAGATTTCTCCTGTAGCCAGTCTGACGCTGCTTACCTAAAAACTCACATAGCACTCACATGACGCTCACATGTCATACGGATGCTATGTGAGAAAAAAAACACACACCGTACGCAGACCAGACGCAGATCACACGCAGGATACTCCACTCACATTTTGAGCCGAGTATCGCTGTGATTTATAAAACGCTAGTGGAGAAGAGGCCTGTGAAATTAGTTCCACAGTCGGACCGGAATTGTTTGGCAGGCCCACGGATGGAGAAGAACCTTCTTAGGGCATTGATGAAGCAGGAAGAGTCCATGGATTCAATTACTTCAATGTGAACTGCATGGATGCTAAGACAGGTAAATAGGACAGCCCATCGCTTACTACTTGCAGCTCCTCCACGAGTTCTTCTTGTGATGACTGACCATGGACCAAAGACATCTACACCGACATACGAGAAAGGCTGATCTGTACTTAAACGATCTGTTGGAAGATTTGCCATCTGCTGATGTTGATGTCTTCCTCTTAACCTTTGCCACTTGACGCATCTATGAAGCACTGAAGAGACACACCTTATCCATAAACCAGCAGATCTGTCCTGCCTTCGGTAAGCTGTCTACCTTGATGCTGCACTTGTTCATGATAGTGTCGGACTAACAAGGTAGCAACGTAGTGTCGACCGGGAATTATAATAGGATTCTGTTCCTTGTTATGCAGATCAGATTTTCCAATCCGGCCGCCCACTCGTAGCAACTGGTTGTGATCGAGCACTGGATTCAGGTTGAAGAGCGAACTAGTTTTGGAAAGGTTAACACCCTTTGTGATGCTGTCAATCTCGTGGCGATATACTTCTTGCTGTACGCACCTGAGTATGACTTGTTCGGCACGTTCTTTGTCGATGACACCAGGATGATTCGCACACATGTGCCAGCCGTGGCACATTGAAGACTTGTAGAAACAGTGAGCGATGTGAATAAGATGAGCTACGGCTCGTACCGCAGATGACCAACTTGAGAAGCGCTCGAAGTGATGAGGTCTCAACTTCTGTTTTGATGTCACTGAAGTGTAGCAAGCGGAGATGATTGGTCTAATTTCCTTATCGGATTCTGGTTCCACCAGCTCGTACATGTTGCCAATGTAGTTATCGCAGGTCTCCTCGTATAAGATACTTGGAGGCGTCAGCCACATGTTGTCGCCAAGTTTGGACGCAGCAATGAGTCTCATTCCTCGGTCAGCTGGATTTTGTTCGGTGGGAATGTGGTGCCACTGTTCAGGACGAGCGAAGCTTCTGATACGTTCTACTCTGTTACTCACGTAGACATAGAACTGCTTCGTTTGGTTATATATGTACCCAGTACCACTTTACTATCGGTGTAGAATGTGAAGGATTCGATTGTGAGGTCCATTTCATCTCTCACAACCTCAGCGATTTCTACCGCCAATACTGCGGCACAGAGTTCGAGCCTTGGCACTGAGTGTGCGGGTTTTGGAGTCAGTTTAGCCTTACCCAGGATGAACCCGCAGTCCACTTTGTTGTGCCTTCTGAAGGTCTTCAGATAAGCTACTGCAGCTATGGCTTCTGTAGACGCATCGGAGAAGATGTGAACTTCTCTTTTGATGACAACCAAAGAAGACCTTGACGAATAACAACGTGGAATCCGGAGTTTTTCGAGTACCTTCAGGGACTTCTTCCAGGCCTCCCAACGTTGTTGTTTCTGGGATGACAGCGGAGCATCCCAATCTGTATTTTCGGCAGTAAGCTGTCTTAGCATGATCTTACCTTGGACGGTGAAGGGTGCGACAAATCCGAGGGGATCGTAGATGCTGTTTATCACAGATAGCACTCCTCGTTTAGTGAATGGTTTGTCACAGAGTGATACTTGAAAGGTGAAAGCATCCTGTTTGATGTCCCATAGCAGGCCGAGGCTACGTTGTGTAGGAGGGACGTCGGAACCCAAGTCGAGGTCTCTCAAACTTGTGGCGTGGTCTTCGGGTGGAAACGCTTCCATTACCTCTGGACTATTAGATATAATCTTATGGAGTCTGAGATTTGATGCAGCAAGCATTCCCTGAGTTTAGGAAAGCAGATTGATGGCTTCTTCACTCGAGGATAAGGACTTGAGCCCATCGTCCACATAGAAGTTCCTTTCTACGAATTGGCAAGCCTCATGCCCGTACTCTTCCTCACCTTCTGGGGCGGCCGTCTCAGTCCATAGATTGCCACAGCTGGTGAAGGGCTGTTTCCGAAAACGTGTACCCTCATCCGGTAGTCTATGACTTCGTTTTGGATATTATTGTCCTTGTGCCATAGGAACCTAAGATAGTTCCGGCTGTCTTCTTTCATGATGAAGCAGTGGAACATCTGCTGGATATCAGCCATTATTGCCACGGGTTCTTGCCTGAAACGAATCAACACTCCAATGAGACTGTTGTTCATGTTAGGTCCGGAGAGAAGAAGATTGTTAAGGGAGACGCCTTCGTGCTGAGCGCTGGAGTCGAACACCACCCTGATCTGGTTGGGTTTACGAGGATGGTAGACCCCAAAGGATGGAAGGTATTAACATTCTTCTCCTTCTTTCAACGGTGGTGCCGGTTCAGCATGATCTCTGTCGAGGATATTTTGCATAAACTCGACAAAGTGTTTCTCCATCTCTGGTTTTCTTTTCAAGGTTCGTTTTAGAGAGGAAAACCTTGCGGTTGCTTGCTGGAAGTTGTTTGGCAACCTTGGCCTTGGAGACCGAAAGGGTAATGGGGCTACCCAACTGTTAGAGTCATTTTGAGAGAACTCTTTATCCATAATCTTTATGAATTTCTTGTCTTCTCTCGTCGGTGCCAACTTGTTGTCTTCATTTGTAGACTCAAACACTGTTGACCCGAAGTCGTCATCCTAGAGATAGTATGCGTCCGCGCAGTCGGGCGGCTGCTGTCGCCACCTGGTGTCGCTCAGCCTCTTTTTCACCCAGTAGTGATGTGGACATGGTTGAAAGTTAGTGCCGCGACCGTTTGGGAGGATGTGCGCCTTGTAGGAGGAGATCGCGTCGGGACTCTTCATTTTGCCTACGCAGACGTTTCCTACGATCACCCAGCCTAAGTCGTAGCGCTGAGCCAATGGCGCGTCATGTGGTCCATTGATTTGTTGGCGTACTTTGTGTAGCCGGAGGATGTCCCTTCCAATCAGAATCAGGATTTTTGCACTATGATCAAGAGGTGGGATCTTGCTGGCGATAGTTCTCAGGTGAGGGTGGTGAAGAGCTGCCTCTGGCGTTGGAATCTCTTCCCGGTTAGCCGGTATCTGGTTGCACTCGACGAGTGTCGGTAGAGGTATCTCTATGGTATTTTCCAGAGATGTTACCACGAGACCACTGGCTCTTCTTCCGCAAGCTTCTGAGATGCCGCTGCAAGTGCCTAGTGTGTAAGGGTAGGCATTTCCTTTTAAGCCGAGCAAGTCGAAGAGTTCAGACCTGACAAGTGACTTGTTGCTCTGGTCATCCAGGATGCTGTACACCTTCACGGCCCTCTCTGGGTGACCTTTGGGATATATCCTTACTAGGCATATTTTCGCACAAGACTTGTCCCAGAGATCTTCTCCTCAGACTTCGGTGCACGAGGAGGATACTGTGAGGTGGTTTGTAGCTTGGCCTGTACTCTCCCCGCCATGACTTGTGGTAGGAGAAGGTGTAGGTGCAGGATCAGGCTGAGATGGGTGGAGCGCTTGTATGTGTTCTGTGCTGTCACACTCCATGCACTTAATTGTAGCCTTACAGTCCTTGACAAGGTGTTCTGTAGAGGCACAACACCTGAAACATACCCCAAACCTTTTCAAGAGTTCCTTTCGTTCTTGGAGGGGTTTCTTCCTGAAGCCAATGCACTTCTTCAGGGGGTGTGGCAGTCATGGAATAGGACACTGGCGGTTTGGATTTTCTGCCTTCCCGCCTTCATTGCCCTTGTTTGGTGCTGACGTTGGTGTAGGTGGTAGAACGTCGGTCATTTTGACTGATACTGGGCCCCTACATTTTCTGTCATTTTGATGAGTGCTCTCATATCTGGGAGCTGGTGAAGTGGAGTCGGTGGGTTCTCCACAGGTGAAGCTGGGGTCTGCCTTACGTTCCGCGATGCCATTGATGAACTCACAGAAGTAGGAGAATGGAGGGAAGGAGACTTGGTGCTCTTTTTTATAGTTTGTTCCTACCGTAGTCCACCTTTCCTGCACGTTGTAAGGTAACTTGGCGACTATGGGTTTCACCCCACGAGCGGTGTCCAGGTAGCTGAGGCCAGGTAGGTGTGTGTCTGTTTTGGCCAGCTGGAGCTCAGACAGCAGGTCGCTGAGTTCCTGGTACTTTGAAGCATCCTTGCCAGATATTTTGGGAAGGTCGTATAGCTGTTTCAGCAATGCATCTTCAATTGCTTCAGGACTGCCGAAGCCTTTCTCTAGTCTGTCCCATGCGGTTGCGAGACCAGTTGTTGGGTCGCTGATGTAGACGGATCTGAGTCTCTTGATTCACTCAGTAGACCGTGGCCCTAGCCACCTGATTAGCAAGTCCAGCTCTTCAGCAGCCGTAATGCCAAGGTCACGCGTTGCGGTTTTGAAGGCACACTTCCACCCTCTGTAGTTTTCAGGCTGGTCGTCATACTTTGTGAGACCGGTGTTGGTGAGTTCTCGGCGGATCATGTACCTTGCAAAGTCGGACATGTCTGATCTTTCCGATATTTGGGGCACATTTGCTGACTGCGTGGTGCTGGTTGCGTGGTTCGTAGCTTCGTGGTTCGGGAACATGGGAAAGTACGGAGTGGCGTAGGCGTTTAGACCAGTGACCGCCGGTTTGGTGTGTACAGTCTCTGTTGTATGCGGGGCTGGAACTACACAGTTGTTGGGAGTGTAGTGCCTTGCCGGCATGCTAGGTTGCATGTAGACATGGGCATACAGAGGTTGCTGATGCGCAGGGTGTGGCTGTCCATTGGAATATGAAGCAGGTTCAGGCTTGAAAGTCTGAGGTGCATTGGACTGACATGGAAGGCTGGAAGTTGTAGGTGGATCAGTGTCTTGAAGCTCTGGAGAAGTGTTAGCGTTGACGGGAATGTTGATGGTAGTTGGCAGTTCGTCAGCTTGGCTCAGCACGTAATCTCTTGTACGCTTAAGTGAGTCTTCTGTATCGAGATCACACAAACTGGCGCTGCCTTCTTGGCTCCCCCCCAGAGCTTGCTCAAAGACTTTTAGCCTTGCTATGGCCGCCACACGTTCACATTCCTTCTGAAGGGCTTCAATTTCTGCTTCCTTGCGTGCAGATTCTGCTTTCATCTCCGCTTCCTTGCGTGCAGATTCTGCTTTCATCTCCGCTTCTTTGCGTGCAGATTCTGCTTCTCTCTGGGCGAAGATGGCGTGTACTTTTGTTGTTTCTGCTTCAGTGCGCGCCTTTATGAGCTGCTCGCTGAGGGTTGAGTACCTTGATGAGCCTGATTTGAGTGAGTGCCTTGAGCTCTTAATGGACCTGGATTTGTAAGATGCCGCTCCTGACATTTGCGCAATTTTTGCTTCAGTCTCGCTCACAATGTCGCGCACGGTGCGGTCTCGTTCAGCATTAAGCTGTTGAAAGTCCTGTAGTTCTTTTTCAGACTCAGACGTATTTGATCTCAGCACGCTGGAGGAATATTTTTTACAAATCTCTTTGTAAGACCGGTATGCTGAGTACAGTTGTTCAAGGGCTCCCTCTGGTGGTAGCTCATGAGCACCGGGCGCAGATAAAACAGTCACTTGTTTTTGCACTCTTTGCCACAGTAATGCTGTCTGGGTGTGCAGTTCACTTCTGGCTGTTTCGAGGTTCTCTTTAACCTTCCATGTTGGTTTGGGCAACCGCTTAGCTCTTTCACTGTAATGTAAGTGTGAGTCCATGTCTTCCTCCTGTTGCTTTAAAGCAGGTAGGGAAATTGTTCTTTTTGACTCCATCAGGAAGGATGACTGCTGCTCTGCACTGGTTGTCAGGGAAACCAATACAATGTTGCAACTCTGCAGCCAGCAGTCTGTGTTTACAGCATGTATTTGCAAAGTCTCTGGTTGCAATTTACAATTAGCTTATGGGGGATTCTTGGTTTATAGCTGCACACAGTTCTGATAACAGGTTAATTAGTGATGGGCAGTCCGTCTCTTTTTGATGAGCCGGCTCATTCGGCTCGGCTCACCAAAAAGAATCGGCTCTTTCGGCTCAAAAACGGCTCTTTTTTTAAAAAAAAACCCTCTGCTACACCTTGTGATGATACAGAACCTCCCCTGTACATTGGGAACTTCATTCTACACCCTTGTATGTATCTAGTGAAGCAGTAAAAACAGTTTTTAGCATTATTGTTTCCGTTTCCTCAGATTGTCAGCTCTTCTGGACAGGGCCCTCGCTCCTCTTTTATGTGGTGTTTTTTGTACATGTCCTTTCTACATTAGTCAGTGCTGCGGGGAAACCAGGAGAGGTAAGTACAGATTTATTTTTTAATGAGTACACGCTCGCCAGAGGATTATGGGGGAGGAGGGGGGTGCATTATAGTCTATGGCGAGTTGTGAAGCTGCATTATGCTATATGGAAGGCTATATGGAAGGCTGTGAGGCTGCATTATACTATATGGAGGGCTGTGAGGCTGCATTATACTATATGGAGGGCTGTGAGGCTGCATTATACTATATGGAGGGCTGTGAGGCTGCATTATACTATATGGAGGATAATGGGGGTGCATTATTATAATTGGATGACTATGGCGGAGTATGGGATGCATTAGAATATATAAATGACTATGAGGGTACATTGTGATATATGGAGGAATATGGGGATGCGTTATAATAATTGGATGACTATGGTGGTGGGAGGGGAACACCATATATACCAGGATAAGGGACATATATACACGGGGCCCATACATATGATCTGACCAACATGTGTGCGCGCGGAGTGTGACAGGTGGGGAGTGCCCAGGTCTACATTTCACACTGTGGCTCACCAGACTCTAGTTACGCCACTGATAATTAGGAAGCAATACAAAAAAAAGTGTTTTATAGATGTGTGCAAATATCAGATCTATTTACATCTAAAAATACCAGGATTTGTTAACAGAAATAGAAAAAAAGTCTTAACTGCGAGAATTGTGACACCACAACGCCACAGACACATGCATATAGAGGCTAATGAATATGTTGTATGTAGTCACCAAACTAGTAAAAAAATATCAATTGTGGTCACAAAAAAAAAATTACACACACACACACACACACACACACACATGCACAGACACTCACACACACACACAGCAGCTTCCACTAAACATTGAAGGAATGGAGACATGGCTTATTAGCAATGATTTTCTCTTTTTTATGCCAGAAAGAAAACCTTACAGGGTTAAATGAACATGTCAGGGGTCATCTGTTCTGTGCACACACTGGACACTAAGTGCTGACTTCTATTACTAACTCTATACAATGATTGAAGCTGTATACACTTCTTTACATATGTTTGGTCTAAAATGCTATTATTTACCCAACAACTGGTCAGGTCTTTACTGTGGTGGTCCTGAACCCTGACTAAGGGTACCTTCACACATAGCGATGCAGCAGCGATCCGACCAGCGATCTGACCTGGTCAGGATCGCTGCTGCATCGCTACATGGTCGCTGGTGAGCTGTCAAACAGGCAGATCTCACCAGCGACCAGTAAACAGCCCCCAGCCAGCAGCGACGTGCAAGCGACGCTGCGCTTGCACGGAGCCGCCATCTGGAAGCTGCGGAGACTGGTAACTAAGGTAAACATCGGGTATGGTTACCCGATGTTTACGTTAGTTACCAGCGCACACCGCTTAGCTGTGTGTGCAGGGAGCAGGGAGCCGCGCACACTGAGCGCTGGCTCCTTGCTCTCCTAGCTACAGTACACATCGGGTTAATTAACCCGATGTGTAATGCAGCTACATGTGCAGAGAGCAGGGAGCCGCGCACACTGCTTAGCGCTGGCTCCTTGCTCTCCTAGCTGCTGTACACATCGGGTTAATTAACCCGATGTGTACAGCAGCTACATGTGCAGAGAGCCGGAGCCGGCAGAACAGGCAGCGTGAGAGCTGCGGAGGCTGGTAACTAAGGTAAATATCGGGTAACCACCTTGGTTACCCGATGTTTATCTTGGTTACAAGCTTACCTCAGCTGTCAGACGCCGGCTCCTGCTCCCTGCTCGCTTCATTTGTCGCTCTCTTGCTGTCACACACAGCGATCTGTGTGTCACAGTGGGAGAGCGCCTTTGAAGAAAATGAACCAGGGCTGTGTGTAACGAGCAGCGATCTCGCAGCAGGGGCCAGATCGCTGCTCAGTGTCACACACAGCGAGATCGCTAATGAGGTCACAAAAAGCGTGACTCAGCAGCGATCTCGGCAGCGAGCTCGCTGTGTGTGAAGCACCCCTAATACCTAGAGAAGATGATCATTGTTATCAGCAAACAAGCTGAGCCCCTCTCCTCCTACACATTACCATATGTGCCAGTCGAGGTCAGAAAACTTAACCCTAGCACATCATTCCCTGGTACTCAATTGTGCCCACTGAACTAAGGAAGAACCACTATGTGTGTATAGCTTTAAGTGTCAGCTCCTGCCCAGAGCTTGTGTTTACTTTACTCTTCTCCTTTATCTCCTGCTTCCCCCTGAAGCAGAGAAAAAAAAAAAAAGCGGCTCTTTATGGCTCGTTCACTTTGATGATTCGGCTCATATCGTTCACTTCAAAGAGCCGGCTCAAAGAATCGGCTCGTTCGCGAACGACACATCACTAAGGTTAATACTTTACAGGGCACTTTGTCTGAAGCTGCTATAAAGTTTTATGTTGTGGCTTGTTATCAGCCCCTTGGGGTAATCCTTTCTCTGGATTGTATGCAGTATAGCACTCCTGGAAACAGGTTCTTTACTGATATATGTATACTAATCCCGGTCACAGCTAGTCCTTTTCACTTTATCAGCCCCTTGGGGTAACTGTATGATTTTACTCACTCTACCGGCTTCCACAGATAGTGTTAACTCAGCCCAACGATGACTTGTAGAAAGACAAGGAGAAACGCTGTAGTTTCCTTCTAGAATCTTGTATTAAGTACAAAGTAAAGGCAGGTGAAAAAGGAATAATCTGTACAGGGTTGTAGACATGTCTCTTTAGCAATGGTTCCTCTAGACTAAACTGAAGGAGAAGGGAGGAGCATTCTATACAGAAGCCAACTAAGGGAGGTACATAGGGACAAACTTCATACAGTCTAATCTACCTAGTAACAATAAAGGAATTTCCTGATAGGAGGAAAAATATGCAATGCAAGAATTACATACAACAGGTTGTTCCCATTCATGGGACACAACAATTCTGATGACCCCCGCGACACCCGCGCTACACGGGAGCAGCTTCACGGGTTCATCAGAGTTCATTGGGAATTGTGATGAGTCCTCGATGCTGTCCCCACGATACTCTAGCTTCCAGGTTCTCACTACACACACACACACATACACACACACACACGTATACACTGAGCACATATACACACATATGTATACACATAGCAGACATACATGGATACACCGAGCAGATACACACACATAGCGCACATGCATGTATACACTGAACACACACAAACTCTGCTGTATACTCACCCAGCGATGCGGCCCCGGCACTGAAGTCCCCGCGATGCTCCGGCTTCCAGCTCCTCACTGCAGTGAATATTCAGTGAGTTTAATGAGCGGGGGTCAGGAGCGGGAGGCAGCAGAACCGGAGACAGCATCGCTGGAGAGAGGTAAATATAGAAAATATTTTTATTAAAAAGACCAGTGTTTTCTCCAGCACGTGTCACGCTGATGTCACACTGATCACATCAGTGTTTGATCCGTGTGACACCCGTGCTGCCGGAGAAAAAACAGACATGCCTGCGTGTGTGCGTGCGGGGTCATGAGAGGTCACACGGTCCGTATGAAAACACGGCCGTGTGAGTAACAGCAAATAATAACATAAGTACGTGTGGCATCTGTGTTAAAAATGGATGTCACACGTACCTGAAACACGGACGTCTGAAACCAGCCTAAGGCCATGTGCGCACATTGCGTTCAATTCCGCAGCGTGTAAGTCACTACCTATGCATCTCGAAACGCAGCCGACAAAGCTGCGTTGAGAGACGCATTCGACAGAACGCAACGTGAGCACATTCCTGGAGAATTCATGCGTTCTGGATGCTTTCTCTGCCATAGACAGAGTGGGAAAAGCATCCAGAATGTACATTTTTCACAGTGCGATCCCACTCGGCTCTGCAGCATCCCCATAGACTTGCAGCAGAGACGAGTGGGACCACACTGTCAAAAAGAGCATGGCTGGCTGCGAGACAGTGCCGCGCGATCAGAATGAACTCGGATTAATTTCACCCGACTTCATTGTGATCGCTCTGCTATGTGCGTGTGCCGCGGCTTGATTTGCGGTCACACGTGAAGGTCTCAACTGTGATCGCAAATCCCCTGAGTAACTGCAGTGAGCCGCGCGATCAGCTGTGCTTTCACTCAGGTTACTCGCAGCCACAGCTGCAATCCTCCACCTGAGAGCGGTGGCCGCGAGTAACCTCAGTGACAGCACAGCTGATCGCGCTACTCACTTCAGTTGCTGCATGGAGCTCACAGGAGCGGCGGTGTTCTACTGCCGCTACTGTCAGCTTCCGATGTAGTAGAGCTGAAAGCGTCGTGGGACCTTGCATGGATTATGTCGGACCTGGAGTTGTTTTTGAGGGGTTAATAAAGTGGTGAAAGAGGGTGTTTTTTTGTCTTTCATTCCAAATAAAAGATTTTTTGGATGTGTGTGTTTATTTTCTTTAACTTACAGGTTAATCATGGAAGGTATCTCGGGGAGACGCCTGCCATGATTAACCTAGGACTTAGTGGCAGCTATGGGCTGCTGCCATTAACTCCTTATTACCCCATTTGCCACCGCACCAGGGCAATTTGGGATGAGCCGGGTGAAGTCCCGGGACTGTCGCATCTAATGGATGCAGCAATTCCGGGCAGCTGCTGGCTGATATTGTTAGGCTGGGGGGCTCCCCATAACGTGGAGCTCCCCATCCGGAGAATACCAGCCTTCAGCCTTGGGGCTTTACCCTGGCTGGTATCCAAATTAAGGGGGACCTGTTGTGAATGTCAGTTATGCTTTTGCTGCTGTATGGCTCCCTCTTGTGGCAAGGAATGGTTTGGACAGAGACCAGGTGTGTTGAGCAATGGGCGTTTTCATTGCTAACTCTCTGCCTATTTAAACCCTGGTCTGCTAGCAGGCTATGCTGGATGTCAGTTGTTCTTTGTTCACCAGCCTGCTTCATCCTGCTCTAGACCACATCTACCCCAGATAAGTGCTTGGCTCTTTATATGTTGTTTGGCTCTTTTTGCTCTAATCTGAGTTTGTCATTTACTGTGGTTATTGTCAGTTTATTTGCATGCGGGGATCTTCCCTCTCAGTTGCTTAGCTGGGAAGCCCCCTGCAGCTATGTTTGGAGTATTGCTCCTATTAGTCCATTTGTTTGTTGCTTCTTGAATTTGTAATGGTTCCTGCTTTCTGTTCATTGGTATGATAAGAGTGCCTGGTATAGGATGGAGTTCAGATCTAGCGATCTGAGGGCTTTTTGTACTATCAGGTTTTTGGATTTTTGCAGGGTTTTTCTCTGGCCACCATCAGTCCCTTTAGTCAGTAGGGCCTCACCTTTTGCTAATCCTATCATCTATCTGTGTATTGTGTTTTCCTATAGACACGCCCACCGGCGGCTGTGATTGGTTGCAGTGGGACAGCTCTCACTCAATGTGGGGGCATGTCTGACTGCAACCAATGATAGGTGCTGGTGGGCGGGGGAAGCAGGGAATTCGTGATGGATTAATGAGCGGCCGGCATTTTCAAAAGAGGAGAAGCCGCCACAGTGTAAACGCCGTGCAGCGCCGCGCCGGTGATAGTGGATCGGTGAGTATGAGAGAGGGGGTGGGAGGTTGAGGCCGACACGGACAGAGAGAGAGATAGAGACATAGACAGAGAGAGACCGACCGACAGACCGACCGACAGAGAGAAAGACGAAAGAACTGCCTTTGTTATGTTAAAAAAAACATGCGGATCACAACAATAATGCAATGCAAATGTGTGACGCCCTGGGCAAGCCAGGGGTCACAGGTCACAACAACATACAGACACACCCCACATTCCCTGCAGGTACACCAGCTAACCTACAAATCCTTGTTGCCTTCCTCCAGGGGCTGGTGTCCACACCAGGGGGTGGAGCCAGGCGGTTGGTGTCCGCCCACCTAGGAGGTCACAGCCCTGGAGGCAGGGAGTTCCAGGAGTTGAGCCCAGGCAGGGCAAGTGTGAAGTCTAGCTGAGGGCTAGAGCGGAGTAACGAACCAAGTGAAAGGAGAAACAACAGAGTGTAGCTCAGGAGGAAGCTAGAGTGAAGTGAAACAGTGGTGAAGTGACAGAAAGCCTGAAGTTGGTCTGTGGCTGTGTGCCCAGACGGAGTCAGCAAGGTCAGTAGACAGCGGTGAAGGTCTGCAGTGGGACTGTCTGGAGGTTACTGGAAGGACCCCGTTGGCTGTGTGCCCGGTGGTCTGGAGCGGATACAAAGGGCAGTCAGCATCAGAGCAGGGGCTTTTCGGATCCCAGCAAGGCTTGGAGTCGCTGTAAATTGCTAAATCCATTAGTGAAGGGAACGTAGATCTCCCAACAAGCAAGTCCTGATTGACGGCAAAGGTCCAACCACAACGGGGAAACACCGCCACCGCCAAGGCACCAGTTTCCCAGGGCCGGCGCCTGCGGGCAATGTGTGGAGCTCCTCCGGCCCAGATTGCAGTCGGGGAGCGGGTAACCAGTGGGAATCCATCGCTACCAAACAAACATTTCCAAGGTGCAGGGAAGAGACCGTCACCGCTAACTGCAGGGAACCGCAGCACCGTGAACCGTCCGAGGGACCCGTCCAACCAGCCGTTTGTTTACCGAGAACTGTGTCGTGTTTACTGGCTGAGTGAGTACCTTCGTGCCGCAAGGCACAGAGCTGCCCCTGCGCCCCTGTACCCCCACTGGGCCCCGGGATCACCAACCCCTACCCACGGAGGGGCAACACAACACCAGGCTGCTCCCCTTCACCATCCCCGGGATCCCCGCATCGAGCAGCGGTGGTGAAATCACCACAACCGTGGGTGGCGTCACGAACTATAACAATCCCCGCACCCAACAAACCCCCCTTTCACTCACGGGCGAGGAGTGCCGCTCGAGGAAACCCCCGGGATCCGGCCTACGGCTCGAGCCACCACTGAGCAGCCGGACCCGAGCAGAAGGGGTGAGCGCGATGTGCTGACACCCTCCTCCCCGCCCGCGACAACTTGGCGTCACGAACAGGATCCTACCGCTCTGCCGTTTGGCAGAGGTGCGCCTTGTTACCGCCGGAGGTATCCGGCAGAAAAATTGCAGAAGCCGCCATCTTTTGCGCGAAAAGTTCCCGCTCGAGCGTCTTCTCGAGCAGTAGAGGCGCGAAGGCCAAGACCCCGCCCCGAAAGAGGAGGGGCCGGAAAGAGCTAAGGGGGACGGAAACAAGATGTCTGCCCCCGACGGAGCCGCTGGAGGAGCGGTGGTCGCAGCCGCAGCGGCACCCGCGGATGGGAATGGGCCTGCCCAGGTCCTGGCTGCACCGGCGGGAGATGCCGCGGCCCCCGCGCTCGCTCAGGTCATGCCGTTCTCCTTGCCCTATGCGCCCGGAGCTGCCTGGCTACCGCAGTATGACGGAAAACCGGATGCCCTACAGGCCTTCCGGAAAAAGCTTAACCCGTTGCTAGAGCTGTACCCCCTGACTGATAAGCAACGTGCAGCAATAGTGCTAGGCCAGCTAACTGGTGCGGCGGAGCAGGAAGCGGAGACCTGGGCCGAGGGGGACCGGCTCTCTGTATCCACCATCTTTAAGAAGCTACAGACTGCCTTTGAAACCCAGACTGAAGCTGAGTTGAGGATGCAGTTTTACCAGTGCCGGCAACGGGCAGGGGACAGCATTCGGGATTATGCTCTACGGTTGCAGACCGCCCTCCGCACGCTGAGTCGGGCGAACCCTATTAATGAGGCGGATAGCAGCAAGATGTTAGTGGAGCAATTCGCGCAAGGGATGAGGTCCCCTGAGGATCGTAAACAGCTCCGGCTGTGGGCCCTGGAACACCCGGATGTGGACTTTGCTGTGTTAAAGGAGCGGGCCATTAAAGCATTACAACCCCCAGCTACCGAAGTTCTGGAACCCGCCCCGTGGCCCGTTGAGACGGCTCCCGTTGTGGCGCCCTCCGCCAAACCAACCTCTCCAACATCTGCAGCCCCGAGCAGCACGGTGGAAGAACTGGCAGCCCAGGTCCGTCGTATGGACGGAGATCTTGCCAAAATCCTTGCTGCACTACAACCTCTGACCAGATCTCAGTCTCCAGCACAGATACAGCTTGCTGACAGTCCTGAAGATGTGCCCTGGATGCAGCGGAAAGGTGCTAATCCCCCGCGGAGCAGGCCTCCAATCTGCTACAAGTGCCGAAAGCCGGGGCATTACTATCGAGAGTGCCCGTTAAACGAGCAACCCCTGGGGCCCCGGGCTAACCCTCAGGAGTAGAACCCCATGGCCCCTCGGACTGGAGGGATCGGTATGTCGGAGCTCGACCCATCATTCCCGTGGTGGTGGACGGTATACCGGTGATGGCTCTCTTGGACACTGGATCTCAGGTAACCACCATACCATACACATTGTACCAGTGGTATTGGGGGACGGACGAGCTGGCACCCCCAGACACTAGTATCACGCTGATTGCTGCCAATGGACTCCCGTTGACCCAAGTGGGGTATAAGCAGGTGGCCATGACAGTGGGACAGGCTGAACTGCAACACCAGGGTATGATTGTGATCATGAATGAGCCCAGTGATCATAACCCGAAGATAGTGCTGGGAACCAATGTGATGGAGCACTGTATGGGTGATGTGTTGGCCCTATTGCAGCAGCTGGCCGCCACGGCGGCAGGGAGCTGACAGAGAGCTGTGCAGCGTGAGATTCGTGCTTTGATGTACCGCCAGCATGTAAATTCAACAGGAGGAGAGATTGGTGGCGTGAGAGTGATGGATGCGGCCCCGTTGCTTGTGCCCCCCAGGAGTGAGATGATGATTTGGTGTAGGGCAGCCGTAGGGCCTCAGGGGCGTGACTACCCTGCCATGATGGAGCCCATCCCCTCCGAGCACTGGCCCACCGTAGTAGCCGCCCGAGGGGTGGTAGACGTGAAAAAGGGGAGGGTGCCCGTGAGGGTGTTGAATTGTGGGGAGGAAGAGGTCAGGCTCCCCCGGTACGCCACCATCACCAAACTACTCACCCTAGATCCTCACACCATTCATGAAACTAGTCCCTCCGTCTCCCCACCTGCTACCAGCACTTCCCCACCGCAGGGGGGGGTGAAGGAGTGGCACCAACAGCTACATGTGGGCACTGACGATACCCCTACACATCACAAAGCGGGGGTACACAGGGTGGTACAGGAATATGAACAGGTATTCAGTAAGCACCCACTAGACTTCGGGCAGATCAAAGGGGTCCAACATCACATCCCCACTGGTGAACACCCCCCTATCAAAGAGAGGTACCGGCCTATTCCCCCTGCACATTACCAGTGTGCTAAGGATATGTTGAGGAATATGAAGGAGGCAGGGGTCATTCGGGATAGCTGTAGTCCCTGGGCAGCTCCGTTGGTACTGGTCAAGAAGAAGGATGGTACCATGCGGATGTGTGTGGACTACCGGAAGATTAATCAGATAACCCACAAAGATGCCTACCCACTGCCCCGTATTGAAGAATCGTTGGCCGCGCTACGGACGGCAAATTATTTCTCCACCCTGGACCTCACCAGTGGATACTGGCAAGTGGCCGTGGCCCCAGAAGACCGGGAGAAGACCGCCTTCACCACCCCGATGGGGCTTTGCGAATTCAATAGCATGCCGTTTGGGCTGTGCAATGCCCCTGGGACCTTCCAACGGCTGATGGAGTGCTGTTTGGGACATTTAAACTTCGAGACCGTCCTGTTGTATTTGGATGATGTGATTGTTTATTCCCAGACGTATGAAGCCCATCTGGAGCACCTGGCCAAGGTGTTCGCGTCCCTTGCCAAGTACGGGATGAAATTGAAGCCCTCTAAATGTCACCTGCTGAAGCCCAGGGTGCAGTATCTCGGGCATGTGGTGAGTGCGGATGGAGTCGCTCCCGACCCTGAGAAGATCACTGCCATCCAGAGCTGGGCGAGACCAACTACAGTGAGAGAAGTAAGGCAGTTCCTGGGTCTGGTAGGGTACTATCGGCGCTTCATCAAGGGGTACACGAAGATGGCTGCCTCCATGCAAGACCTCCTCGTGGGACAGACCAAAGGGGGGCGACCAGCCCCACTGGTGTGGGAGGACAGGCATGAGGAGTCCTTCCGTCAGCTGAAGGAGGCATTGACCGGAGAAGAGGTCCTGGCGTATCCGGACTACAGCTGCCCATTCATTCTCCACACTGATGCCAGCAATGTGGGTTTGGGGGCAGTCCTATCCCAGGTCCAGGAAGGCAAAGAGAAAGTGATTGCCTATGCTAGTCGAAAACTCCGGCCGACCGAAAGGAATCCGGAGAACTATAGCTCTTTCAAGCTAGAGCTCCTGGCACTGGTGTGGGCTATCACCGAGCGGTTCCGCCACTACCTGGCCGCTGCAAAGTTCACCGCTTTTACGGATAACAACCCGTTGACCCACCTGGACACGGCCAAACTGGGTGCATTAGAACAACGGTGGGTAGCCAGACTAGCCAACTACGACTTCACCATCAAATATAGGGCCGGTCGTGTCAACATCAATGCTGATGCTCTCTCTCGAATGCCCCACTTGTCAGAAGGTGAGTGCAAAGATGATGACCTCGAGGAGATCGAGTTGCCTGCATTCCACCGGCCGTCAGGTGAGAAGATCCATGCCCACCAGCAACGGGTGAATCTGGATCCGCTACTTAGTCAGAAGTGGCAAGAAGCTCAAAATCGGGCGCCTGCGGTCCGCTTGGTCAAGAACCTGGTAGAGCAAGGCGCCGCTGGGATGGACCCTGCCGCCCCAGCGGAGGCCCAACGCTTGTGGAAAGAACGGGCCCGACTGAACCTGCATCAGGGGAGGCTGTACCGGGAGCTGATTAACCCGAAAACCCACGAGAAGACCCGCTAGCTGGTTACTCCCCAGGCTGATGTACCCACCGTTCTGCAGGCGTACCATGATGGCGCCGGCCACTTCGGGTGGAAGAAGCTGGAGATGTTGTTAAGGGAGCGGTTCTATTGGAGTGGGATGCGGGAATCGGTAGAAGCCTGGTGTCAGGAGTGTGGTCCTTGTACGTTGAGGAGGAAGGATGAGGCTAGCCAGAAAGCCCCCCTGCATCCCATCGTTACACACCAACCGTTGGAGCTGGTCACCTTGGACCATGTGAAGCTCACCCCCAGCCGAAGTGGGTACACCTACGCTTTGACCATAGTGGACCACTATTCTCGGTTCATGGTGGTTGTCCCGGTCAAGGACTTAACCGGCCGTACCGCTGCAAGGGCGTTCCAGGCGTACTTCTGTAGACCCCATGGATACCCTGAGAAGGTGCTCACCGACCAAGGTCCAGCCTTTGAAGCGGAGGTATTCCAGGAGTTTTGTCAGCTGTATGGTTGCAAGAAGATCCGGACCACTCCTTACCATGCCCAGACCAACGGTATGTGTGAGAAGATGAACCATCTAGTCCTGGGTCTCCTCAAGACATTGCCACTAGAGGAACGGAACCTGTGGCCGGAGAAGCTGCCAGACTTGGTCGATATGTACAATAATATCCCGTCCAGCTCGACAAAGTGCACCCCAGCGTATCTGATGAGAGCTCGGCCTGGCCGGCTGCCAGTGGACTTGGAAATGGGATTGGAAGCCCCAGAGACGCTCCCCGCAACGGCTGAATGGGATGCCCGGCGGAGGGTGCAGTACCGACAGATTCAGGAGTATGTGGAGAAGAACCTGGGTCAGAGTCGAAAACAGCAGGAGCGACAGTTCAATCGGAGAGCGGCTGCCGGGCCTTTCCAGCCGGGAGACGTGGTGTTGAAGCGGAAGAGAAAAACCCACAAGTTGGATGATCAATGGGAATAAACCCCCTACGTTATCCAGCCCACCGGATGGGAAAATGGCAAGACTTACCAGATCAGTCGCGAACAAGGGGGCACGTTGGCCACGGTTTCGCGGGACCATTTGAAAAGGTGCCCACCAGCCTTGAAGACCATGCCGGAGGTACCAGCTCCTCCCCCAGCGGAAAAGGAAAAAGAGGTGATCCACACGGTGATGGGTGACTTCCCCGCAAACTGGCCTATGCAGAACGGCGCGGTGATACTTCCAGTGATACTGTTCCCACAGCCCGTGGATGAAGGAGTAGTGGAAGTGATCAACCGTGAGCCAGAACCAATGCCAGTACCCAGGGATGAACCTATGCCCAGCTCCCCTATGCCTCCACCTGCCCCACACGTGAGCCGGGAGGTGGAACCAGTTGTTCCCTCTACCCCACTGCCCAGCACCACTGACACCGGGCCCCGAAGGTCCACCCGTTCCAACCTAGGTAGACCCCCACTTAGGTACAGGGAGACCGTTTTGTGATAAAAAGGGTCAGGGAATGTACCGTATGGTTGTTTGTTTGTTTGTTTGGAAAAGATGATAAATGATAATTACCGAAGAAGTCACCTGATTTGTTTGTTGATTTGCAACCGGCTGGAGCCGGCACCGTTGTCCCCGTGGGGACCGTTTAAAAATGCACGGGAACTATCCATGGACAAGCCCGTGAACTTGCAGGGCAACCACAGACGTTAGTGGCTTGTAAATATGTTGGGTACCGTTACCGTTTCCGCAAGGCCGCCTCCGGAGAGGCAGGTTGGAGGGAGGGCCCTAAGCAGAGCAGGCTGGGGCCCAGCCACCAAAAGGACCGGTGGCTACCCTCTGGAGGGAAGGACAGATCCCGCTCGGGAACCGTGTGCTGGACTGTGGGTCAAGGGGTGCTGCCTGGGTTTTAGGGGCAGCATCAGGGCCAGGTTGCTTGGGTGGGAGAGAGCGGAAACCGTAACCGTACACCGTTGCAACGTTAAAGTGATGTGCCTCCCGTTTTGGGAAGAGTTATTATTAAAAATGTATTCTACCGTATTATGTTATACCTTTTACTTTACAGAAAACAAAAAGGAAAATAAAACCGGTGTTGGGCGGGCAGCCCGAGGATGGTCTGCGTTTTGCTAAGGGGGAATGTGACGCCCTGGGCAAGCCAGGGGTCACAGGTCACAACAACATACAGACACACCCCACATTCCCTGCAGGTACACCAGCTAACCTACAAATCCTTGTTGCCTTCCTCCAGGGGCTGGTGTCCACACCAGGGGGTGGAGCCAGGCGGTTGGTGTCCGCCCACCTAGGAGGTCACAGCCCTGGAGGCAGGGAGTTCCAGGAGTTGAGCCCAGGCAGGGCAAGTGTGAAGTCTAGCTGAGGGCTAGAGCGGAGTAACGAACCAAGTGAAAGGAGAAACAACAGAGTGTAGCTCAGGAGGAAGCTAGAGTGAAGTGAAACAGTGGTGAAGTGACAGAAAGCCTGAAGTTGGTCTGTGGCTGTGTGCCCAGACGGAGTCAGCAAGGTCAGCAGACAGCGGTGAAGGTCTGCAGTGGGACTGTCTGGAGGTTACTGGAAGGACCCCGTTGGCTGTGTGCCCGGTGGTCTGGAGCGGATACAAAGGGCAGTCAGCACCAGAGCAGGGGCTTTTCGGATCCCAGCAAGGCTTGGAGTCGCTGTAAATTGCTAAATCCGTTAGTGAAGGGGACGTAGATCTCCCAAAAAGCAAGTCCTGATTGACGGCAAAGGTCCAACCACAACGGGGAAACACCGCCACCGCCAAGGCACCAGTTTCCCAGGGCCGGCGCCTGCGGGCAAAGTGTGGAGCTCCTCCGGCCCAGATTGCAGTCGGGGAGCGGGTAACCGGTGGGAATCCATCGCTACCAAACAAACATTTCCAAGGTGCAGGGAAGAGACCGTCACCGCTAACTGCAGGGAACCGCAGCACCGTGAACCGTCCGAGGGACCCGTCCAACCAGCCGTTTGTTTACCGAGAACTGTGTCGTGTTTACTGGCTGAGTGAGTACCTTCGTGCCGCAAGGCACAGCGCTGCCCCTGCGCCCCTGTACCCCCACTGGGCCCCGGGATCACCAACCCCTACCCACGGAGGGGCAACACAACACCAGGCTGCTCCCCTTCACCATCCCCGGGATCCCCGCATCGAGCAGCGGTGGTGAAATCACCACAACCGTGGGTGGCGTCACGAACTATAACAATCCCCGCACCCAACAAACCCCCCTTTCACTCACGGGCGAGGAGTGCCGCTCGAGGAAACCCCCGGGATCCGGCCTACGGCTCGAGCCACCACTGAGCAGCCGGACCCGAGCAGAAGGGGTGAGCGCGGTGTGCTGACACCCTCCTCCCCGCCCGCGACAAATGCACTGCTTAACATTTTGGCAGTGTTTTTCTACAACAACTCATTGTTTTCAATGGGTGTAGAATGCAGCCAAAATGGCAAAAACAATTGACCTGTTGCTTCTGTACCGCCCCGCTCGCAGCGGCCGAGCTGCTCGGATCCGGACCTTCTGTGGGTGGCTCGAGGGTCTCTGGACCCGGGGATCTCGCGTTCACTTCGATCAAAAAGGGCAATTGTAGTGGTGGATGTAGGACGTATATGTACGGGCTGAGCCGTACTAAGTTTGTGACGCCACCCACGGTGTGTGGTGAGGTTGGACACCACCGCTAGAGTTACAGGGCACCCGGGGGAGATGTTATGCAGTGAGTTGTTAACCCCTCCGTGGGCAGGAATGGTGGTCCCGGGACCCATTGGGGGGTTTTGTGGTGCAAGGATATGAGCGACCGCAGAGTGCTGGTGTACTCACTATTGAAGGAAATACACGAGTCTCTGGTAAACCAAGGTGATGGTGGTCGTTGCCCGCAGCTGGCTGCGTTCTGGTCCCTCACCCGGCTGGTGGTCTCTGTCTTTCTCCTGCACCTTTGTGTAATGGTGGCATGCCTGTGCTTGCAACTTCAGGAGTCCGCTCCCGGCTGGATGTGGCCTAAGGAGCCCTTGCCCGCAGACGCTGGCCCGTGGGATCTCTGAGCCCTGACGGTGGCCTTTTATCCCCCTCGGTGGGCTGTTGTCTTCTAATAGGGACTTTGGGTGGGACAGGACCTCTAGTCCTGGCCTCAATCGGTAAATTAACCGGTTCTAGTCGCTTCTGGGCCCGGCTTCAGGGTCCGAGTACCTCCCTGTGTGCTCCGATTTCTGAGTTGATTCCCTGGGTTGGTACCGGCGGGTCACTACCCTGTCCCAGTCCACTTTGGTTCCACCGAACCGCTGTCTGCCTCCTAGCCAATGGCACCAGGGCTCCTACCCTGGCGCCGTTCAATTTGGGGTATTCGCCTCTGCTAGAGCTGCACACAGCTCCAGCCCACACTCCTCTCCAACTTGAACTCTAAACACTGTGTACTCTACTTTCCCACCCCGGGCTGTCTAGACTCCTTGGTGGGCGTCTTCCAACCGCCTGGTTCCGCCCCCTGGTGTGTCCATCCAGCCCCGAGGGGGGTGACTAGGGTTTTAAGGTTGGCTGATGTCACCTGTGAGAAAACGGTGTTGTGCAGAGGCCTGTTTGTGACTACCTTGCCTGGCCAGGGCATCACACTTCTTCAAACGCAGAGTTTTTGACAAATTTTTGACAATCAAAACTAGAGATGAGCGAACCTCTAGAGGCTCGAGTTCGACTCAGTTCGTCGAACGGAGGCCGCGTTCGAGTTCGGTTCGGTGAGCCGTTTGACGAACCTCTTGAACCCCATTGAAACCAATGGGAGGCAAACACAAACACATAAAAACACATTATAAATGTACACATACAGTTAATAAACATTGCCATAACACTTACCTCTCCCCGCGATGCGTCCTGCACTCTGTCTCTTGCCGCTTTTCTTTCCGATAATCGCTGTGTCCTCCCGGTAACCAGCACCAGCATAGGACCTATCGTGATGTCAAAATAGGCATGTGACCAGTCATGTGTCTATTATTTCATTGGCTACAGACTGGTCACATGGCTTTGACGTCATGCTAGGACCTGTCAGTGCATCTCTCCAGTACGCGGTGATCGTTTGTGTATCTCCGTGTACCGGCTATATGCTTTGGCACACGGTCGACTCCCCTTTCTGCTTCCCTGTTCCGTTATTCACCGGCTGCCACAACCGGTCAATAACGGAGATCACCATTGCTATAGCAACGCGCCTGTCAGTGGTGATGTCACCGCTTACAGGCAGCAGCTTCTGGTCACTTACGGAGTGAAAAGACTGCACGGGAACAGCAGCGTCTTCCGCCCATGCAGCGCTGCTGATGTAGCAGAGCTGCATGGGTTGAAGGAGAAAGAAGACAGAAGAGCAGGATCGTGGAGGGATAAGAGGGAGTAATAAACATGGAGTCTCTAAGTGTGTCTGTGTATTTATTTCTATTAAAGTATTTTTTCTCTGTGTGGTGTCTTTTTTTTTAACCCTTTATTGGAGATTCTTAATGGCTGGGTCAAACTTGCCTGATATTAAGAATCTCTGACTTAATACTAGCTAGTAAAACAAAGCTAGTATTAACTCATAATTACCCAGCAAGCCACCCGGCTCCGGGGCTGTTGGAAGAGTTGGATACAGCGCCAGATGATGGCGCTTCTATGAAAGCGCCATTTTCTGGGGCAGCTGCAGATTGCAATTCGCAGCAGAGGGGCCCAAAAAGCTTGGGCTAACTTGTGCTGCACATTCCAATCCCCAGCTGCCTAGTTGTACCTGGTTGGACACAAAAATGGGGCGAAGCTCATGTCGATTTTGTTTTTTAATTATTTCATGAAATTCATGAAATAATTAAAAAAAGGGCTTCCCTATTTTTTTTGTTCCCAGATGGGTACAAATAGGCAGCTGGGGATTGGGGCAGCCGTACCTGCCTACTGTACCTGGCTAGCATACAAAAATATGGCGAAGCTCATGTCATTTTTTTGGTGGGCAAAATACTCCTGCATACAGTCCTGGATGGAGTATACTGAGCCTTGTAGTTCTGCAGCTGCTGTCTGCTCTCCTGCATACACCAGTGAATGGAGCATGCTGAGCCTTGTTGTTCTGCAGCTGCTGTCTGCTCTCCTCCATACAGACAGACAGGAGCTGCAGAACTACAAGGCTCAGCATACTCCATCCAGGACTGGGTAAAAGGTTGCCCAGCTCACCTATATAATGGAAGCCAGAAAATCCTGGATTGTGCACGGAGGAAAGTGGGTGAGCCAGTCCATATAGGAATGATGAAGGGAAAATTTCACCAGCACATAAATCCAGGCAACTTGTAAAATGAAGATTCTTTATTCACATATTGTTAAAAAGTCCATGCTGTGGTAGTCAAGCCCATGTTAGAGAGGACGCGTTTCGAACATCCAGTTCTTATTCAGTCTCTAAACCATCTAGTCACAGAACTGTTTAAAAAGGGCTAAACCCAAACACGTGGTCAAATGGATAGAGAGAGCATAGTAATTGCAAAAAAGTTAACCCAATAAGGTAAACCAATTCATATAGTGATATAACACATATATACATATACAATAATGAACAGATTTAATATGCAAACATTAGTTCGTTCCTTTTATTCAAACCCATAGGGAATCTTGTGCCCATTAAAAAAATCCATTTTATTTCTCTTTGAAAAAGGATATCTTTTAAGTTTCCACCTCTTTTAGGTAATTTAACTTTTTCAATGGCATTAACTTTCATGCCTTTAAAATCACCAGCATGTGCGTCGCGGAAATGCTGAGATGCACCTGATAGTTTTCTAGTGGTGGCATTATTCACATCATAGATGTGTTCCGATATCCTCTTTCTAAGTGGGCGACAAGTACTGCCTATGTATTGCAACTGGCAAATAGTACAAGAAATCAAATAAACTACATAGTCTGAACTGCAGTTTATTAGGGATACTTTGTCTACTTTGAGCTACTTCACCCGTGCTCCCTATTTTCTATAACTAGGAACTTATAGTAAGTCACACAACCATTAATCTGGACTTTATCTAAGAGAAGAACTTTGCATTTTTATATATGATGCTATTGTATGACTTATAGTTCCTTATCAAGTTGTGCCATAAAATGGAAGACCAAATTAATAATGCCAATGGTAATCAAAATCTTGAAAGTTTTTTTTATTTCTGATCAAGTAAGAATAGAGAGAGCTGCAAAAATGTTTTCATCTAATAAACATGATACCCCTACGGAAACACATATTGAATTAAATCAACTCATGTGGGAATTGGAAAAAACAATGTCGGCGAGAATTCGTACCTGGTAGGATAGCAAGACTTTGCAAGCATACCTTGATAAAAATATGATTCCCAGAGGACTCCGCCTGAACAAAAGACCCACAGTAGAGTTTAATCAAGATTTTGTTGCAAAATGGGATTTAATCCTATCTGATTGCTCTAAGAGACTCATTCAATTGATTGTTGAACAGGAGCAGAACAAGATAGTTGATTTGGATAATAAAATTAAAGAAACCGAAATTTCTCTGGTGCAATATTCCAGTCTGGACTCATACAAAACCATGAGGGAACAGATAAATGCCAAAATTACTACACTTGAGGACACAATCACCACAGTTAAAGAAAAAAAGTTAGTTCGAGATCTGAGAGATTACGAAGATAATAAAATCTACAATTGGCATAATTCTAGAAGATTTTCCCAAACTGGTCCTAGGTAGTGATGAGCGAGCATGCTTGTCACTACTCGGTACTCGCACGAGTATCACTGTACTCGGGCTGCTCGGCGGGGACCGAGTAATCTCGCGATACTCGTGCTTTACTCGTGGTCTTCATTTCTGCATGTTGGCGCTCTTTTGAGAGCCAGCCCTCATGCAGGGATTGGCTGGCAGACCACTGCAATGCCACAGCCCTGTTAGTTGTGGAATTGCAGTGATTGGCCGGCCTGCACAGCGTCACCGAGCCTTTATATCGGCCGGCGCGCTGTGCTCTGCTCACAGCTATTCTGACAGTGAGTGTAGGGAGAGTGTCGCTGATTCAGGGAAAGCTTTGCGGCCCTTTATAGCTTTTTCAGTTGCAGGGCTGCAAACAGTGTGACCAAAAGTCCTTCTCAGGACTATTCTAGTTGTATACAGGCAGGCAGGGTATAGCCAGGTCGGAGTACAGTAGCAGAGTCCTTCTCAGGACTATTGTTGCTATATACAGGCAGGGTATAGCCAGGTCTGAATACAGGCTAGTGACCAAAAGAGTCCTTGTCAGGACTATTGTAGCAGTATACAGGCAGGCAGGCAGGCAGGGTAGTGGTGACCGTATACCAGCCTTCATATCTGGGGCTGGTGTACACAGTGTAAAACAGTCCAGATAGTGTCTGACTTGTCTGTACTGTAATTGTCGCTCCCCAAAAAAACCTGTTAGTAGGTTATTATTGCGTCCGTGCTTGGTTTTTAAAACCGCACGTGTGTGCCTGTTGGTGGCAGCGTACAGGTGCACTGGTGTGCGTTTACCAAACTATTATATAACGCACAAGTGTAGTGTATAATACACGTCAGTCAGCAGTGGCTGATAGTGTCAGAGTTCTTAATTTTTGCTCCTAAAACCTGTGTTAGGTTATTATTGCGTCCGTGCTTGGTTTTTAAAACCGCACGTGTGTGCCTGTTGGTGGCAGCGTACAGGTGCACTGGTGTGCGTTTACCAAACTATTATATAACGCACAAGTGTAGTGTATAATACACGTCAGTCAGCAGTGGCTGATAGTGTCAGAGTTCTTAATTTTTGCTCCTAAAACCTGTGTTAGGTTATTATTGCGTCCGTGCTTGGTTTTTAAAACCGCACGTGTGTGCCTGTTGGTGGCAGCGTACAGGTGCACTGGTGTGCGTTTACCAAACTATTATATAACGCACAAGTGTAGTGTATAATACACGTCAGTCAGCAGTGGCTGATAGTGTCAGAGTTCTTAATTTTTGCTCCTAAAACCTGTGTTAGGTTATTATTGCGTCCGTGCTTGGTTTTTAAAACCGCACGTGTGTGCCTGTTGGTGGCAGCGTACAGGTGCACTGGTGTGCGTTTACCAAACTATTATATAACGCACAAGTGTAGTGTATAATACACGTCAGTCAGCAGTGGCTGATAGTGTCAGAGTTCTTAATTTTTGCTCCTAAAACCTGTGTTAGGTTATTATTGCGTCCGTGCTTGGTTTTTAAAACCGCACGTGTGTGCCTGTTGGTGGCAGCGTACAGGTGCACTGGTGTGCGTTTACCAAACTATTATATAACGCACAAGTGTAGTGTATAATACACGTCAGTCAGCAGTGGCTGATAGTGTCAGAGTTCTTAATTTTTGCTCCTAAAACCTGTGTTAGGTTATTATTGCGTCCGTGCTTGGTTTTTAAAACCGCACGTGTGTGCCTGTTGGTGGCAGCGTACAGGTGCACTGGTGTGCGTTTACCAAACTATTATATAACGCACAAGTGTAGTGTATAATACACGTCAGTCAGCAGTGGCTGATAGTGTCAGAGTTCTTAATTTTTGCTCCTAAAACCTGTGTTAGGTTATTATTGCGTCCGTGCTTGGTTTTTAAAACCGCACGTGTGTGCCTGTTGGTGGCAGCGTACAGGTGCACTGGTGTGCGTTTACCAAACTATTATATAACGCACAAGTGTAGTGTATAATACACGTCAGTCAGCAGTGGCTGATAGTGTCAGAGTTCTTAATTTTTGCTCCTAAAACCTGTGTTAGGTTATTATTGCGTCCGTGCTTGGTTTTTAAAACCGCACGTGTGTGCCTGTTGGTGGCAGCGTACAGGTGCACTGGTGTGCGTTTACCAAACTATTATATAACGCACAAGTGTAGTGTATAATACACGTCAGTCAGCAGTGGCTGATAGTGTCAGAGTTCTTAATTTTTGCTCCTAAAACCTGTGTTAGGTTATTATTGCGTCCGTGCTTGGTTTTTAAAACCGCACGTGTGTGCCTGTTGGTGGCAGCGTACAGGTGCACTGGTGTGCGTTTACCAAACTATTATATAACGCACAAGTGTAGTGTATAATACACGTCAGTCAGCAGTGGCTGATAGTGTCAGAGTTCTTAATTTTTGCTCCTAAAACCTGTGTTAGGTTATTATTGCGTCCGTGCTTGGTTTTTAAAACCGCACGTGTGTGCCTGTTGGTGGCAGCGTACAGGTGCACTGGTGTGCAATTTCCAGAAACTTTGATATAACGCACAAGTAGTGAATATACACGTCAGCAGTGCACAGCATTGCAAAATGCGCAAGGGCATTGGCAAGGAACAAGGAAGTGGACGTGATGGTGGTGCAGGCAGAGGCCGAGGTCGTGGGCAAGCTCTAATTTCGCCACAACAAAGGGCCACATCTAGTCGCTCGCACGTCCTGTCCCAAATTCTTGGGGACCGCAGCAGTACACCGCTCTTGAACCAAGACCAGTGTCAACAGGTTGTTAGTTGGATAGCGGATAATGCTTCCAGTCAGATTGGCACCACCACAAACACTCTGTCTTCCACACGGTCAAGTGTCAGTAGCCGTGATACTGCACCGCACATTTCTGAACCTGATCCTCCTTCCTACCACCAGGCTGAGTACACGTCCTCCTCGGACATTAATGATCCCACACTTGGACACTCGGAAGAGCTGTTCACGTTTCCATTCACACATTCTGGCCTCTCGCCAGCTCATATTGAAGTGGGTCATGAGGAGATCGTCTGTACAGATAGCCAAATATTTGAGCAGCCACGTTCTCACGAAGTTGGCAACGTGTCTCAACAAGTGGTGGACGATGATGAGACACAATTGTCAGCAAGTCAGGAGGAGGAGCAGGGTGCGGAAGAGGAAGACGACGTGGTGGATGATCCAGTAACTGACCCAACCTGGCAGGAGGATATGCAGAGCGAGGACAGCAGTGCACAGGGGGAGGGAGGCGTAGCATCACAACAGGCAGTAAGAAGCAGGGTGGTGGTCCCAGGCAGAAGTCAGGCAACCGTTCCCCGTAACAACACGACGACACAAGGTGCCTGTACAAATGTTAGGTCTTCACGAGTCTGGCAGTTTTTTAAGTTGGATCCAGATGATTCAAAAAAGGCCATTTGCAACACCTGCCGTGCCAGCATCAGCAGGGGTACCAAAACTAGCAGCCTGACCACCACCAGCATGATCAGGCACATGTCAGCCAAGCACCCGACTTTGTGGGAAGTACAACAGAGTCGAGGAGCAGTGCTTGCTGATGTCACTGCTACGTCTTCGCTGGTTGTGCATGCGAGCCAATCCTCTGTCCATGCTGCCTGCGAACAAGCCTCCTCCACTCCTGCACCTGCAGTTGCCTACGCAGAAAGAACACCATCATCAAGCACGTCCTTGTCCCAGCGCAGCGTTCAGTTATCCATTCAGCAAACCTTTGAACGCAGGCGCAAATACACTGCCAACACCCCACATGCCACAGTTCTAAATGCTAACATTTCGCGACTGCTTGCGCTGGAAATGTTGCCTTTTAGGCTGGTGGAGACAGAAGCATTCCGTGACCTGATGGCGGCAGCTGTCCCACGTTACTCGGTCCCCAGCCGCCACTATTTCTCCCGGTGTGCCGTCCCCGCGTTGCATAACCACGTGTCACAAAACATCACACGTGCCCTGAACAACGCTGTTTCACCCAAAGTCCACCTAACCACAGACACGTGGACAAGTGCTTGTGGGCAAGGCCGCTACATCTCGTTGACGGCACACTGGGTTAATATTGTGGAAGCTGGGACCCAGTCTGAGCGAGGGACGGAACACGTCCTTCCCACACCAAGGTTTGCAGGCCCTACCTCAGTCAGTGTTTCACCCACACTCTACAGCTCCGGAATGTCATGCTCTTCAGCCTCCTCCTCCTCCTGCGCATCCTCATCCACTGTGCCCTCCACACCAGTCACAAGCTGGAAGCACTGCAGCACTGCCTCGGCGAAGCGGCAACAGGCTGTGCTGAAGCTAATCTGCATAGGTGACAAACCCCACAATGCAGAAGAGCTGTGGACAGCTCTGAAACAGCAGGCAGATCACTGGCTCACACCTCTGAACCTAAAGCCAGGAAAGGTCGTTTGTGACAATGGCCGGAACCTGGTGGCGGCTTTGAGGCGAGGCCAGCTGACACATGTTCCATGCGTGGCCCATGTGCTCAACCTCGTGGTTCAGCGGTTTATAAAGTCATACCCAGAGCTGTCTGATCTGCTGGTAAAAGTTCGCCGCCTGTCTGCACATTTTCGAAAGTCACCTACTGCTTCAGCCGGCCTTGCCGGCTTTCAGCGCCGTTTGCATCTTCCGGCTCACAGACTGGTGTGTGATGTCCCCACGCGTTGGAATTCAACTCTGCACATGTTGGTCAGGATATGTGAGCAGAAGAGGGCAGTTGTTGAGTACCTGCATCACCTAAGCCGTCGGGAAATGGGTCAAACTCCACACATAACACCTGAGGAGTGGAGATGGATGTCAGACCTATGTACCATCCTCCAAAACTTTGAGGACTCCACCAAGATGGTGAGTGGTGATGACGCCATTATTAGCGTCACCATACCGCTACTCTGCCTTCTAAAACGGTCCCTTTTGAAAAACAAACATGATGCATTGCAGGCGGAGCGCGATGAGTTGCAGCAAGAAACAGTAGTGGGTGTGGGTGATAACACACAGCCCAGCCTCGTCTCATCACAACGTGCAGTGGAGGACTATGACGAGGAGGAGGATGAAGACATGGAGCAACTCTCCGGCCAAATTGAGGATATGACATGCACACCAGTCATATCCTCGATTCAGCGTGGCTGGCCAGAGGACAGGGTAGATGAGGAGGAGGAGGAGGAGGAGGAGGAGGAGGACAGCATGTTCAGTCATCTTGTTGGTCAGGCTACTGAAGTCCTGGCTGTTAAGAGTCTGGCGCACATGGCTGACTTTATGGTAAGCTGCCTGTCTCGTGACCCTCGCGTTAAGAACATCTTGGCCGACAATCATTACTGGTTGGTAACACTGTTAGACCCACGCTACAAGGAGAACTTTTTGTCTCTTATTCCCGTGGATGAGAGGTCAACCAAAATGCAGCAGTTTCGGAAGGCCATACTCACGGAAGTAGGCAAAGCATTCCCCTCACAAAACGCTAGCGGCATAGGTCAGGAATCAGTGGACAACCGAGGCGTACAGCCGAGAGAGGCACAAGTCCAATCCGCCAGAGGTAGGGGAACAGTCTTTAAGATGTGGGACAGTTTTCTCAGCCCCTCACGTACCACAGCCCCTGAGGTGCGGGGTAGTGCCACAAGAAATCCTAAGTTTGCCCAGATGCTGAAGGAGTACCTTGCAGATCGAACAACTGTACTCCGACATTCCTCTGTGCCTTACAATTATTGGGTATCCAAGCTGGACACGTGGCATGAATTGGCTCTCTACGCCTTGGAAGTCCTGGCCTGCCCTGCTGCTAGCGTTTTGTCAGAGCGTGTTTTTAGTGCCGCAGGTGGAATCATTACAGATAAACGCACCCGCCTGTCAACTGAAAATGCTGACAGGCTGACTCTGATAAAGATGAACAAGGGTTGGATTGGGCCAGACTTCACCACACCACCAGCAAATGAGAGCGGAATTTAAAGTTTGCCATGTACCTCCACTCACCCATGGGTACACTTCTCGACTTTGGATAATCGCTGGACTGCTCCTCCTTCTCCTCATGCGCCATCATGATGACCGTTACAATAGTTAGGTCTTTGTTTCAGGTATACCCCCAGTGGTAAATTTTTTCGCCCATTCTTTGCAGAATGGACATTACAACGACAGGAGACCCGCTCCTTTGCAATGGGAACAATGTTTTGAGGCCCTCATGCACGTCTCTACCCAGGGACAACGTGGAGCCTCCCAATTTTTGGCTGCCCTGCCTAAGGGCTATACTGAAATACACCCACTTCCTTAAAATGGACACTTAATGTTTTGAGGCCCTCATGCACGTCTCTACCCAGGGACAATGTGGAGCCTCCCAATTTTTGGCTGCCCTGCCTAAGGGCTATACTATAATACACCCACTTCCTGACAATGGACACTTAATGTTTTGAGGCCCTCATGCACGTCTCTACCCAGGGACAATGTGGAGCCTCCCAATTTTTGGCTGCCCTGGCAAAGGGCTATACTGAAATAGACCCACTTCCTTACAATGGGCACTTCAGGTTTAAAGGCCATCATGCACGTCTCTACCCAGGGACAATGTGGAGCCTCCCAATTTTTGGCTGCCCTGCCTAAGGGCTATACTATAATACACCCACTTCCTGACAATGGACACTTAATGTTTTGAGGCCCTCATGCACGTCTCTACCCAGGGACAATGTGGAGCCTCCCAATTTTTGGCTGCCCTGGCAAAGGGCTATACTGAAATAGACCCACTTCCTTACAATGGGCACTTCAGGTTTAAAGGCCATCATGCACGTCTCTACCCAGGGACAATGTGGAGCCTCCCAATTTTTGGCTGCCCTGCCTAAGGGCTATACTATAATACACCCACTTCCTGACAATGGACACTTAATGTTTTGAGGCCCTCATGCACGTCTCTACCCAGGGACAATGTGGAGCCTCCCAATTTTTGGCTGCCCTGGCAAAGGGCTATACTGAAATAGACCCACTTCCTTACAATGGGCACTTCAGGTTTAAAGGCCATCATGCACGTCTCTACCCAGGGACAATGTGGAGCCTCCCAATTTTTGGCTGCCCTGCCTAAGGGCTATACTATAATACACCCACTTCCTGACAATGGACACTTAATGTTTTGAGGCCCTCATGCACGTCTCTACCCAGGGACAATGTGGAGCCTCCCAATTTTTGGCTGCCCTGGCAAAGGGCTATACTGAAATAGACCCACTTCCTTACAATGGGCACTTCAGGTTTAAAGGCCATCATGCACGTCTCTACCCAGGGACAATGTGGAGCCTCCCAATTTTTGGCTGCCCTGCCTAAGGGCTATACTATAATACACCCACTTCCTGACAATGGACACTTAATGTTTTGAGGCCCTCATGCACGTCTCTACCCAGGGACAATGTGGAGCCTCCCAATTTTTGGCTGCCCTGGCAAAGGGCTATACTGAAATAGACCCACTTCCTTACAATGGGCACTTCAGGTTTAAAGGCCATCATGCACGTCTCTACCCAGGGACAATGTGGAGCCTCCCAATTTTTGGCTGCCCTGCCTAAGGGCTATACTATAATACACCCACTTCCTGACAATGGACACTTAATGTTTTGAGGCCCTCATGCACGTCTCTACCCAGGGACAATGTGGAGCCTCCCAATTTTTGGCTGCCCTGGCAAAGGGCTATACTGAAATAGACCCACTTCCTTACAATGGGCACTTCAGGTTTAAAGGCCATCATGCACGTCTCTACCCAGGGACAATGTGGAGCCTCCCAATTTTTGGCTGCCCTGCCTAAGGGCTATACTATAATACACCCACTTCCTGACAATGGACACTTAATGTTTTGAGGCCCTCATGCACGTCTCTACCCAGGGACAATGTGGAGCCTCCCAATTTTTGGCTGCCCTGGCAAAGGGCTATACTGAAATAGACCCACTTCCTTACAATGGGCACTTCAGGTTTAAAGGCCATCATGCACGTCTCTACCCAGGGACAATGTGGAGCCTCCCAATTTTTGGCTGCCCTGCCTAAGGGCTATACTATAATACACCCACTTCCTGACAATGGACACTTAATGTTTTGAGGCCCTCATGCACGTCTGTATGCAGGGGCATTGGTGAACCTCACAATTTAGGACTGCCCTGGCAAAGGAAAATACTACAAAGACTCACTTCCTCAAAATGGGCACATTAGACTCAAGAGGCCTTCATGTACGTCTCTTCTCAGGGACATCGGAGTGCCACACAATGTTTTCACGTAAAATCTTTCATGTATTGATCTCAAAAAGTAACATACACCAGATCTATCTCACTATTGGGTATGTGCCCTTAACATTTCCGCCATGAAAAATCATTTTGGGGTCATTTTGGAAGGTTTTCTGGTGAGTCCGTAAAAATGGCGTAAAACGCGGACAAAATTGTTCACAGCTGTGACTTTTGAGTGATAAATGCTTCAAGGGGTCTTCCCCATGCTGTTGCCATGTCATTTGAGCACTCTTCTGAGACTTTTGTGACATTTTTAGGGTTTCTCCATGCTGCCGGGAGGTCATTTCACAAAAATACTCGGGTCTCCCATAGGATAACATTGGGCTCGTTGCTCGGGCCGAGTACACGAGTATCTTGGGAGGCTCGGCCCGAGCTTCGAGCACCCGAGCTTTTTAGTACTCGCTCATCACTAGTCCTAGGTCTATATTGAAAAACAAAAAACGCAACATTTCTACTCGTGTCAACTTTTCCTCTACAGATCTTGAAACTACCGATGTGGACTCTACGGACTATAACACAGACACGTCCAATACCAACTTTGACACCCCATCCACTTCTCTGAGTGTGTCAAAAAACTTGAAAAACCAACCTTCCTTTCAGAAAAAACGAAAAAAACAAGGAGGGGTGGTCGGAAACATAGAAAGCAATGTGTACCAACACAGTCATTATACGAGGGGAAAAAAAAAATAAATGTTGGTGATAATTATTCTGTTATAAACATGTCGGCATGCATTTTAAACAGCAATGAAATAAGTGTTTTGAAAAGGGGCCTAAATTTTGTTCCCAATAAGAGGTTTGACCTTTTTAAAACAATATTGGATGTTAATAAATTCATCCGAAAATTAACAGTAAAAAAACACTTTTTTCAAAATGAAAATGTCTCTAATGTTTCTAGTGTTTCAAATGCATCAGCCGATACTTTCTTTGCCCCATTATCATTTAAAGAACAAATGGCGTTACAAGATTTGTATGACTTATCAAGTGATAATAGTACTAACATCAGTGCACATTGTGCGGTTTCTCATTTTAATGTTCCCAATCCACGTTTCTATCCTATCCCCTCGAGGTGTGAGCAGATGACTGATTTTCAGAATATAGTGGAAAAAGAATTAACTGCTCTTTCTCATCAACAGGAACCTATGGTTCAAAACTTGTCCAAAGCAGAGAAGGATGCAGTTATTTCTTTACAAAAAAATTTGAATATCATCATAAAAAATTCTGACAAGGGGGGAGCAGTCGTAGTTTTGGATGTAGGACTTTATGAGAAGGAGGTACTAAATATGTTACAGGATTGCGATACCTACAGGAGAGTCGAGTACGACCCCTCTGCAGGTATCAAAAAATCTTTGGAGAGAATTTTGGAGGAAGGCTTGTATTTGGGCTTAATAGATGAAAAACTAAAAGATTACCTTAATCCTTCTTCCTCTTTGATACCACTTTTACATGCCCTACCTAAATCACATAAAGACATTTTTCCTCCAAAAATGAGACCAATCGTTTCAGGCATTAATTCCTGCACCGAACATCTGTCAGAGTGGTTGGACAACCATTTACAATTCCTTCCAAAAATGTCCCCTGGATATGTATTGGACAGCAAACATGTACTAAATATTATCTCTCAAATAAAGTGGCAAGGTAATTATAGTTGGTTAACTTGCGATGTACAATCACTATACACATCTATTCCACATTCACTTGCCATTTTAGCTTTGAGGGATTTACTTAAAAAATATTCTAATTATTCATCTGAACTTCAAAATTATCTGCTAGAAGTTACTGATTTTTTATTAAAAAACAACTACTTCACCTTCCTGGGTAAAGGATATGTCCAGCTGCAGGGATGTTCAATGGGCGCACGGTTTTCCCCCTCACTAGCTAGCATATTCATGTTCTGGTGGGAGGAAAAATTTATCTTTAACCAATGCAACCCTTTTCTATCGGATATAGCATTATATCTGAGATACATAGACGATATACTTATTGTGTGGCAAAACCCAAATAAAAAAATCGAAGATTTCATTTTTTACATCAGTAATAATTAGTGATGAGCGAGTACTAAAAAGCTCGGGTGCTCGAGGCTCGGGCCGAGCATCCCAAGATACTCGTGTACTCGGCCCGAGCACCGAGCCCAATGTTATCCTATGGGATACCCGAGTATTTTTATGAAATGACCCCCGGCAGCATGTAGAAACCCTAAAAATGTCACAAAAGTCTCAGAAGAGTGCTCAAATGACATGGCAACAGCATGGGGAAGACCCCTTGAAGCATTTATCACTCAAAAGTCACAGCTGTGAACAATTTTGTCTGCATTTTACGCCATTTTTACGGACTCACCAGAAAACCTTCCAAAATGACACCAAAATGAATTTTCATGGCGGAAATCTTAAGGGCACATACCCAATAGTGAGATAGAGCTGGTGTATGTTACTTTTGGAGATTACATGAAAGATTTTACGTGAAAACATTGTGTGGCACTCCGATGTCCCTGAGAAGAGTCGTACATGAAGGCCTCTTGAGTCTAATGTGCCCAATTTGAGGAAGTGGGTCTATTGTAGTATAGCCCTTTGTCAGGGCAGCCAAAAATTGGGAGGCTCCACATTGTCCCTGGATAGAGACGTGCATGAGGGCCTGTAACCCTGAAGTGCCCATTGTAAGGAAGTGGGTCTATTGTAGTATAGCCCTTTGGCAGGGCAGCCAAAAATTGGGAAGCTCCACGTTGTCCCTGGATAGAGACGTGCATGAGGGCCTGTAAACCTGAAGTGCCCATTGTAAGGAAGTGGGTCTATTGTAGTATAGCCCTTTGGCAGGGCAGCCAAAAATTGGGAGGCTCCACGTTGTCCCTGGATAGAGACGTGCATGAAGGCCTGTAAACCTGAAGTGTCCATTGTCAGGAAGTGGGTGTATTGTAGTATAGCCCTTTGGCAGGCCAGCCAAAAATTGGGAGGCTCCACGTTGTCCCTGGATAGAGACGTGCATGAGGGCCTGTAAACCTGAAGTGCCCATTGTAAGGAAGTGGGTCTATTGTAGTATAGCCCTTTGGCAGGGCAGCCAAAAATTGGGAGGCTCCACGTTGTCCCTGAATAGAGACGTGCATGAGGGCCTGTAAACCTGAAGTGTCCATTGTCAGGAAGTGGGTGTATTGTAGTATAGCCCTTTGGCAGGGCAGCCAAAAATTGGGAGGCTCCACGTTGTCCCTGGATAGAGACGTGCATGAGGGCCTGTAACCCTGAAGTGCCCATTGTAAGGAAGTGGGTCTATTGTAGTATAGCCCTTTGGCAGGGCAGCAAAAAATTGGGGGCTCCACGTTGTCCCTGGATAGAGACATGCATGAGGGCCTGTAAACCTGAAGTGTCCATTGTCAGGAAATGGGTGTATTGTAGTATAGCCCTTTGGCAGGGCAGCCAAAAATTGGGAGGCTCCACGTTGTCCCTGGATAGAGACGTGCATGAGGGCTTGTAACCCTGAAGTGCCCATTGTAAGGAAGTGGGTCTATTGTAGTATAGCCCTTTGGCAGGGCAACCAAAAATTGGGAGGCTCCACGTTGTCCCTGGATAGAGACGTGCATGAGGGCCTCAAAACATTGTTCCCATTGCAAAGGAGCGGGTCTCCTGTCGTTGTAATGTCCATTCTGAAAGAATGGGCGAAAAAATTTACCACTGGGGGTATACCTGAAACAAAGGCCTAACTATTGTAACGGTCATCATGGTGGCACATGAGGAGAAGGAGGAGCAGTCCAGCGATTATCCAAAGTCCAGAAGTGTGTACCCATGGGTGAGTGGAGGTACATGGCAAATTCCCGTTTCAAACTTTAAATTCCGCTCTCATTTGCTGGTGGTGTGGTGAAGTCTGGCCCAATCCAACCCTTGTTCATCTTGATCAGAGTCAGCCTGTCAGCATTTTCAGTTGACAGGCGGGTGCGTTTATCTTTAATGATTCCACCTGCGGCACTAAAAACACGCTCTGACAAAACGCTAGCGGCAGGGCAGGCCAGGACTTCCAAAGCGTAGAGAGCCAATTCATGCCACGTGTCCACCTTGGATACCCAATAATTGTAAGGCACAGAGGAATGTCGGAATACAGTTGTTCGATCTGCAAGGTACTCCTTGAGCATCTGGGCAAACTTAGGATTTCTTGTGGCACTACCCCGCACCTCAGGGGCTGTGGTACGTGAGGGGCTGAGAAAACTGTCCCACATCTTAAAGACTGTTCCCCTACCTCTGGCGGATTGGACTTGTGCCTCTCTCGGCTGTACGCCTTGGTTGTCCACTGATTCCTGACCTATGCCGCTAGCGTTTTGTGAGGGGAATGCTTTGCCTACTTCCGTGACTATGGCCTTCCGGAACTGCTGCATTTTGGTTGACCTCTCCGCCTCGGGAATAAGAGACATAAAGTTCTCCTTGTAGCGTGGGTCTAACAGTGTTACCAACCAGTAATGATTGTCGGCCAAGATGTTCTTAACGCGAGGGTCACGAGACAGGCAGCTTACCATAAAGTCAGCCATGTGCGCCAGACTCTTAACAGCCAGTACTTCAGTATCCTGACCAACACGATGACTGAACATGCTGTCCTCCTCCTCCTCATCTACCCTGTCCTCTGGCCAGCCACGCTGAACCGAGGATATGACTGGTGTGCATGTCATATCCTCAATTTGGCCGGAGAGTTGCTCCATCTCTTCAACCTCCTCCTCGTCATAGTCCTCCACTGCACGTTGTGATGAGACGAGGCTGGGCTGTGTGTTATCACCCACACCCACTACTGTTTCTTGCTGCAACTCATCGCGCTCCGCCTGCAATGCATCATGTTTGTTTTTGAGCAGAGACCGTTTTAGAAGGCAGAGAAGCGGTATGGTGATGCTAATAATGGCATCATCACCACTCACCATCTTGGTGGAGTCCTCAAAGTTTTGGAGGATGGTACATAGATCGGACATCCATCTCCACTCCTCAGGTGTTATGTGTGGAGTTTGACCCATTTCCCGACGGCTTAGGTGATGCAGGTACTCAACAACTGCCCTCTTCTGCTCACATATCCTGACCAACATGTGCAGAGTTGAATTCCAACGCGTGGGGACATCACACACCAGTCTGTGAGCCGGAAGATGCAAATGGCGCTGAAAGCCGGCAAGGCCGGCTGAAGCAGTAGGTGACTTTCGAAAATGTGCAGACAGGCGGCGAACTTTTACCATCAGATCAGACAGCTCTGGGTATGACTTTAGAAACCGCTGAACCACGAGGTTGAGCACATGGGCCACGCATGGAACATGTGTCAGCTGGCCTCGCCTCAAAGCCGCCACCAGGTTCCGGCCATTGTCACACACGACCTTTCCTGGATTTAGGTTCAGAGGTGTGAGCCAGTGATCTGCCTGCTGTTTCAGAGCTGTCCACACCTCTTCTGCATTGTGGGGTTTGTCACCTATGCAGATTAGCTTCAGCACAGCCTGTTGCCGCTTCGCCGAGGCAGTGCTGCAGTGCTTCCAGCTTGGGACTGGTGTGGAGGGTAAAGTGGATGAGGATGCGCAGGAGGAGGAGGAGGAGGAGGCTGAAGAGCATGACATTCCGGAGCTGTAGATTGTGGGTGAAACCCTGACTGAGGTAGGGCCTGCAAACCTTGGTGTGGGAAGGACGTGTTCCGTCCCTCGCTCAGACTGGGTCCCAGCTTCCACAATATTAACTCAGTGTGCCGTCAACGAGATGTAGCGGCCTTGCCCACAAGCACTTGTCCACGTGTCTGTGGTTAGGTGGGCTTTGGCTGAAACAGCGTTGTTCAGGGCACGTGTGATGTTTTGTGACACGTGGTTATGCAATGCGGGGACGGCACACTGGGAGAAATAGTGGCGGCTGGGAACCGAGTAACGTGGGACAGCTGCCGCCATCAGGTCGCGGAATGCTTCTGTCTCCACCAGCCTAAAAGGCAACATTTCCAGCGCAAGCAGTCGCGAAATGTTAGCATTTAGAACTGTGGCATGTGGGGCGTTGGCAGTGTATTTGCGCCTGCGTTCAAAGGTTTGCTGAATGGATAACTGAACGCTGCGCTGGGACAAGGACGTGCTTGATGATGGTGTTATTTCTGCGTAGGCAACTGCAGGTGCAGGACCGGAGGAGGCTTGTTCGCAGGCAGCATGGACAGGGGATTGGCTCGCATGCACAACAAGCAAAGACGTAGCATTGACATCAGCAAGCACTGCTCCTCGACTCTGTTGTACTTCCCACAAAGTCGGGTGCTTGGCTAACATGTGCCTGATCATGCTGGTGGTGGTCAGGCTGCTAGTTTTGGTACCCCTGCTGATGCTGGCACGGCAGGTGTTGCAAATGGCCTTTTTAGAATCATCTGGAGCCAACTTAAAAAACTGCCAGACTCGGGAAGACCTAACATTTGTACAGGCATCTTGTGTCGTGTTGTTGTTCCGGGGAACGGTTGCCTGACTTCTGCCTGGAGCCACCACCCTGCTTCTTACTGCCTGTTGTGATGCTACGCCTCCCTCCCCCTGTGCACTGCTGTCCTCGCTCTGCATATCCTCCTGCCAGGTTGGGTCAGTTACTGGATCATCCACCACGTCGTCTTCCTCTTCCGCACCCTGCTCCTCCTCCTGACTTCCTGACAATTGTGTCTCATCATCGTCCACCCCTTGTTGAGACACGTTGCCAACTTCGTGAGAACGTGGCTTCTCAAATATTTGGGCATCTGTACATACGATCTCCTCATGACCCACTTCAACAGGAGCTGGCGAGAGGCCAGAATATGCGAATGGAAACGTGAACAGCTCTTCCGAGTGTCCAAGTGTGGGATCAGTAATGTCCGAGGACGTGTACTCAGCCTTGTGGTAGGAAGGAGGATCAGGTTCTGAAATGTGCGGTGCAGTATCACGGCTACTGACACTTGACCGTGTGGAAGACAGAGTGTTTGTGGTGGTGCCAATCTGACTGGAAGCATTATCCGCTATCCAACTAACAACCTGTTGACACTGGTCTTGGTTCAAGAGCGGTGTACTGCTGCGGTCCCCAAGAATTTGAGACAGGACGTGCGAGCGACTAGATGTAGCCCTTTGTTGTGGCGAAATTAGAGCTTGCCCACGACCTCGGCCTCTGCCTGCACCACCATCACGTCCACTTCCTTGTTCCTTGCCAACGCCCTTGCGCATTTTGCAATGCTGTGCTGACGTGTATTCACTAGACTTGTGCGTTATATCCAAGTTTGTGCAAATCGTGCACCTGTACGCTGCCACCGACAGGCACACACGTGCGGTTTTTAAATGCAAGCACGGACGCACTAAGAACCTAACAGGTTTTTAGGAGCGACAATTACTGAGAAGTCTGACACTATCAGACACTGCTGACTGACGTGTATTATTCACTAGACTTGTGCGTTATATAATAGTTTGTGCAAATCGTGCACCTGTACGCTTCCACCGACAGGCACACACGTGCGGTTTTTAAATGCAAGCACGGATGCACTAAGAACCTAACAGGTTTTTAGGAGCGACAATTACTGAGAAGTCTGACACTATCAGACACTGCTGACTGACGTGTATTATACACTAGACTTGTGCGTTATATAATAGTTTGTGCAAATCGTGAACCTGTACGCTGCCACCGACAAGCACACACGTGCGGTTTTTAAATGCAAGCACGGACGCATTAAAAACCTAACAGGTTTTTAGGAGCGACAATTACTGAGAAGTCTGACACTATCAGACACTGCTGACTGACGTGTATTATACACTAGACTTGTGCGTTATATAATAGTTTGTGCAAAACGTGCACCTGTACGCTGCCACCGACAGGCACACACGTGCGTTTTTTAAATGCAAGCACGGACGCACTAAGAACCTAACAGGTTTTTAGGAGCGACAATTACTGAGAAGTCTGACACTATCAGACACTGCTGACTGACGTGTATTATTCACTAGACTTGTGCGTTATATAATAGTTTGTGCAAATCATGCACCTGTACGCTGCCACCGACAGGCACACACGTGCGGTTTCTAAATGCAAGCACGGACGCATTAAGAACCTAACAGGTTTTTAGGAGCGACAATTACTGAGAAGTCTGACACTATCAGACACTGCTGACTGACGTGTATTATTCACTAGACTTGTGCGTTATATAATAGTTTGTGCAAAACCTGCACCTGTACGCTGCCACCGACAGGCACACACGTGCGGTTTCTAAATGCAAGCACGGACGCATTAAGAACCTAACAGGTTTTTAGGAGCGACAATTACTGAAGTAGTGATGAGCGAGTACTAAAAAGCTCGGGTGCTCGAAGCTCGGGCCGAGCCTCCCAAGATACTCGTGTACTCGGCCCGAGCAACGAGCCCAATGTTATCCTATGGGAGACCCGAGTATTTTTGTGAAATGACCCCCCGGCAGCATGGAGAAACCCTAAAAATGTCACAAAAGTCTCAGAAGAGTGCTCAAATGACATGGCAACAGCATGGGGAAGACCCCTTGAAGCATTTATCACTGAAAAGTCACAGCTGTGAACAATTTTGTCCGCGTTTTACGCCATTTTTACAGACTCACCAGAAAACCTTCCAAAATGACCCCAAAATGATTTTTCATGGCGGAAATGTTAAGGGCACATACCCAATAGTGAGATAGAGCTGGTGTATGTTACTTTTTGAGATTAATACATGAAAGATTTTACGTGAAAACATTGTGTGGCACTCCGATGTCCCTGAGAAGAGACGTACATGAAGGCCTCTTGAGTCTAATGTGCCCATTTTGAGGAAGTGAGTCTTTGTAGTATTTTCCTTTGCCAGGGCAGTCCAAAATTGTGAGGTTCACCAATGCCCCTGCATACAGACGTGCATGATGGCCTGTAAACCTGAAGTGCCCATTGGAAGGAAGTGGGTCTATTGTAGTATAGCCCTTAGGCAGGGCAGCCAAAAATTGGGAGGCTCCACGTTGTCCCTGGGTAGAGACGTGCATGAGGGCCTCAAAACATTAAGTGTCCATTGTCAGGAAGTGGGTGTATTATAGTATAGCCCTTAGGCAGGGCAGCCAAAAATTGGGAGGCTCCACATTGTCCCTGGATAGAGACGTGCATGATGGCCTGTAAACCTGAAGTGCCCATTGGAAGGAAGTGGGTCTATTGTAGTATAGCCCTTAGGCAGGGCAGCCAAAAATTGGGAGGCTCCACGTTGTCCCTGGGTAGAGACGTGCATGAGGGCCTCAAAACATTAAGTGTCCATTGTCAGGAAGTGGGTGTATTATAGTATAGCCCTTAGGCAGGGCAGCCAAAAATTGGGAGGCTCCACGTTGTCCCTGGGTAGAGACGTGCATGAGGGCCTCAAAACATTAAGTGTCTATTGTCAGGAAGTGGGTGTATTATAGTATAGCCCTTAGGCAGGGCAGCCAAAAATTGGGAGGCTCCACATTGTCCCTGGATAGAGACGTGCATGATGGCCTGTAAACCTGAAGTGCCCATTGGAAGGAAGTGGGTCTATTGTAGTATAGCCCTTAGGCAGGGCAGCCAAAAATTGGGAGGCTCCACGTTGTCCCTGGGTAGAGACGTGCATGAGGGCCTCAAAACATTGTTCCCATTGCAAAGGAGCGGGTCTCCTGTCGTTGTAATGTCCATTCTGCAAAGAATGGGCGAAAAAATTTACCACTGGGGGTATACCTGAAACAAAGGCCTAAGTATTGCAATTTGTAACGGTCATCATCATGGTGGCACATGAGGAGAAGGAGGAGCAGTCCAGCGATTATCCAAAGTCCAGAAGTGTGTACCCATGGGTGAGTGGAGGTACATGGCAAACTTTAAATTCTGCTCTCATTTGCTGTTGGTGTGGTGAAGTCTGGCCCAATCCAACCCTTGTTCATCTTGATCAGAGTCAGCCTGTCAGCATTTTCAGTTGACAGGCGGGTGCGTTTATCTGTAATGATTCCACCTGCGGCACTAAAAACACGCTCTGACAAAACGCTAGCAGCAGGGCAGGCCAGGACTTCCAAGGCGTAGAGAGCCAATTCATGCCACGTGTCCAGCTTGTATACCCAATAATTGTAAGGCACAGAGGAATGTCGGAGTACAGTTGTTCGATCTGCAAGGTACTCCTTCAGCATCTGGGCAAACCTAGGATTTCTTGTGGCACTACCCCGCACCTCAGGGGCTGTGGTACGTGAGGGGCTGAGAAAACTGTCCCACATCTTAAAGACTGTTCCCCTACCTCTGGCGGATTGGACTTGTGCCTCTCTCGGCTGTACGCCTCGGTTGTCCACTGATTCATGACCTATGCCGCTAGCGTTTTGTGAGGGGAATGCTTTGCCTACTTCCGTGACTATGGCCTTCCGGAACTGCTGCATTTTGGTTGACCTCTCCTCCACGGGAATAAGAGACAAAAAGTTCTCCTTGTAGCGTGGGTCTAACAGTGTTACCAACCAGTAATGATTGTCGGCCAAGATGTTCTTAACGCGAGGGTCACGAGACAGGCAGCTTACCATAAAGTCAGCCATGTGCGCCAGACTCTTAACAGCCAGGACTTCAGTAGCCTGACCAACAAGATGATTGAACATGCTGTCCTCCTCCTCCTCCTCCTCCTCATCTACCCTGTCCTCTGGCCAGCCACGCTGAACCGAGGATATGACTGGTGTGCATGTCATATCCTCAATTTGGCCGGAGAGTTGCTCCATGTCTTCATCCTCCTCCTCGTCATAGTCCTCCACTGCACGTTGTGATGAGACGAGGCTGGGCTGTGTGTTATCATCACCCACACCCACTACTGTTTCTTGCTGCAACTCATTGCGCTCCGCCTGCAATGCATCATGTTTGTTTTTCAGCAGAGACCGTTTTAGAAGGCAGAGTAGCGGTATGGTGACGCTAATAATGGCGTCATCACCACTCACCATCTTGGTGGAGTCCTCAAAGTTTTGGAGGATGGTACATAGGTCTGACATCCATCTCCACTCCTCAGGTGTTATGTGTGGAGTTTGACCCATTTCCCGACGGCTTAGGTGATGCAGGTACTCAACAACTGCCCTCTTCTGCTCACATATCCTGACCAACATGTGCAGAGTTGAATTCCAACGCGTGGGGACATCACACACCAGTCTGTGAGCCGGAAGATGCAAACTGCGCTGAAAGCCGGCAAGGCCGGCTGAAGCAGTAGGTGACTTTCGAAAATGTGCAGACAGGCGGCGAACTTTTACCAGCAGATCAGACAGCTCTGGGTATGACTTTAGAAACTGCTGAACCACGAGGTTGAGAACATGGGCCACGCATGGAACATGTGTCAGCTGGCCTCGCCTCAAAGCCGCCACCAGGTTCCGGCCATTGTCACACACGACCTTTCCTGGCTTTAGGTTCAGAGGTGTGAGCCAGTGATCTGCCTGCTGTTTCAGAGCTGTCCACAGCTCTTCTGCATTGTGGGGTTTGTCACCTATGCAGATTAGCTTCAGCACAGCCTGTTGCCGCTTCGCCGAGGACGTGCTGCAGTGCTTCCAGCTTGTGACTGGTGTGGAGGGTACAGTGGATGAGGATGCGCAGGAGGAGGAGGAGGCTGAAGAGCATGACATTCCGGAGCTGTAGAGTGTGGGTGAAACCCTGACTGAGGTAGGGCCTGCAAACCTTGGTGTGGGAAGGACGTGTTCCGTCCCTCGCTCAGACTGGGTCCCAGCTTCCACAATATTAACCCAGTGTGCCGTCAACGAGATGTAGCGGCCTTGCCCACAAGCACTTGTCCACGTGTCTGTGGTTAGGTGGACCTTGGGTGAAACAGCGTTGTTCAGGGCACGTGTGATGTTTTGTGACACGTGGTTATGCAACGCGGGGACGGCACACCGGGAGAAATAGTGGCGGCTGGGGACCGAGTAACGTGGGACAGCTGCCGCCATCAGGTCACAGAATGCTTCTGTCTCCACCAGCCTAAAAGGCAACATTTCCAGCGCAAGCAGTCGCGAAATGTTAGCATTTAGAACTGTGGCATGTGGGGTGTTGGCAGTGTATTTGCGCCTGCGTTCAAAGGTTTGCTGAATGGATAACTGAACGCTGCGCTGGGACAAGGACGTGCTTGATGATGGTGTTCTTTCTGCGTAGGCAACTGCAGGTGCAGGACCGGAGGAGGCTTGTTCGCAGGCAGCATGGACAGGGGATTGGCTCGCATGCACAACCAGCGAAGACGTAGCAGTGACATCAGCAAGCACTGCTCCTCGACTCTGTTGTACTTCCCACAAAGTCGGGTGCTTGGCTGACATGTGCCTGATCATGCTGGTGGTGGTCAGGCTGCTAGTTTTGGTACCCCTGCTGATGCTGGCACGGCAGGTGTTGCAAATGGCCTTTTTTGAATCATCTGGATCCAACTTAAAAAACTGCCAGACTCGGGAAGACCTAACATTTGTACAGGCACCTTGTGTCGTCGTGTTGTTCCGGGGAACGGTTGCCTGACTTCTGCCTGGGGCCACCACCCTGCTTCTTACTGCCTGTTGTGATGCTACGCCTCCCTCCCCCTGTGCACTGCTGTCCTCGCTCTGCATATCCTCCTGCCAGGTTGGGTCAGTTACTGGATCATCCACTACATCGTCTTCCTCTTCCGCACCCTGCTCCTCCTCCTGACTTCCTGACAATTGTGTCTCATCATCGTCCACCACTTGTTGAGACACGTTGCCAACTTCGTGAGAACGTGGCTGCTCAAATATTTGGCCATCTGTACAGACGATCTCCTCATGACCCACTTCAATATGAGCTGGCGAGAGGCCAGAATGTGTGAATGGAAACGTGAACAGCTCTTCCGAGTGTCCAAGTGTGGGATCATTAATGTCCGAGGAGGACGTGTACTCAGCCTGGTGGTAGGAAGGAGGATCAGGTTCAGAAATGTGCGGTGCAGTATCACGGCTACTGACACTTGACCGTGTGGAAGACAGAGTGTTTGTGGTGGTGCCAATCTGACTGGAAGCATTATCTGCTATCCAACTAACAACCTGTTGACACTGGTCTTGGTTCAAGAGCGGTGTACTGCTGCGGTCCCCAAGAATTTGGGACAGGACGTGCGAGCGACTAGATGTGGCCCTTTGTTGTGGCGAAATTAGAGCTTGCCCACGACCTCGGCCTCTGCCTGCACCACCATCACGTCCACTTCCTTGTTCGTTGCCAATGCCCTTGCGCATTTTGCAATGCTGTGCACTGTTGACGTGTATATTCACTACTTGTGCGTTATATCAAAGTTTGTGGAAATTGCACACAAGTGCACCTGTACGCTGCCACCAACAGGCACACACGTGCGGTTTTAAAAACCAAGCACGGACGCAATAAGAACCTAACAGGTTTTTTTGGGGAGCGACAATTACAGACAAGTCAGACACTATCTGGACTGTTTTACACTGTGTACACCAGCCCCAGATATGATGAAGGCTGGTATACGGTCACCCCTAGGAATGGCTATATATACCCTGCCTGCCTGCCTGCCTGTATACTGGTACAATAGTCCTGACAAGGACTCTTCTGGTCACTAGCCTGTATTCAGACCTGGCTATACCCTGCCTGTATATAGCAACAATAGTCCTGAGAAGGACTCTGCTACTGTACTCCGACCTGGCTATACCCTGCCTGCCTGTATACAACTAGAATAGTCCTGAGAAGGACTTTTGGTCACACTGTTTGCAGCCCTGCAACTGAAAAAGCTATAAAGGGCCGCAAAGCTTTCCCTGAATCAGCGACACTCTCCCTGCACTGACTGTCTGGATAGCTGTGAGCAGAGCACAGCGCGCCGGCCGGTATAAAGGCTCGGTCACGCTGTGCAGGCCGGCCAATCACTGCAATTCCACAACTAACAGGGCTGTGGCATTGCAGTGGTCTGCCAGCCAATCCCTGCATGAGGGCTGGCTCTCAAAAGAGCGCCAACATGCAGAAATGAAGACCACGAGTACAGCACGAGTATCGCGAGATTACTCGGTCCCCGCCGAGCAGCCCGAGTACAGCGATACTCGTGCGAGTACCGAGTAGTTACAAGCATGCTCGCTCATCACTATTACTGAGAAGTCTGACACTATCAGACACTGCTGACTGACGTGTATTATTCACTAGACTTGTGCGTTATATAATAGTTTGTGCAAAACGTGCACCTGTACGCTGCCACCGACAGGCACACACGTGCGGTTTTTAAATGCAAGCACGGACGCACTAAGAACCTAACAGGTTTTTAGGAGCGACAATTACTGAGAAGTCTGACACTATCAGACACTGCTGACTGACGTGTATTATTCACTAGACTTGTGCGTTATATAATAGTTTGTGCAAAACGTGCACCTGTACGCTGCCACCGACAGGCACACACGTGCGGTTTTTAAATGCAAGCACGGACGCACTAAGAACCTAACAGGTTTTTAGGAGCGACAATTACTGAGAAGTCTGACACTATCTGGACTGTTTTAGACTGTGTACACCAGCCCCAGATATGATGAAAGCTGGTATACGGTCACCACTAGGAATGGCTATATACCCTGCCTGCCTGCCTGCCTGCCTGTATACTGCTACAATAGTCCTGACAAGGACTCTTCTGGTCACTAGCCTGTATTCCGATCTGGCTATACCCTGCCTGTATACACTGTACTCCGACCTGGCTATACCCTGCCTGCCTGTATACAACTATAATAGTCCTAAGAAGGACTTCTGGTCACACTGTTTGCAGCCCTTGCTACGGAAATAGCTATAAAGGGCCACAAACCTTTCCCTGAAGCAGCAACACTCTCCCTGCACTGACTGTCTGGATGGCTGTGTGCAGAGCAAAGCGCGCCCGCCGGTATAAAGGCTCGGTCACGCTGTGCAGGCCGGCCAATCGCTGCAATTCCACAACTAACAGGGCTGTGGCATTGCAGTGGTCTGCCAGCCAATCCCTGCATGAGGGCTGGCTCTCAAAAGAGCGCCAACTGCAGGGATGAAGACCACGAGTACAGCACGAGTATCGCGAGATTACTCGGTCCCCGCCGAGTAGCCCGAGTACAGTGATACTCGTGCGAGTACCGAGTAGTAACAAGCATACTCGCTCATCACTAGTAATAATGCCCACAATCTCTCTTTTACTTTTTTTCATGATTTATCAAAAATCAATTTTTTGGACATACAGTTTCATGGAAACAGTAATAGTGGGGAGATTGACTGTAGTCTCTATAGAAAACCTATATCAGGCAACTCCCTATTACACGCGGGAAGTTGCCATCCAAAACATGTCATAGATAACATCCCTACAGGGGAGTATATCCATGCCAGGAGGTGTTGTACTACCCAAAAAAATTTTGAGATGGAATGTGACACTATTGAAAAGAGATTTTTGGCCAGGGGTTATAAACTAAAAAATCTTCAAAAAGCCAGAACTAAAGCTAGTATCAAGAGTAGATCACAATATCTTGAAATGAATAAAATCAGTCCTCAGAAGGAACTACCGGTTGTTTTTTCCACCATATATAGTAAAAACTATTATGATGTGACTAGAATTATCAAAAAATATTTACCCATTTTATCCACAGACGATACTTTGCATCAAATTTTAAAAGATGGGGTTAAATTTGTCTCAAAAAGAAACATCACCTTGGGATCTATTTTATCACCAAGTGACCATATGAATAGATGCGGTTTTGCTAATGGGAAAAAAACACCGGTAATTGGTTGCCTAGCATAGGTTCTTACAAATGCGGCCACAAAACTTGTGGACTTTGTGGCTACATGTTAAATGTAAAAAACTTTTCTTCATATATGGACCAAAAAACGTATGAAATAACGTCCCTAATAAACTGCAGTTCAGACTATGTAGTTTATTTGATTTCTTGTACTATTTGCCAGTTGCAATACATAGGCAGTACTTGTCGCCCACTTAGAAAGAGGATATCAGAACACATCTATGATGTGAATAATGCCACCACGAGAAAACTATCAGGTGCGTCTCAGCATTTCCACGACGCACATGCTGGTGATTTTAAAGGCATGAAAGTTAATGCCATTGAAAAAGTTAAATTACCTAAAAGAGGTGGAAACTTAAAAGATATCCTTTTTCAAAGAGAAATAAAATGGATTTTTTTAATGGGCACAAGATTCCCTATGGGTTTGAATAAAAGGAACGAACTAATGTTTGCATATTAAATCTGTTCATTATTGTATATGTATATATGTGTTATATCACTATATGAATTGGTTTACCTTATTGGGTTAACTTTTTTGCAATTACTATGCTCTCTCTATCCATTTGACCACGTGTTTGGGTTTAGCCCTTTTTAAACAGTTCTGTGACTAGATGGTTTAGAGACTGAATAAGAACTGGATGTTCGAAACGCGTCCTCTCTAACATGGGCTTGACTACCACAGCATGGACTTTTTAACAATATGTGAATAAAGAATCTTCATTTTACAAGTTGCCTGGATTGATGTGCTGGTGAAATTTTCCCTTCATCATCCATCCAGGACTGTATGCAGGAAAAAAAGTATGTGGGCTTCGCCATGTTTTCGTATGCTAGCCAGGTACAGCAGGCACCTGCGGGCTGCCCCCAACCCCCAGCTGCCTATTTGTACCCGGCTGGGAACCAAAAATATAGGGATGCCCTTTTTTATTAATTATTTCATGAATTTCATGAAATAATTAAAAAACAAATGACGTGAGCTTCGCCATATTTTTGTATTCTAGCCAGGTACAGCAGGCACCTACGGGCTGCCCCCAACCCCCAGCTGCCTATTTGTACCCGGCTGGGAGCCAAAAATATAGAGAAGCCCTTTTTTATTAATTATTTCATGAATTTCATGAAATAATTAAAAAACAAATGACGTGGGCTTCACCATATTTTTGTATGCTAGCCAGGTACAGCAGGCACCTACGGGCTGCCCCCAACCCCCAGCTGCCTATTTGTACCCGGCTGGGAACCAAAAATATAGGGAAGCCCATTTTTTTTTAATTATTTCACTTATTACATGAAATAATTAAAAAACAAATTACATGGGCTTCGCCATATTTTTGTGTCCAGCCAGGTACAACTAGGCAGCTGGGGATTGGAATCCACAGCACAGGTTGGCCTGAGCTTTCTGGGCCCCTCTGCTGCGAATTGGAGTCCACAGCCGCCCCAGAAAAGGGCACTTTCATAGAAGGGCCATCTTCTGGCGCTGTATCCAACTCTTCCAGCTGCCCTGGTGACGGGTGGCTCGCTGGGTAATAATGGGGTTGGGGATAGCTGTATATTATCAACTGGCCCTAAGCCCAAAATTCATGGTGTCACGCCAATATTAGACATGGCCACCATGAATTTCTAGTCCTCATTAAAAAAAACACATCACACAGAAAAATATTTTTATTATAAATAAAACACAACACAATTAGTGACTCCATCTTTATTGAAATAAAGAACCCCCCTCCGCAGTAATCCTGGGTCAAGGGTCCCGCTCCGTCCAATCCGGATCCAATATCATCTGATCGGTTTGCTGGAAGGCAAAGCGATCAGATGATGTGTCAGATTCAAGGGTCTGAATCACATGATACAGCAGCTGATTGTATAACCGGCTTTTATACAATCAGCTGATGCATCAGTGCAAAAAAACCCCAAACAAACTACACACTTCAGTGCAGACTCCTGTCCGATGGCATCAGCTGATAGTTTAGCCGGCCGGGCGGTACAAAGCCGGCCTCACCGCTCGACTTATAGTGTCAGATGATTCCGTCAGGTGATTGCATCAGCTGATCATCGCCAGGTCTGAGAAAGAGAGAGAGAGAAAGAAGTGAGAGAGAAAGAAGAGAGAGAGAGAAAGAGAGTAAGAAGAGAGAGGAAGAGAGAGCGAGAGAGAGAAAGAGAGAAAGAGAAAGAAGAGAGAGAGAAAGAAGAGAGAAAGGAGAGAAATAAAAGAGAGAAAGAGAGAAAGGAGAGAGAGAGAGAGAGAAAGAAAGGAGAGAGAGAGACAAAGAGAGAGAGAATGAAAGGAGAGAGAAAGGAGAGAGAGAGGGGGAGAGAAAGGAGAGAGAAAGGAGAGAAAGGAGAGAGAGAAAGAAAGGAGAGAGAGAAAGGAGACAGAGAGAAAGGAGAGAGAGAGAGAGAGAGAAAGAGAGAGAGCTCACAGCTGATTTCCGGCTCCTCCCCTCAGTGCATAATTAAATTATAATTATAAATATATTATAAATATAATTAAAATTTAAAAAAAAAAAAAATTCTTTACCGGGACTAAAACTTACAACCTCATGCTCTATAGGCTAGTACTCTATCCACTCAGCTACTGCCTCTTATGATAAAGATAGGCAGTAATTTGGTAATCTTGAAGTCTGGTTTACTGAAGTCATAGCTGACCACGTGATTCACTTGATTTCTACGTAGAGCTGATAGAGCACTTGTGTTCTGTGGCAGAGCTGACAGTGTTGTGTGGATTACGTCGGACCTGGAGGGGTATTGGAGGATTTTCATAAAATGCTGAAATAGGGTGTTTTTTTGTCTTTTATTCCAAATAAAGGATTTTTCGCGGTGTGTGTTTATTTACTTTCACTTTATAAATAGATAATAATTATAATTAAAAAAATAAATAAATAATAAAAAAAAATTCTTTACCAGGACTAGAACTCACAACCTCATGCTTCTTATGCTCAGCTCAAGCCCTCCTCATCCACCCGTGACCATCCAGACACCAAGCTTCCTAAGGTCTGTGTTGAGGACTTCTCAGTGCTGGAGAAGGATGGAGACTTGGAGTCTTTTCTGACGGCCTTTGAACGGACTTGCCTGCAGCACCATCTGGACAAGGACCAGTGGGCCAAGTACCTGACCCCCCGTTTAAGGGGTAAGGCCCTGGATATCCTTGGGGACTTGCCTGCTGAGGCAGATCAGAGCTATGAAACCATCAAGCAGGCCCTGATCCAACAGTACAACCTTACTCCAGAGTCCTACCGCAAGAAGTTCCGGAGTCTGCAGAAGGGACCAAAGGACACCTGGGCTGACCACTGGCGGACCCTTGCCAGAGCTGCCAACCACTGGACCCAAGGCCTGCAGCTTACCACCGGACCAGAGATCCTCGATTTGTTCATCAAGGAACAACTCTCGTGGAACTGTCCTGAGGATCTCCGCCAGTTCATCTGAGACCAGAAGCCAAAGGGGTCCACTGCTACGGCCGCCCTGGCAGATGAATACACCAACAATCGGGCCCCTGAGGCTAAGAGAGCGTCCGCCAGCAGCACCTGGAGAGGGGGTAAGATGAATCCCACGTCTGTGGGCTCAGCGTAATAGTTATCGTAATCAATTGGTGGCAGCGAGTTTATGCCAAGGATCATTGTGGGGTGACCAGTGAGACCAGGGGAGGTTTACATATATTCCGCTCACTGGAGTCTGTTATCTCGATCCTGAATTCCACGTCTGTGGGCTCGGCATAGTAGTTATCATAATCGACTGGTGGCAGCTAGTTTATGCCAAGGATCATTGTGGGGTGACCAGTGAGACCAGGGGAGGTTTAGATATATTCCGCTCGCCGGAGTCGGGGGAATATATACCTTACTCTCACCGGGAACCCTTCAATCATCGGCATAGTAGAATAGCGGCCTCCTTGCTTATTGTCGGGCAATTCCATAATTGGCCTGACTATAAGAGGGTTGCTAGAGAGCGAGTCACGTGCTCTGTCTGGTGGAAAAGGGGGGTGTTCCTTCCTCTTCCTCCCCCCTTTTCCTGACAAGAGTGCCCACAAAAAATAAGCCCTCATATGGCTATATTTACGGAAAAATAAAAAAGTTATGGCCCTTGGAAGAAAGGGAGGAAAAAACAGAAACGAAGAACAGAAAATTGCTGGGTGGTGAAGGGGTTAAGGCAACTATAATCATTCATTTTGTCAAAAAGCGTTTAACCTTTTTCTATGGACATTTTAGATTTACTATACTAAATGTGCCAGCAGTCACGTCTTATATCAAATGTATTATGTGATTCGGACACTTTCTCAGGTTTCCTTGACAAGGGGATGTGGTTTCGTGTAACGAAGAGGTAATTTCATGGAAAAGGGAAGTAGCCCAAGGAGTAATAAATACCTTGTGCTACAATACGCCAAAGATTTGGTGCACATTTCCTACACAAAGTAAGCCAAAAATTAGGTGAATCCAAGCGAAGGAAGAAAGGCGACATCTCACCATGAGGTTTTTAAGCTTTATTCAAAGCATGTGAATTACAGCATGTGAGGGAGAGGGGAGTGCGGGAGCGGCAAGCGGACGACGGCCTTTTCGCACTGTAACAAGCACTTTCACTAATTTTGCAAAAATTAGGTAATCTAAATTTAGATTAGAGAATCTAAATGCACCAAGTTTATCAGCCAGCATGAATCAGTGTGGTAAATCCGGTGAATTTTATAACTGACTAATCGTTAATTTCCCACAATGATAATAATAATAATAATCTTTATTTCTATAGCGCCAACATATTCCGCAGCGCTTTACAATTCAGAAGGATCATATACAAACAAGTAACAGTTATCGAAGATACAATATTTAAAGGGAAAAAAAGACAACCCTGCTCGTGAGAGCTTACAATCTACAGTGAGATGGGGGGGGGGGACAAGGTACAAGTGCTTATTTACAATGACAATCCAGCCATCTCAAGAAAATGGGGGATAGATAATGGCTTCGTGGACCAGTTGGCCAGGACCTTGAGATGCATTTGGGTGCCATGGAGTTTGACGTGGGGTACTTATCTGAGAAGTTCTGGAGGGATTAGGTGAAATTAGTTTGGCTAGGGATTGTGATAGACCGCCCTAAAAAGATGCGTTTTTAGGGTGTGTCTGAAGCTGAGTAAGTTGTGATTCGTCCTAACTTCTTGGGGTAGAGCATTCCAGAGGTTTGATGCAGCTCGGAAGAAGTCTTGGATTTGGGAGTGGGAGGTTCGAATTAGTGTGGATGTTAGTCGAAAGTCATTTGCAGAGCGTAGAGAACAGGTAGGGTGATAGACAGAGAGGAGGGTGGAGATGTAGGGGTGTGCCGCATTGTGGAGAGCTTTGTGGGTGAGAGCAAGCATTTTTAATTGGATCTTGTGATATATGGGCAGCCAGTGCAATGACTGGCACAGAGCAGAGGCATCCGAGTAGCGGTTAGCCAGATAGGTGACCCTGGCTGCTGCATTAAGGATGGACTGTAGAGGAGAGAGTCTTGTTGAGTTTTTTGGTGAGTTTTTTTATGTTGCATGTTTTAGCTGCTAAAAATAAATTGCAGCATCTTATATTTCCAGCAAAGTGTATGGGATTTAGAAAAATTGCATGTCCACAATCCGACAATCCACAGTTGCATACAGTGACTGCAGAACTTTCCCTTTTCCTGGAAAACCTTCAGGCAACGTGGACAGATTGAGTATTTGATACCTTTTTTTTTACCTCAGTATGTGTAAGGCCACATGGACCAATTGAATATTTGAGTTTTTTACCTCAGTATCTGTAAGGCTACGTTCACACTTCATGCGTTGCAGATAGTGGCACAACTTATGTGACTGATGCTGCAAAACAACGATCCGTAGTTTGTTTTTCTTTGCTTTTTTTAAATTTTGTTTTATTATCAATGATCAGCTGATCGGCCGGCCGCCGAGTGATCAGTTGATCACTCACAGTAGCCGGGTGCCGGGTGATCAGTTGATCGCTCACAGTAGCCAGCCACCGAGAAAGAGAGATATTGATTTGAATAATTAAACACAAGAGCTGAGCATGCGCAGTGAAATCAAAAGGATTCCGCTGCTCAAAAAAACGTTACATGCTGCGTTCCTGCTGCCCAACGGTCAGTCGTTCCACGACTTATCAGTCGGGCGGAGGATGCAACGCAAGGGCATCAGTCACAATCCGCCGCTCATACACGTCTATGGGAACAATGGAATCCGCTAAATGGATAACACTCCGATCCTTGGAAGGGGATATTTACAGAGGAGAAGTTTGTGATGCCCCTGCGGGTTGCGGTAACGGGAGTACCGCCGCTGCTGGAAGGAGTACCGGGGCAGATGGTGTGGAGCAGCCAGGTGTCTGTCCCTCCGCAGGTAGGGAAGGCCCTGGCCTCTGGGGATTTTTGGTGGGATGTTTGGGAGCGCAGGCTGCAGGGGACCAGGTTACTCACTGTGGGTAGTTGTGGTGCAGGATGAGGATTATAAAGCAGACACTCACACTGATGATAAACCAAAGGCTCTGTGCATCAGTCTCTACAGGGGAGCCTGTTACGGGGGGCTGTCTGATAATAACCGAAAGGAGTATCAGACAGTCAGGGTCCACCGTGCAAAGACTTTGCTGCAGACTATGGCAGAGTGCAATACCTCTGTTAACTCACAGAAGGATATAATAAGAAAGTAAAGCAATTCCTCCCTTACTTGGAGGGTGTGTGGAATGATCCCTGCCAACAATCACAGAGACAAAGGCAATGTGTGCGAAATGGCACCTACCTAGGTCCGCTCTTCTAGTGGTGCAAAAGAGACGAACAGCAGCGTAAGCCGCACAAAGCTCCTACCTGCGTTCGCTCCACTAGTGTGCGAGGACACGAACCACTAGATATGGCACCTGCCTAGGTCCGCTCTTCTAGTGGTGCAAAAGAGACGAACAGCAGCGTAAGCCGCACAAAGCTCCTACCTCTGTTCGCTCCCCTAGTGTGCGAGGATACGAACAACTGCCAGACGCAGTATAAGGAACGTTACCCTAGCGGCAACGTCCACCTACGAGTACAATCACAAGGCCCAGCCAGACCATGTGCCTCAGGCACCTGCCTATGTCCGCTCCCCTAAGAGGTAAGGATACGGACAGCAGCCGAAGCTGTAAGGTATAAGAACGCTACCCTGCCGGTAGCGCTCACCTAGCATAGACAGAGGAATGCCTAGAGGAACGCGCACAGAGCGTCTACTCATATGCATGAACCAAGAGGACTGAGCACCATGCGGCGTGTGTCAGGGTCTTATATAGACTCTGTGCCTCATCCAAGATGGAGGACACCAGAGCCAATCCGCTTCCAGAACGACAGGAGTGACGTCATGCTGGCCTATCACCGAGCAAGACGTCACAAGCACATGACCAGCGACCAATCGGCATAGAAGGTGTCAGAGACATGTGACCTCGTGTCAGCGATGATGTCACCCGCACATGTGCAATGGCTCCAAGATTGGACTTAGTCTCCGGCGCTCGCACATGTGCAGTAGCAAGAAATCTGGACTTAGTCTCCAGCGCTCGCACATGTGCAGTAGCAAGAAATCTGGACTTAGTCTCCAGCGCTCGCACATGTGCAGTAGCAAGAAATCTGGACTTAGTCTCCAGCGCTCGCACATGTGCAGTAGCAAGAAATCTGGACATAGTCTCCAGTGCTCGCAGCAACCGTAACAGTACCTCCCCCTCAAGGGCCCCCCTCCCGGCGACGCAGATAATCGGCAACTAAGTCGGGAGCATGGACAGCCTCCTCAGGCTCCCAAGAGCGATGTTCCGGGCCATAGCCCTCCCAATCTATCAAGAAGAACCTGCGCCCTCTAACCATCTTAGAACCAACTATGGCTCGTACCTCATAGCTAGAGCGAGAGGAATCAGAGGCAGGAGAGTGCACTTCACGAGCGTGAGGTAAAATAGCCGGCTTTAGCAGTGAGACATGGAATTTGTCATGAATCCTAAGATGGACAGGTAACTTCAATTGATAGACTACAGGATTTACCTGTCGAAGAACCTTATAAGGACCCAGGAAGCGAGGAGCAAATTTGACAGAGCTCACTCTAAGTCTCACGTGTTTTGCAGAGAGCCACACAAAGTCCCCTGGAGAAAAGACAGGAGCCGGGCGATGAAACCGATCGGACACCGTCTTCATACGGTCCTTAGCTGCTTGGATCGACTCTTGAGTCCGATCCCAAACCTCTCTGGCATTAGTTGCCCAGTCGGCCACAAGAGGAGGAGGTGCAGCAGCGGGAAACGGTACCGGTACCCTAGGGTGTTGCCCATTATTGAGTACGAACGGTGTCTGCCCAGTGGCCTCAGCCAGCGAATTGTTAAGGGCAAATTCTGCCCAGGGTAGGAGGGAGGACCAGTTATCGTGGTTCTCAGCAACAAAGTGTCGAAGGTATATAATCATAGATTGATTGGTACGTTCAACCAAACCATTAGTCTCCGGATGGTATGCCGAAGAGAGATTCAACTCAATTTGCAGAAGGCTACAAAGATCTCGCCAGAAACGGGAAGTAAATTGCGGGCCTCTATCACAAATGATACGATCTGGCATCCCGTGAAGCCTAAAGACATGCTTGAGGAATAGTTTGGCTAGTACCCTGGAAGATGGGATTCTCGATAACGGTACGAGATGAACCATCCGGGAGAAATGGTCCGTAATGACCCACACAAATCTATGTCCCTGTGAACATGGAAGATCACCCACAAAGTCCATGCCTACCACCTCCCATGGTCTATCTGGCACTGGTAAAGGATGCAAGAGCCCAGCCGGTCTCTGCCGTAATGGACGGTTGCGAGCACACGAGTAGCAGGAACCGACATATCTCTTGACGTGGCTGGCTAAGTGTGGCCACCAATACCACCTCTCCAGTAACTCTCGTGTCCGCCTAATACCAAAATGCCCACCCACCTTTGAGGTGTGGGCCCATGACAGTATATCATTCTGTCGATCAGGCGGAACAAATGTCTTGCCCAGTGGGATTTGGTCTAACGTCACAGGGGAGAGCGTATGAAAAACCCTGGAGGGAAGGATAAGACGAGGTTCGTCAATCTCTTCCTGGGTAGAAAGCATAGAGCGAGACAGGGCGTCTGCCTTGTTATTCTTACTCCCAGACAAATAGTTGATGGAGAAGTGAAAGCGGGAGAAAAACAAGGACCAGCGGGCTTGGCGAGGATTCAGACGCTGAGCGGTTTGTAAGTACGTCAGATTCTTATGGTCTGTATAGACCTGGAAAGGATGTTTCGCTCCTTCCAGCAAGTGACGCCACTCCTCCAAGGCTAATCTCAAGGCGAGCAGTTCCCTATCCCCAATGGTATAGTTTCTCTCTGCCGGTGAAAAGGTTTTAGCAAAGAAGAAACACGGCCTTTTTCTACCTGCACCGTTCTTTTGATACAAGACCGCACCAGCACCCACTGAAGAGGCATCAACCTCTAAGAGGAAGGGCTTACTCTCATCGGGTCTTTGAAGAACGGGAGCAGTTGAAAAGTGTCTTTTTACTGCCTCAAAAGCCTGAGATGTCTCAGTAGACCAGGCTTTGGGATTAGCACCTTTCTTAGTCAAGGCCACCAAAGGGGCCACCAAAGTAGAAAAATGGGGTATGAACTGCCTGTAATAATTTATAAATCCTAAGAAGCGTTGCACCGCCTTCAAGGAATGAGGTTCGGACCATTGCAGGACAGCAGAGAGCTTCGCAGGATCCATAGCCAGACCCTCTTGTGAGATAATGTAACCCAAAAAAGGCAATGAGGACTGCTCGAATACACATTTCTCGAGTTTAGCAAACAATGAGTGCTCCCTTAAACGGGAAAGGACACGAACGACATCCTGACGATGAGTCTCCAGATCAGGAGAAAAAATCAGGATGTCGTCCAGATACACCACTACTGAGGATAACAGTAAATCCCTGAACACATCATTTACGAAGTCCTGAAATACTGCGGGTGCATTACATAACCCAAAAGGCATGACTAGGTATTCATAGTGACCGTCTCGGGTGTTAAAAGCGGTCTTCCATTCGTCACCCTTTCGAATTCGTACCAAGTTATACGCACCCCGCAGATCCAACTTCGTAAAAACTTGAGCTCCTCTCAGTCTGTCAAAGAGCTCCGAAATTAAAGGTAATGGGTATTTGTTCCTTATTGTGATTGCGTTGAGACCCCTGTAATCTATGCAGGGACGCAAATCACCCTCTTTCTTCCGAACAAAGAAAAACCCAGCTCCCGCGGGAGAGACAGACTTACGAATGAACCCCTTCTCTAAGCTCTCTCTTATATAGGTCGACATGGCCTCCGACTCAGGTATCGACAGGGGGTAAACCCTGCCTTTAGGTGGAACCGAACCTGGGATAAGGTCTATGGCACAGTCATACGGCCTATGGGGTGGAAGAACCTCAGCACCCTGTTTGGAGAACACGTCAGCGAAATCCAAATAGGGTGTAGGTATGGGAGAGAGATCAGTTGATGCAACTGCAACGACCTTAGGTGGTAAGGGAAGACATCGGGACTGACATTTCGAACCCCAACTAATAATGCTGTCAGACTCCCAGTCAATGTGAGGAGCATGAGTCCGAAGCCATGGAAGACCCAGAAGGACGTCGTCTATACCCTCAGGCAAAACAAGAAAAGAAATCTCCTCTATGTGACCCTGAGGCAGGAAAAGGCGCAAGGGAACTGTCCTCAATGTAATGGAGTCAGACAACATAGTTCCATTAACAACACGGACAGGAATAGGCGCCTCTAACATGATAGAGGGAATATTGTGTCCCTTTACAAATCCTGAGGACACAAAAATCCCGTCAGCTCCGGAATCCACAAAAGCCATAATAGGCCATGTATTCTCAGATAAAGGAGAGCTGACCTGGGATACAACACTTAGAGGGTGCAGAAGACGTCTCTAGTAACCCCCCTCTAATGGTTACTAGGCCAGGGAGTTTCCCTGACGACTAGGACACTTGTTGGCATAGTGCCCAGCCTGACGACATACGTAACATATAGGAGGACCAGACTTGCGTAGTCTGGAGAACGTATGACCTAATAGGAGTGGGAGATGTTTCAGATGCTGAGGAAGATGGTAGTGGACCCTCAACAACTGGAATAGCCCGATGCTTAGGGCGTGAGGAAGAGACCTCGAGTCTACGTTCCTTATGGCGTACATCGATCCTCGTTGCTACTGTGATCAAGTCCTTCAGAGAAGCAGGGACTTCACGAGTAGCAAGGGCATCCTTGACATAGCCAGCCAACCCTCTCCAGAAGATAGGAATCAACACCTTCTCTGGCCAATCTAGTTCTGCCACCAGAGTTCTAAAAGCAATGGCATAAGAACTAGTGGATAACGAACCCTGAGATAGATCTAACAGTCTCAGGGCCGCATCATGGGTAACCTGCGGACCCATAAATACCGCCTTAAGAGCATCAAGAAAGTCTTGATGTCTCAGAGTAACCACATCAGAGCGCTCCCATAGGGGAGTCGCCCATTCTAAGGCTTTGTCCTGAAGTAAGGAGATGATAAAGCCTACTCTGGACCTCTCCGTAGAGAAGCGAGAAGAGTTAACCTCTAGGTGTATCTGACACTGACTAATGAAACCACGACATGATCTGGCATCGCCAGAATATCTGTTTGGTAGAGCAAGTCGAGGATCATGTGCAGATGTCACCATGGTCTGAGGTTTATCCTCTATACTCTTGAGCCGTGACTCAAGTACTTGTATGTAACGGTGTAACTGCTGATATTCTGCCATAACTGCCAGACCCTTGGCTCAGTCCTAATGTTACGGGGGGCTGTCTGATAATAACCGAAAGGAGTATCAGACAGTCAGGGTCCACCGTGCAAAGACTTTGCTGCAGACTATGGCAGAGTGCAATACCTCTGTTAACTCACAGAAGGACATAATAAGAAAGTAAAGCAATTCCTCCCTTACTTGGAGGGTGTGTGGAATGATCCCTGCCAACAATCACAGAGACAAAGGCAATGTGTGCGAAATGGCACCTACCTAGGTCCGCTCTTCTAGTGGTGCAAAAGAGACGAACAGCAGCGTAAGCCGCACAAAGCTCCTACCTGCGTTCGCTCCACTAGTGTGCGAGGACACGAACCACTAGATATGGCACCTGCCTAGGTCCGCTCTTCTAGTGGTGCAAAAGAGACGAACAGCAGCGTAAGCCGCACAAAGCTCCTACCTCTGTTCGCTCCCCTAGTGTGCGAGGATACGAACAACTGCCAGACGCAGTATAAGGAACGTTACCCTAGCGGCAACGTCCACCTACGAGTACAATCACAAGGCCCAGCCAGACCATGTGCCTCAGGCACCTGCCTATGTCCGCTCCCCTAAGAGGTAAGGATACGGACAGCAGCCGAGTAAGGTAAGGTATAAGGTGTAAGGTATAAGAACGCTACCCTGCCGGTAGCGCTCACCTAGCATAGACAGAGGAATGCCTAGAGGAACGCGCACAGAGCGTCTACTCATATGCATGAACCAAGAGGACTGAGCACCATGCGGCGTGTGTCAGGGTCTTATATAGACTCTGTGCCTCATCCAAGATGGAGGACACCAGAGCCAATCCGCTTCCAGAACGACAGGAGTGACGTCATGCTGGCCTATCACCGAGCAAGACGTCACAAGCACATGACCAGCGACCAATCGGCATAGAAGGTGTCAGAGACATGTGACCTCGTGTCAGTGATGATGTCACCCGCACATGTGCAATGGCTCCAAGATTGGACTTAGTCTCCGGCGCTCGCACATGTGCAGTAGCAAGAAATCTGGACTTAGTCTCCAGTGCTCGCACATGTGCAGTAGCAAGAAATCTGGACTTAGTCTCCAGCGCTCGCACATGTGCAGTAGCAAGAAATCTGGACTTAGTCTCCAGCGCTCGCACATGTGCAGTAGCAAGAAATCTGGACATAGTCTCCAGTGCTCGCAGCAACCGTAACAGAGCCCTTCCAGGTGTCCGTTCCCACCGGTGTCACTTGATAGTCCAGACTCTGCCTCCGTGCCCAATTTTAGTCATCTGTTGTGGCGCTGGGCATGAAGCTGTTGTGGCCCCGCTACCTGTGTGTAGGGCAGCTGTGCTCTTGATGGCTAGCACTTGGGATTTCAATTGGGCTGCTTTTTATGGAGAACCCTATCCCCCGCGTTGTGCTGATGCCTTCAATCTCTGAGCTCGTAGGGAAGTTCCTGAAGATACTCTCCCTCCTGGGGTAATTATCAGGACGGATGAACCTGCTCCTGACCTAGGGTCCTGTACCCCGCCGTGCTCGGTACTGGTCAGTTCTTTTGGGGTTCTGATGCTGACAGTCCTCCTAGACTATGTCCGTCGCACCCTTTCCAATGTCACTGCCATGGGTACGACTCCTGTGGTCCCGGACCACTGTCTGCGACCCAACCTTGGTCTCACTCCCTGGATTCTACTACTCCCCGCTCCTCACTCTTTGAGGGCTACTCTCAACTCCTCTCTTCAGCTTTCCAGGAGATACCACTCCAGCTCCTCTCATGCTGAGAGCTGACTCTAAAACTGACTTCCTCCCTTCCACCAGTCTGCTTGACCCTTATGTGGGTGGCCCTACTCCAGCTTGACTATCCCACTGGTGTGTCTGACAGGTTTGATGTGAGGTGTGGTTGGGATTTGTAGTGTTGATGGGTGACACTGGTTATTGGGAACCTGTAACCATGGGGGTTGTGTACTGCACCCTGGGAGACAGGATGCAGTTCCCTGTAGCACCCTGATAAGTCAGGGGTGCTACACACACGAGTTCTTTCTCAGAAGGTTATACTGCATAACCTGTTTGACAATGTGCTAAATAAATTCTAAAAAGAAAGAGCTCATGCATTTATATGGCAAAGCTGTTCACATATTCAGCCAATTGAGTTTCTGACTATTTTAGGTTTCCAAAAACATGAAGCGGTTAGAAAAAAGAGTCACTCACTAGTATATAGAAGGAAAAATTGCAGCCAAGTTGTTGCAAAAATCACTCAGGAAATTACTGAAACGTTACAAGAAAAGACGCTTCAGAACGTTGGCAGGTCCCGGAGCTTCTTCCTCCTGAAAAGCGGTTTTGTACATGTCTAAAGGACAACATGTGGCTATATTCGCATTGAGTTCTCTGAAGAGTTAAAATATCATGAGCTTTTCAAA